>NC_135087.1:13391029-13693382 GCF_051107435.1 Chaetodon auriga | reverse complement strand
TTATCATTTATCGTTTTTAATTGTTTAATTGTGTTATAATCTCTTCACATTGTGTTATTTCTATTTAAAAAATTCAGTTTGGTTTGGTTCTGATTTTTTAAAAAGCACTGCTCTAATTGTGCACATCAAGTTAAGTTTGCAGAGCACTTGTCAGCCTGTTAAAATAGATGCATAATGATGTCTTCTGTGGCCTTGGATGACCTTCCCAGTATTAAAAAAATAACCCTGATGACATCATCATTATTTTGGCTTGGGATTGGAGACTACAAATATTTAGCAGGTGTGTGTTAACAAAACTGGACATATACTGCATAGCAATACAGATACTACCACACTATTTATAATGACCCAATACATAATACATCAAATGCAGTATGCCAAAAGTACCAGGATGTCCTACTGTATCCGCTCCTATTTTGCAGGATGCAAGCCAGCACGCTTTTCTGGCTATTCTGACCCACAATCCTCTGCAGCAGAAGACACATTACATCAACTGAGCGGCAGAGAGCAGGGTCCATGTAAAGTCTTGGCTCCCATTTCAAATCACATACTTTTCTCTTTTATTTCAAAATTCACGCTATGAACTGCAACAGTTGTTTCAGCAAGAGGGTCACAGTTCAGGGCGAGTTCAAGGCATGTCATGACGACATAGTTTGCACCAATTGCATGCAAACTGCATGCAACAGGACAGCACTTTATAAAGGCAGCAACAGTATTTTAGAAAAATAAGTAAAGAGTATGCGATTTGGATTGCAGCCCGAGACATAAATTCACTATTGTCTGCATATCATGATACCTATGGATATTAAAACACATTATGATACTGATATCAGCCATATTAGCCAGCTGTTTTATAGATGTATTACTGATTATTACATGATGTTCTGAACTTGCTAGGCTGAAGTGAAATAACCTATGAATGCTTCTGGTTGTGAAATTCTCCCCCAAAAGAACCAATAATCATCAATAAAAAATCTCATTATTGATTTTGAGTTAAAAAAAAAAAATACACCTCATTTGAGTCTTTGACTTTTGTGCAGCCCTGATCATTTTTTCCCAGCTGACTTTCAAAACAGGACATTTGAATCTGGGGAGCTGCAGCCTAATTTTCAGCCAGTCACCAATCCCGGCACTTCCCTCTCCTTCCTGCCTCATCCGGTGTGCACAGAGGAGGCTGTCTGCTCAAACAGAGAGGAGGGTAAATAAGGGTCCCGGCTCTGCCGCTCAGACGCCCCTCCTCCAGGAGAGCGCTCCAGTGCTCCAAGTGCGTGTAAAATTAATCACCACAATTCTGCTCAAACAATGCAGCCACTGACATGACAATTTCTCCCAGAATGCCATCTTAATCTCCACCCAACACACAAAAATTACAGGAAGAGGGGAAAAAAACAATTTACAAAAATCCTGTGTTTATGCAATTCACTGAATGCCATTTTTATTGCCGCTTTTTCCAACAAAGTCATTAGGCACACACCAGTGATACATAAATGTTGCTGTATAGATTCCATTAACTAATTCTGGGTGAATTGTAATTGCCGAGTCTGATCCGTCTCCGTGCCTGGTGCCTTATTAAGACCGCCTGTGGTGGGTGAGGAATGTAATATTGACGTCCGAGGCAGACACAATCTCGAGCCCACGGGCGAAAGGAATATTAAACTGGTACAGTATTCTGCTGTCTATCTAGCCCTCCTCCCTCCCCCTCTCTATCCCCATCCCATAGCCAGTAATGAGGAAATAACATCTTCATTAGACATCTGTTTAACTGTATTAGAGGATGAGTCCTGGGGGAACCATTGGTCATGCTGAGGATGGGGGGAGTAAAGGAGGTCTGTTGGACTACAATATGACGGATGAGATACTGCAGAAATCGAACAAAAGGTCCAGAGATTGGGGCCTTTTAAATATACAAACCTAAAATTGTCTTTGGCATTTTCAGAAGAGAACTGGTATGGGCGTATTCTCTATCGCCACTTGGGATGAAGATTTTATCTGACTATAGCAGCTGTGAGAGGGTGAGGCAGCCTTGCCACCTGCAGGGAGAGGTGAGAACATTATCCAACAGCACAACTCTGTTCAGCTGTTTGCGAGATGCCACAAGTCATACCCAAGATCTCCAGAAAAACAAAACGAGCAAATCCGCAATACCCACACACACTGCTCCTGACATGACCCCAAAAAGACACACGCAATCCCACCCCGGTGAAAAACAACCCACCTGAGCAAGGAGGGAAAGCGCCATCAGGACCATATGGTGGAGGACCTTATAAGGAGCTGGGGATGCAGCACAAGGCAGGGGATGGCACCACGCCCACCCTCCGGTCCACTGAGGTATCAGCTGTGCCACATGGGCCAGCTCCTGGCGGGGGAGCCTCTCGCAGGTGTGCATTTTGTTTCGAGGGCCGCCAGGGAAAGGGGAAGCCAGACACGTTTGGTGTGCCTCAACACTCCTGTTATGTAATCATGTGATCAAACAAAAAGTGCTGATGACTGAGCGTTGCGAGGTTGTTTTTCTGCTCCGATGGCTGTCAGCGGGCTAACGTGTCTGCTCCGGGTTTCTCAGGATAAGCTCGGAAATGGATAGAGATTCCTCCCAGGTAGCAGAGATTCAGAGCAGCTTTAGCAGATAAACTGTGAAACGAGAGAGCACAGAATACCGAGCTGTCTGGATTATCCCGCTAGGAAGGGTGCATTCCTCTAGAGACTCGTGGCTGAGGCCTTTAGCATTCCACAGGACAAGCGTTTCTTTCTGTGAACCGTCAAGCACAATCGATAGTAATTATCATTACGTCCACCATCCTCAAAGGCTTGTCAGGCCATGGTGTGAAAACATAACAAGACATGCAATTTGGCCATCAAACCATATGATCAAGCCAAGAGAACTGTAATTGACAAATCAAAGGGAGGCTAAGTGCTACATTTAAACTTATGCAAGAGAGAGAAGTGGCTTCCAAGCCTATCAACTTACATTCCCCCACATTAAACACGGCAATCTGGCCGACTAATTTAAATTGATACATCAAAGGCTTGCCATGTTGGGTATACTCCAGATGAATTTCAAGGTCTTACAATTTACTATTTGAGAGAAACTGCCTTCAAGTACCCGTATTAACTTCAATATATTTTGCCATTTGAAAATAATCACACAAAGCGATGATTTGTTTGGGGAGAGAGTCTACTTCTCAGCTGATGCAAACCTAAAAATAAGAGTAGTGAAAAAGTTTATGAGGGCCTCAAAGGGACAGAAAACAACAGAAGACATTTCAGAATGTAATTATGCTGGAAAAAGAGAGGACCAAACTGTTACTGCAAAGACAGAGCAGGTATGAACGGGTGTCAACTGGTCTGTTTTGGCATTTCATCAGACGAAGAGGCCTGGCCAGGGAATCCCCCGCAGTGATGTGGCATAACATCTATGCCAGTCTTCTTGGTATGGTTGAAGCACCCAATGCCTTCTGAGCCAGAGCTGAGAGGGAGGTCTTGACCATCTAGAGACCATCTCCCTGCCTTTCAGTCTCCTCAACTTTTGCCTCCTCCAGGCATAGTGTGCCAACTGATCCACAGCCACAAGCTCATCCCAAACTAGGCCCTGAGCAGATAATGACGAAAACCTTTTATGCTTATTTTTCAAATTGAAAGCATAGATTATACGTTCATACTTAAGAGCTTATATGGTGTGACTGTGTGCTCTGGCTGAAGTCCTCACGACCCATCATCCCTTGTTGGAGGAGGGGTGGGGTTGGAGGTCCTCATAATGACTTTTTACTTGAGCATAATCCAAAATTGGATCTAAATCCACAGAGATTACAAACAGGGCAACAGTTAACATGCACACTACACTGTGAGCCAAATATCACCCAGACTGCATGGATATTTTCTGGCCTCAAAATAACGGTGTGTAATGTCTGGCCAAGAACTGAATCCAATCGTCCAACTGACTGGTAACTCATCAAATGCATTATGAGTAGGGGGATCACAGTGATACAAAGCCAGACAGCGCAAAAGAAGCACTGTGCTCCTTCTCTTTCTTTTGGTCCTCTTTTTATTCTTTGTCTCTCCCCTGCGCAGTCCTGAGCACAGTGACTGAAGCTGGTAGGTTTGGATTCACCTCTGAGAATCAGAAAGGCGGGGCAGGGTCTAAGGCTGATGCAGTCTGGGCTTAGGGCCAGTCCCTTGGGGAGCATTTCCTCCGCAGCCCATGCCCTACTGCAGCAGGGATGACCCTATACCCTGACCTTCTCTGGACCACCTGCCACCAAGCACACACCGGCCAAGCACACAGGAAGTAGGCCCTGTACTGAGCACCTGGGCGCGTGCACAACTTTATTACTATCACTGGGTCCTCGCAGCCTGCCGGGGTGTACGGCAGGAAGAAATTACATCATATTCAACAATTCTTATTGTGACAGAGTAAATTAGAAATATATGACATGCTTGGAAATGCCCAAGTATGCATAAACAGTGACAAAAGGAAAAATGTTGACACTAAGCTGCCACCAACAATGCAATGTGGGAAATTACTAAGATCAGCAAAAGGGTGATGTTAGGTAGTCTGGCCAACCATGGGAGATAATCACACACAAAGAGGGAAAGGGTAAAATACTCCTTACATGATAGGGTCAGCAGCAGGCGAAACTGCAGGGTGGTAGATGGCAATGCAGAGACCTTAAACTGTGCTCATGACTGAGTAAGGGGAGAGATGGTTGAAGAGAGGGGAGAGGGAGGAGCGCAGTTACTGATCCCGTCCCTCTCAGACCCAGGAGGCAAGAAGGGGGAGATAAGAAATCGTGCCATGTCAGGATTGGGAGCATGCTGGGCAATGGGGAGGCAGGAGAACAGGGACGTCGGGGTGGGGGTTGGAGGGCGCGATAATTGTGATATACATACACACGCACACTCACAACGGGTGGCTGATGGGTAAACAGGCAGGGCAGGGTGGTGGGAGGGAGGAGGGCGGCTGGGCTCTGCTCCTGAATACTGAACAGAGGATCAGGGACGACACTGTCAGTCTGTCAGGACCCAAAAATACCACTCTCTGTTACAGACGCATTAAGATGCAAAAAATCAGTAGGGGAATGTTTTAAGACCCCCTCCACTCAAAAAATGTCTTCCTTTTATTGTTACTTCCCTCGGATGTTTGACTTTTGCTATACAGACTGATGCATGTGCAGAGTTTGTCAGTAGAAGCCTGGTGTCAGATTCCTCTGCTGAAGGGGAAAGGCTTCTCTGTTTGAGACATAAACATACAAGCACAACTGTGTGACATCACATCTTGTGTAGATGCCTACTATGACAGAGAAGTAGACCACTAAAAATGCCCGGACAGTACATTATTTTTACTAAAGCACATTCCTTCAAATCAAAGCACAGCAGTCACAGAACAGAGGAATAATACAAACATGTCAACAAACTGTGGAAAAAGGCATTAGAATCTTCTGTTTCATGCGTTTACCTGCAGACAGAAATGCAGAGGCCGCCACAAGCTGCAGCCCCCAGCAGACTGCTCATCAGGTTGACACTGTGGGCTGGAGAGAGCGAGGGCAGAAGACACATAGCCAGGCGAGCAACTAAGGTGAAGAGAGGGTATCCTGGAGGATGGGCCACCTGAGAACAAAATGACACACGAAGCATGAAATTCAAATCTAGAAACGCAATAAGAAGCAGATTCACAGCTTCAAGAGAAAAGCACATACACAAGGTGATGGTTCATGTGAGATGTGCTTTAGGGGACAGCGGGCTAAGATAATGTACCAGAGATAAAGGTAAGAATATAAAGCTAGACTAAGAATTTAGCAGGTAACCACCAAACAAGAGTGAAGCAGATGGTGCTGAGGAGCGGCAGGATCTAGAATCTAGTTGCTCTTCTGCCTTCACTAGTTGGGTGTGCTGTGGAGCTGCAGTAATGAAGAAGAGGCAGACACACCCCACCTGGCATGACCACAAACTGACTGCTATGATACCAGAGCCCTCATCTCCCTCTCTTCCTCCCTCTTCTCACTTCTTTTCCTCTGGCCTCTTCCCAAGGACAGTGCAGCTCCCTGGAGCCCGTGGTAGAGCACGTGGTGCTCGCCAGCCCCAGCCCCCAAACCACCTCCGAGCCGCAGTCATTCTCGCCTGGGGGATCTCAGCAATCACAGCAATTAGCCGCTAAGTCTCCTCCACCCAGATAAGGGCTCAGTCATTAGACACAGACTCATTCCCTGGCACTGATAACACGAGCCACGCAGGCAGGGAGAAGGGGCAGCTCTTGGAATGAATACAGAGCTGAAAGGTGAGAGTGTGACTACCTTGCCGGTCACCTCAGACACAGCAAAGGCTCCTTGGTCATGTTCAAACATGGAAGCAACTTCATCCAAATTCAGAGGGATGAGTTGGGGATAGAGCATGTAGGTCAGAAGTCAAGGAGCAACAGAGAAGAAGTAATGTAGTGAATGAAAGAAAGAAAAAAAGATAGCAACTCTGAGAGCAGCTTGCTGAAGTGTTAGTGTCAGGCAGGTGGGTAACTCAGCATCAGTTTAGAGCATGTGGAGGAAGGACTGTGTGGCTAACAGGAGTGGATACACGTGCAGCAAAAGGACAGCTGAGGGACAAAGGCCACAGGGAGCATGGGGAAGCAGAACTCAGGAGCTCTGGGGATCAGAAGGGGGGGCCAGCAGCCTTGGGCCCAGGGACGGTCTGCAAGGCCCTGGGGAGGCCTGAAAGGCAGACAGGCAGGCCACACGGACTGCAGCACTAACTGCAGGATTACTGGCATAGTGACACCGACACAGCCTCCCTAAAAGGATCACAGCGGCGTAATAAACTTTATTAAATAATAAAACTTATTATAACTGTTAACCCGATTTAGTTCATTCTTCGCGGCTTACACACACACAAAAAAAGAGGGGTGGATATAATAAGCCTTATACCGTACATAAGGCAAAGCCTACAAAAGCCATCGCCTTACCATTGACTTTAATTGGATTTGAAAAACGGGTTGCAAATTATAGCATTCTCTACTTGCAACTTAGTAAAATAAGTGTATAGAAAAGAAGGGGAAAAACCTGTGGACTGAAAGTAAATTAATCTGCTTTCTGCCCATGCTTAATTAAACTTCCTTAATGCTTATAAGAGTTAATGAGTGAATTGATTAAACAATACAGCTAATACTTACCCCCAGCTCACAAGCAGTGGTGATCAGCTCTCCTGTGGAAGAGAATAGGGGAGGAAATTAATGTAAACCCAATAATTATTATTAAGAGACAAGTCTGCTCCCAAAGTTTTCCCAAATCAAATACTTGCACTGGGGTTTTGCATTAATTTGCCAGGATCAAAACCTACAAATCTTCCCAGTGTGACATTTCCTAAGCGGCACGCTCATTCTCTTCATCTCTCGCTTCTCCCCTGATGCCTCCCTCCCTTCCTCCAGCACATACACACAGATATAAACACACGCGCGCACACACAAACCATTAGACTCCCTCTCCAATGCCCTGTCACACAAAGACACACATATGCTGATCTGAGAATAATGCTCCCAGTCCCATCCTCCCTGTGCATCGGGGTTCTTTCCCTTCCTCTTTCTTCTGCCGCTCTACGTGCCTCTCTGCTGCTCCCACACTCCCAATGTCTCAGTGTCTCGTTTAGTCCGTTGGGCACAAACAGAAAGGCAACGTTGGTGACAGTCACAGAATGAGGTAAGCTGTAAAAATAAGAGCCGGTTGCACAATTTTTTGACAAGCTCTGTGTGAGGCGCGGCACAAAGTGAAAAGAAAACCCCTAAAAGCTATTTGAGGAAGCTTTAATGTATCTGGGCACAAACCCATTTGTGCCAGAATACACCCAGAGCGTTTCAAATTATACTGATTTCTCACCCAATGTTTGCATCTCCCACTCATGAAAATTGAAATTTGGTTCAGATTAAATGACATTGATAAATGTTTGCGTTCAAGACAGCTCCCTCTACTGGTACAAGATGGGTAGTCATCTCTTCCATCCGACACAGTCAACAGAACAGTGGCCTTGTTTCCTCAGTCTACTACTTCATCTGCAAATCAGCTATGCAGGATGTCTGCTAGATTCATAAAAGGTAAAAGTTTTTTTAAATCATTTTTTTCAATCAAACATCAAAAACAGCATTGATTTACGATCAAAACATCTACAAGTGTTTTTACATTGTCAACATAAACATTTGAAGAGCAAAAACATGGGCCCCGATGCAGCACCCACCATTATAGAACAGAACAGCTGAATTTCAGATGGCATTGCCTGCATCACGCATTTTGCAACCTTGCCGATACAGTGAATTATTATGCCTAAATTTCTGCCACATGAGGAGCCCTAACTCTTATCAGTCTAATGGACCATGAAGTCAGAACTCCTCCACCTGCACAGCTTAAATGTTTTCACAGCTCCATTTCACCTGGCATGAGCCGCCAGCTATACCTGCCATCATTTTACATCACACTTTCTCATCCCTCATCGGTTTCTCAATTTCACTCATTTTCCCACAGTAGTGGCACACTTTTACACTATTCAGCACAGAAAAACTCAAACTAATATTGAGCCAAAACATCCATCTCAGTGCCACAGAGATGCAATGCAGTTCTGCAGCCCCAATACTAAAAAGGGAAAATATTGACTCAACGGGGTAGCAGCATGGGTGCCAAGAGTCTTTGTGATAGTGGAGCATGGGCACCCACACCAGTCTTCCCATAATCCCCATCATTTCCACACTCCACATTCCTAGACAACAGCGTACCCGCGGGGCTGTGCTCAAGCCTCTCCAGGGCACATCACACCTAAAGAGATTAGGACACAGAGACGGAGACCTGGAGAATTCGGAAGGGTGTTCAGCTGGCACTATCAGAGCGGGCATCCTGCACCATCCCTAAACACTGTGGAGAAGGGGCTGGCCATTTTTTCAAAGGCCCCGTTCGCTAGACAGCAGCACAACCAGCTGGGCTACTCAGCGCTCCAATTGCCTGCTCTCTCTTCGTCTCTGCTCGCTCATATCTGGCCCAGCTTTTCATATGCTTTCATTTTGCAAAATGTGCATTCCCCTCCACAGCAGCTTGTATGCCAGAGCAGAGCACACCTAACAAGCAGAGACTTCATGCCCTAAAGTCCACATTTACAAGTTTGTAACCTAGCTATCACTTCTAAACACTGTCTGTAAATGTGCGAAGCAGTTCTTCATAAAGTGCATTGCAAGAATGTTGGAAAACACATGGGCCTACAACACAGGGAGGTGCTGAGTGAAATGCATCTGGGTCCACTGTTAAGCCTCATTACAGAAGAGTGCAAATTAAATTTATGCACACGCACATAATGTTCAACTCAAACAAACAACCCATATTATTTTATAAGTCAAGGGTTGTCAACAATACTTTGTCATTTCAAATGGTGTCTATATTACCCACAGCGGTAGTGCAGTCAGTGAAATAAATAATGCGCTACTTTTTTTTTCTCTCTCTGTGGCTTCTGCAGAAAATGACTGTGAATAAAGAACGTTTTGTTTCAGTGCAGCTCAGTGAAATTTGGAGTGGGTCAAATGGAAAAAGTTAACTCTGTGATAATTATCATAACATAAACTCTTGTTAATCCACTGGGTCAAATCTGTTTTTGATGCCAACGCCAGACTCTCATTAAAAGACTTCCTTCCTTTCTAGTGTCAAAAATGACATTGAATTAATTCCAAAAGTGTAATCTACAGAGAAACAAAATCTAATGCATCACAGTCAACTTTCAAGACCGTTTCAGAACTAATTCATAGAACAGGTTAAGTAAACTTAAAATGAAATCATTAATAACACAGCAATTTGCATGCAAAAGTTAACACCACTTATGAAATTGAAATCTCGCGGCATCGGGATATTCTACACAAAGAATGCTCACAAAGAATCCCTTACGTTTCTTTTCTTTACTAGAGATCCACATGGAATTACCTTTAATGTATTTTCATTCACTTCTACGTTCAACATTCAGTCATTAGCGTGGGGATGACTGTGCAAACCGGTGCTGGTGCGTGAACTGTGTGTAAAACGTCTTAGACATCTTCAGTCAATCATAAGTCAATGTGTTTTAGAATCAATATATTAGCGTTCAGATATGATGTTCTCAAGCAAGCTTTGTGTTTCTCATGTTCGCACAGGTTCGGGTTTTTCATGCTGATGGACCCGTAATGTTACCAGCAGCACTGCGGACAGTACCCGTTCAGCGGCAGCCGCTATGATTGGCTGCCCGGCAACACAACAAAGCCACATGACCAGAGGAGCATTAGCTACCTAGCTAGCACCAACCTGAGTCTCCACCGGGCACAGTCCTCTGCACGCAGGGCACATACAGAGCGGTGACACAAGCGACTGTGGCGCCTGTCAGTATCCAGCTTGTCCTCTGCTCCGCAGGCATTTTTCTTTCTCAATTAATACCGATAGTTATCAACTGTCGATAAACAGTTAACTAGCGAGCTAGCTCACATTAGCTTCCATGCATTTCGGGCGCTCAGGAATGTAATGTAAACAAAATTGTAAGATACCAGTTACCAGAAAACCGATATTAATCTAGAGTTGACGGAAAGTAAATATGACGCCAGTTATAGACGTAACTTTACGGTTTTGTTCGTGCAGTATGGACGTTCAGCGTTAGCTAAATTGAAATGGTTCTGTTCCCGGGAAGTAGCAGCCTGGTTCTCGCGAACGAGATAAACTCGCGATACTAACTCATCGGGCGCGCCATTCCTAAAAGTTACAGCAGTTATCGAAGTAGTTGTGATTCATATTGTAGCTGCATAGTTCAAGTATTTATCGTTTCGGCGGTGGACGACGAGTGTTTTTTCCCCGGACGTGTTGCCTGTGAAAACCTAATCACTGTACTTCCTGGTTCACTGTGACTCAGTGAAGAGCTTAGATTTGTCATCACGCCTGTTTACATGGCAGACTGAGGGAGGGTCTGCACACCTGAAGTCCACACAAGCGCTGCAACTGCTCTGTGTACATTCGTCTGAAAATATCTAACATAAATTGGTGTTTCTTTTTCCTCATTTCTACACACTTGCTTGTGTTTTTCAAGTGCTCCAAGTATAATAGGGATGTGTGCTGGAATTTAAATGTATCTACAGACAAATATGAAGAAAATATATGATGCACTAATACATTTTGCCAACTGCTTTTCCAATCCAGATAATGAATCATGGTTATGTATTAATGCGTACCTTATATATATCTACAACAGTGCACAGTATGCTTCACTCATGTTAGCAAACCTGAGTCAGTGGCACAGCTCACACGTCCATTACATTTGGCTGTGACTAAATGTCTTTTTCATTCTGTGCACCATTCTTTTGTTGCAGATGCAGCCGAACCCTGTTTTCTCAGTGGGCTGCGCTTTTCAAAGAATCGGGTGACGCTCAATGCATTACAAGGGGTTCAATACAGAGGGCCAGCTTAAGAGTGTTGACATTCCAGGTAAACCCAAACTCAAACATAGCTGCCTGTCTTATCCGATTTGGAGCCCTTAAAAAAAAAAAAATAGTCACCATAGCGCTTTTTAAACTCCCAGGAGTTGATGTATGATGGATGGATTTGTCTGAAGTTCGTAATAGATGTTTTAGTGTGACCAGCTTTTCTATAAAACAAAGAAAAGACAACTTTTTTGTAGTGCACTGGCAGCAAGTAATACTTCATTCAAACACCAGCAGCTATACACAATTAATTGTAGCAGAAAGGCACCAGATTAGAACTGAAACAAGATACATGCACCCATAAATGTCTCACAAGTGTCCACATTTCACAGGTTGAAGGGTGACTGTAATAAAGAAATTGCCCTATTGAACTGATAATAATCCCAGCCCACCGTAAATGAGTCTGATCCCTCAGTAAATTGAGCCCTTGGTGAGGTGGAGTGGTGTCAGCACCTAGCCAACTCTCGGATGGCTCTCTAATCCTCGCTTCCCTCTCACCACCACCCTCATCGTCTAATCAGTCTTGAACACACACACAAGGCTCACACCCATCTGACACACACACCCAAGTACTCACCCTTCCTCACACTCGGGCTCAGCCATCTCTTCAGTGTGATGTCACTGCTAATCCACGCTTGGTTATCCGCTGGGCTGCAGTGCTGCCAGAGGGATATGGGGAGGAGATGGAGTGAATTTGGGGGAGTGGGGGGAGGGGGGGTAAATCAGGCACGTCATAAAGTCTTCTCTCTAAAACCACCACTTCCATTAGCCCCCCCCCATGCCTCATAGAAAACCAAAGTCTTGCACCCAGCCAAACTGAGCAGCATATGCACAAATGCTAAACGGAGTGTTAATATGAACACACATTTCAGCTGTGATGGGAGAGATAAAACACGGCTGCAAGTGCATTCGCAGAGGCCTGTAGCTGCTGTTCCAGGCGCAGAGGAATCATTAGAGAGTCTGCTGGATTAAACGCGTCCTCGGCCCCATGCATCCAGAAAATGCAAGGGCTTTTTATTGACAGCTTGTCCAAACAGAGGAATTACCACGCAGGGTTGAGGCCCTCGTTCCATATGGCACCAAGCTATTAACAAACATTAGTTGACTGTAATAGCAGTGGTATTAAATTCATTATCTTTTCAGATTCTATGTGACTTGTGTGATTTTCTGTGTGTGTGTGTGTGTGTGTGTGTGTGTGTGTGTGTGTGTGTGTGTGTGTGTGTGTGTGTGGTGCTAGAGTGCATGGACACACACTCAATGTGTGCCAGTGTGTGTGATTAGAGACTTCTAATGTTCCAGCTCTGGGGATTTGTAGCATGAGATAAGAAAGGGCATTAATGGTGAATTGTGACGGTCCAACAGAGCAAAACTGTTGTTTGAAATGTGCGTATGTTTCCTCTGCTCAATCCCTTTTACACCAACAATCTACATATTGTCTCATCTGATTGTTGCTGATTTTTTTCAACTCGCTGCCTCACAAAAGCACACAGGATAGCATAGCCACGCATGGGCAAGTGGCTTACGAGACCACCGAGTGAAATTCCATCTATTTGATTTTGTATTTTCCTCACTTACCACATATCTGTTTTAATCTTACCTTAAGCATCCTTGAAATGAGGTGTAATCCAGTTAAGCCCTTTTGAATCTGCTTCACAGCCATATTACACCCATTCACCGTCCCATAAACAGTCTCACTATACTAAACACTTGCTCACTGAGAGTGTCCACAAGCCAAAATCCACATACTGTAGACGTTAAAAGATCAAAAACGGTGGTATTTGCGTTCGAGGAGGTGTGACCCGTGCTCATTTGACTTTCCCTTAGAAATATAACAAAACGTCACGCATTTTAGGCACAATATGCTACAGTAGACACTGAAAATAATCATTTTGATTTGTAAATTTCGTTTTGGAGACCTACCACTTCCTATCACGCAAAATTCAGCTCTGCCTTTGCTCAGAAAACCATGGAGCAACATTCTGGGCAAAAAACTGTCAAGCAAAAGCTGCAAGACACATGACAAGTGTTCATATTAATATTCCAAACCTTTGATCAAATGCTGGGCCGAAAAAAATCAACAAAACAAGTCAATTTTCCTGCATTTTCTCTAAAATGTAGTGAGACCTTGAACCAGTGAATAAGTCTTCAGAGAGATTAATTCTCCTCTGTGATCCTGTTCTCATTACAGGAAGCAGGGGACTCAAACACACGTAATAACAGGGCGCTCTGCTGTTCCTTTGTAACATGTGGCTACCTAAATGATCCTAAATAAGATAGATGACAAGGATCAAGCAAATCATAATCGGCATTTTGCACAATGGAGCATAATAGTCTGAAGAGAACAAGGGACAACATACAGAGCTCCTGTTTCCCATCGCCTGGAGCAGCACACCTAGTCGAGAGCAATTAAAATGAGAGGATTCAATTTTGTCAAACACCAGGAACCTAAGATAAATCTTGTATCTCATTTTCCAGTGGAGGACACTCCCTCACGCCGGTGCTATCATGTTTGTTATGGTATTTTTACGAAACAGCTGGTGACTGACGGAGTTGGTAAAACAACCCCCGTCCACGAATGACACTAATCCCAATCATTTCAGGGGTGAGAGAGAGAGAGAGAGAGAGAGAGAGAGAGAGAGAGAGAGAGAGAGAGAGAGTGAGTCTGGTGAGGCTGAGAATAAAAGATGGCCTCAGACTGTGGTGTTGGTGGAAAAATTTAGACAGAGCAATGGGGGCACTGGGGGAGGGGGGCAAGACAGCACGTCTCTGCATGGTTTCCATGTGGGAGAAATCCACTTACTTGAACTGATAAAGATTTAATTAACACAAGACTCTGCAATTACTCCATAATTAAAGTAATTTGTCCTCTTGTTTGGATGAGTAGGCAAGACGCCACATGTGCTTCTGTAAGAGCAGATGAGAGAAAGAGGGCATCGGAGGCTCAAAGAGGTACACTCTTAATGTTTGAATTTAATGCTTGATTCTCCAAACCTATTTTCCCCTCATATGTTCTAATAAAATATTTGTATCCGCTTCTCTTTAGCCTGTGTTTATTTGCCTTTTATTTGACAACTCATTTGTTATTCATTGAGAAAGTAATAAGCTGAGTAGGCTGAGTACAAAGTATCATCAAGAGCCACATGAAATAGTAAATAGGGCCGATATCATCATAATCCTCTTCAAACTGCACCACATACAGCTTGAATTGTGTAATGGTGCCCCTGCAAAGCTTGCTGAAAGCTCAAGCAGAAAAAGCACCCCCCCCTCCCAAAAAAAATGGGATGCTTTTGTTTGACGAGATCAACTCGAATGAATCAAAAGTGAGAGTCCTGTGTGAGGTGTTTGACCTTGGGCGCGGATAAAGAAAGGTGAAGCCAACTTACAGCAAAACATCAGAGCAGTGACGAGAACAGTCGGTGTAACAAATAGTGACTAACCACACAAGACTGAAATAGTGAGGAATTAACAACACCGTCCAATATGTGCCACTGTGCCATGGCGGTCCAATTTGCCGGGAGATAAAAAAATTGCTGCCAAGTTTACTGTATTAAAAAACGCGGAGACAAATGTGTCTTGTGTTTGCTTCTGAGGGTTGTATGTGCTGTTACTTAATTTACGCGAGGAGAAGAGCACTATCTCTTATTTACAGATGATGATCTGCATATAATTTGCCTCACAGTTGCATGCTGGGTAATTGAGGTAAATATCACAGCCTTCAACTTGCCAGCTAAGGTGTCCTGCTGATAGCTTGGCACACAGCCCACAGCCACCTGTGGCATGTCACATGTTAGGTCTCAGGGCGGAAAGAAAAAACAGCCACTAAACAGCTACTTCAAGCTACTTTCTGCTATGTGACACACAGCTGTTGCACATTATACGCCAACCTACATATTGCTGGATGTCGTCAGGTAAAAACCTCCAATTTAAAAAAAAAAAAATGTCTACCCAAGAAAATGGCTTTATAATGCAAGTCTTATAGATTTTGTCAACTCACAGAGCAGATTTTAGTGGACTACAAAGCAACAATATTTTGAAGCCACTGCATTGCAATTAATTCCCAAACTATAATGTTATTATTATTATTATTATTATTATTATTATTATTATTATCACCGCACAGGTCAGTGTGTCCTCTTCCTTGCTACTACTTAAAGAGACGCTCCACCAGTGTGACACAAAGTTAGGTTGCTCTTCTGGAGGAGTACCACCCAGCTCATGAAAACAGTCGTATAACAGACTGTGCTTCTGCTGCTTTGCATTGCATTATGGGAAATGTAGGACTCAGCATTTTTTACATTTCACTCATTCTATAGGAGCTAAAAGTTAAGATATCAGCCTCTCTTGTTTCTGTTGTGAGTCCCCAACTTTATGGAGGTTCATGCTAAATTGCACCTCTTTTCATATCAAGCTTGCTCGCTGTATTCATTGACATCTCTCTCAACACTTCGCTCATTCAATAAGAATTTGTCAGGAGCCACAGCTGTGCATCTCCTGCACCATTCTTATTCTTATATAACTCCAGATGTGGAGTTTTGAAAGGTCAGACAGCGATCATGTCTCTTTGCTCCTGCAGAATGGGCCCTCGGGTTGGTCAGCCACTCTGTGCGGCAATAAATGTGTGTTATTTATCTGAGGAGGAACTTTTTAGTACAGTTATACTGCAACTGATGCAGCTGAATAATATGATGTTGTAAAATCGAGTTGTGTGTGAGTGAGAAGTGTGAGAAGTTAATTAGGTTTAAAAAGGTGACGATAGAAGTACCGAGGTTTGTGTCAGTCTTTCACAAAGACCAGCATCAGTATAGCACATGAACCTTACTTTCTAATCCAGGAAGCTAGTTCAAGGAAAAAAAATATATTGTATCATTCCACTTTATTTGCATAACCCTGCCCTGCTTAAGGCAGGGGAGCCACCGAGTGATCTCAAAATTAGCATGCTGTCACCTTCAGTGTCTCTTCTGTCATTCAGAAAAACAGGCAAGTGTGCAGACATATGAACCCATCGCACATCTACTGCAGAAATGTTAATTAGGAAGCAAGGCATCCCACGGCTCCATTCCTCTGCAAACGCCTAACTGACATGTTATGTATTTAAATCCCTTTCATGTGCCCTTATTATAGAGGAGATGAAGTCACATGCGAATGATGGAAAATGTCATCATCATCGTACAATATTTTTGCATGCACATAAAAATAAAGGCTAAAAATAAAAGCTAAAAATTGCTCAAAACTGTGCATATGTCAGGCATGTCTAACACATGATGCCAGGATTTAAATCTGAAACAAATCTAAGTACGGTGTAATTAATTTGAAAATATTACAAAAACACGTACGTGTGGAACGTTAAAGATTAATCTGTAAATGTCCAATTTTAAATATATTGCCTACATACATCTCCTGTGGCCGCGTAATTGCACATGTAGAGGATTTCCAGGCGTCTGTGGGCATGCCAATTTAGTTAATTCAATTTCTCTTGTTTCATATACATTTTGATGTATTAATAAAAATAAACATCAAACTTGCAGTTCTTTGCTCTGTGTCTGTGGCTACTGGATGCCGCAGGCTCAGTGGTTTGGTGGGCTTAATGCCAACATCTCATTGTTGAGGAAATAGTGCCCTCTTGTGGCCTTAGAGGGAAACTACACCCAGCACTGATCACCAGGGAATGTTTCACCATGCAGTCAGTTCCCGTGGTAAATATTAAGATGAGGGTGATAAGATATATTAAATGTGAAAAAAATAGACTTCAAGAAAAGTGTGTTCCTTATCTTAAAATATATATATATATATATATATTGTGTTTGATAGAGCTATCAAAACCCAGAGCCATTTTGGCGACCAAGATAGCAGGGAAATGCTCACACTGCGGAATGATGAAACACATATGTAACTGTGATTAAACATTACTGCCATGTTGTGCGTACACAGCTGAGACATCTGGACTTCAAAGGCAGCAGCCTCACAAAAGGCACAAAATCTCATCAACCGCACATACCTTTTTCAAAAAGTCACTGAATCATTATCACAGCCTCATCTGGGAGGCTGACGTTTAGCACGACTGTCAGGTTTAGAGAAGGCCTGAAATTAGAGAGACAACCAACTCACGTGAAAGTTATTTTTAAAAAATATTTTATTCTTTGCAAAGGAGGCATTGGGAGCATCAGTGCGTTCTATGGCTTGTGTACAGAGTTCCTGTAAGAGACAAAATCATAGAACAAGCCCTTGGGTGAACTGAGGGCCCCACCCATGTTTACCAAGGAGGAATGTTTGAGGCAGCTACTCGGCAGCTGCTACAGAACACGGTCTTAAGCAATGGGCACAGTGTTTGAGCTGAAAGTGTTGGAAAGGAATGCTACTGTACAGTATGTGGCTTAGTACTTGACCCTGCCTGGCAGTTATGTAAAATCGGAAGAAATCAAGCCATTCAGAAATGCTCTGTGGTATTGAGAGAAGCATAATGCTGCTGATGCTTTTAAGAATGCTAGTTATCTTTCTCTTAGGAGGGAACCAAATAAAAGGTAAAATACTCCCAGCAGTCCACCGCTGCTGCTGAGATCAGAGCTTTTTTGTGAAGTCCAGGAGCCCTAAATCAAACTGCATTTTGCCCCACATCCATACCCCTGAATTGTATTCATCATAACGCAACCTGTAAGGAAATCTGAATGATACGATAGGAACGCTACCCTCAACATCTCAGAATTTTAATGCTCAGTAACATATTTGATAAGCTAGTGTCAGAGTGAATGCCTTCAACTACACTCTACATATGGGCACAGTCTTGCAAGCTAACATCTCAGAAGAATGCACAGATTTGTCCCAGATTCTTTAGTTTCAATTCATCTGCTACTTTGTTCTGGACAACTTGACTCATCCACACACAATAGAACTTACCAAATTTGGCATGGTGTGCGATAATATCATTATTCCCATGGCGCTGGTTTGCGAGCCACTGAACAGCCTTGACTGTAATCCAGAGCTGTCAACATTCCACCATAGCAGCAGTTTGGGTTTAGGATTGTTTACAGAAACACTTTGGATCAGAGAGAGTGGTCGTTACATCTTGCATGTGGAGAGAAAACAGCTCCTCCTTATATTTGGTATAATCTCTGGATGCTGCTGAGACTGTGCCCAGGTTTGACAGCGTACAAATCATTGGATCAGACCCAGCACGGGATAAAGCTAACAACAGTGCAGACTGAATACAGTACATGTGTGTGGGGCAGGGACACAGCTAGCTCGCAGGCTAGCAAGCAGGTGTGGCTGATGCATATGGTAGTACAGCTCCGATGACGACCTTATCGATACCGTTAAAAGCTCAGCCATTGAGGAAGCAATTTGTGTAACTGAAGCACCACTAGTGAGGAGAGTCGATGTATTTCAGTACATTCATTGTCAAACCCTGCAAGGTCGTTTTAATTCCTGTGTTCTCTCCAGTAGCGGTTTGGGTGGTGGGCGAGATCATAGAAAGGGGATTGGGGTGAAATGATGCAGGGCGATTTAAACAAAGCCCAAGGGCACCCACACAGTCCAACCCACACACACACACACACAATCACACACACAATCGCACATGCATGCATACACTCTCAAACATTCTCACACACATTATGCAGGAGAAAAATATATTAATATTTGCATTACAAAACAGTACAAGGGCCTCAGTGTAGTAAAATACCTCTTCTGTCAGATATAAATGTGAGGAATCCATGTGGGCTGTCATTACCTTATATTTGCAAAACTATCTCTCCTTTTGCCTTCAACAAAATATCTTGTCTCATTTATGAAAAATATTCCCACAGTTTAATGGGATTCGAGGCACTGGATTATATCGCTATACACAAAAAGTCTCCCCGCCTCCCCACCTCCGCAAAGTTTGTTCAGCATATGGAAGCCAAAACCGGAGAGCTACGTGATCAAGATGCCACTAAGGGTTCAGGGCCGTCAGGGCAACAGGGAGCACTTAACTAGTTAGAGCCCAAGTTTCTCCTGGCTTTTCTCCCAGCCAACAGTCCAGCTGTCTGGCTCTGTAAAAACTTTGTCTCAGACCCACCAGGAATTTAAGTATAAACCACCTCGCCCTCGTTTTCATTCCTGACAGTCCCAACTACACCGCTGTTTTCTGCTTAGTTTGATTCAAAGCAATTCACTCCTTTTGCAACCTTAATTCTATGGCCCTATGATGGAAAACCAGCAGCCATTGTAGTTTTAAACAGCCCGTTGCCCGAGCCTTGTTTAAAGCGGTTGGTTGGCAGGACAGCTGAGACAGTGTTTTCATTCTAGAGGAGCCAGGAATCTGTGGTCCGGTATGCTCCACATCTCTGTGTCCCACAGTGGCCATCCACACAGCCACAAGAGGCCCTGAACAATCTGTAATGGCTCTCTGTTGTGCAGAATCCACAGTATATGACCAGAACTTGAGAGGACTTGCTCCTTTCCACAGCTGGCTTACATGAACAAAAGAAAGCACAAAATAATCGGAAGAGTTTCACAGCATGTTGGCATTCCTGTCTAATCATCTCTGCCAGAGCAGGACCCTTGAGCTCAGTCCACCGGGCCCTGGAAGATTAGCTTGGAACAGCCCTGGGTGAGACTGAGCTGGGTGGCACAGAAGGGGCAGGCAGCGTGGAAGGCGTGGGTGCCGTGGGGCAGAGGGATCTCCGCCCAGTACTTGACTGACTTCTCTGAACACACGTGTCCACATGGCACAAAGGCATGCGTGGGAGCACCTGTGTCCACGTAGAAGGCAGCCTCACAGCCCAGCCACAGCGGCACGTAGGGCCCGACTACACGGCACATGGGACACTCTCGTTGAGTGTTAGGCTCCTGCTCCGAACGGTGGCCCCAGTTGTGATAACCGTGCACGTGACCACAGGCCAAGTAGACCCACGGCTGCTTGTCCTCCAGAGAGGACAGGGCACGGCTGCGCTGCATGCTGGGAAAGGCGAGCGTGTTGAGGCCTACGGGGCACTGGGGCCGTGCTGCATTGATCTCCTGCCTGAGGGCCTCCAGATGCTTTTGGGTGGGAGTGTGGAAGAGGCCTTCTGCAGTACGCCACAGCAAAGTGGCTCCACATAGATCCACCAGGGAGCCGTCCTGCAGTATATTGCTCTCGTTCTCCACCTGCAGAGGGTGATGCCATAAAGAAAAAGAAAGAAAGAATTGATAAACATCTGCTTAATACTCCATGATGCCTCAGTTACGTTATGTATGAAGCTACTGACCAGTTTGCCCGGGGTCTGCGCTGAGCGGGTCTCTCTCAGTGTGTAAACATCCCCACAAACAGAGATCTCTCTCCACACGCCAGGCTTTGATTCCTCTGTGAACCCACCCTTGGGGTGCATTACCAGCACACCATTGGTTGTTAGTCCATCCATGTGACCATCAGGGTTCTTCCATTTTGCGGCTTTTTCCTGTAGGCGTGAGAGACCATGGTGATGCAAACCGATGTGTTGTGTGGCACACAAGTTTATTTTGTTAAAACTAATGGATTTAGAGGGCGCAAAGTGGATACACCAACCTTCCATTAAGACAGCAGCGTAAATAGGTGGTACACTAAATAGTAATTACCCCAAGGAAGATGTTTTTGGAAGAATCGAAACCAGCGGCGTAGATGCGAGCAGTGAAGGGCGGGTTGCGTTCACAGACAACGCGGCAGGCAAAACGGGAGATGGTGCTCTGTGTGATGGGAGTCTCCTCTCCCTCCTGGCCTCCTGCTATTGTGTCAGTCACCACAAAGTCTATGGGACTCTCAGTGGAACGCCCAATCTACAAAACAGCACAGTCATTAATCAATATCATGATATATTATTATATGGTCTCTTGTCAGTATATCAACATGGATGAAAAGATTTTCTTTTTAATTCCCTGCAGATATCTGAACTCTGAACTGTTCTGCTTCCCAGCAGCTCAACCATTTGGTAGTTTGTGGTGGTTTGACATTTGAATGACCGCGCACAAGATCACATTGCTCTGTGTGTGTGTGTGTGTGTGTGTGTGTGTGTGTGTGTGTGTTAAAAATGCTGAGACGCAACACACTTTGGTCTACAAAGTCTCATACAGTAGCATGTTGTTATATCAGAGCATCTCTGAAGAGAATCCAAGTTTCTATTTTTTTCCGGCAAAATAATATTTCAGACTTATTTTGAGCAGACCGCAGAGTGTGACACTGAAAAATGTCCAAACAGTTCTCAAGCTGAACAAGCAGAGGTAAAAATAAGCATTTCCCCCTTTCATTTCCTCTTTTTTACATCTCAAATTGTCCCGGAGTCCTATTTTTTTGAACAGTTTCCCCCCTGTCTGCTGTGTCTGTTTCTATTTATTCACTGTTGTTCACAGACACATGGACACAATACAGAGCTGAATGTGAAGCACGTGTCTGCAGTGTTAACTTTCCTCTGGTCATCATCTCCTTGCTGTACATTCAGATTAATGCTACAGACAGAACAGTTGACAGTACACATGCTGGTCACATGGACTCCCTAGAGGAGCCTATGGTTCAGGAATGGAGAAAATGTGCACAGACTTTGAAGGCATAGCTGCAAATATTCTTAATTAAATGTAAAGAGGAACAGCTCAGTCATGGCAGCTATTTTGATAATCAAATGTACGGTTTTGATGCTTTTCTTCATCATCATACATAGTATTAAACTGCATGTTGTACATTTGGATTAGGACTGTAAAAAAATTGTCCTAATGAAATGCAGGTTATTCAGAAGCACTGTACATACAGGCAACGGTGTCATTTGGTGGGTTTTTACCTGAAACATGTCTGTGTCTTTATCATGGCTGTACTCCACCACCACCGTGTGGTTTCTGGACAGCGTGTAGGAGATGCTGTGTTGGCCTTTACAGTTCACAGCCTGAAATATAACAAACAAGTCATTACAAAACATGCCACACATTGTGATGCCATATTAAGCACAACCAATGCATATTTTAACGGTTTAACTGGAAGCACAGCAACAACAACAACACACAGTGTTTTACTGTTTACTACCATATCCTTATGCAATAATTGCACTGTTGCTGAGGTTAAATAACAGATCAGGGCAAAACAGCTAAGATTCAACAACTACAGAGCTAGTCAGAAGAGAATATATATATATATCCTCATTTACACCCTGCCATTTACAACTAAACAATGTGCAGGCTTTATATAATAATTTATATTTTGTTTAGTTTTATAGCACACATTCAAGTCAGAACATTTCTACATTATATTACCTAAAACCACAGATCTGTGGCACGAATGTCTGGTAGAGAAACAGCAGAGAGTGTGTAAAGTCACACTCCCATGACAGTGACCATAAACTGAACTGAGTTAACACAAGCTCGCCTACCAGCTGAGCTGTCTCAGGCAGTGTAGTGACGGAGGGTGGGTTAAAGCCACTCAGGCATAGCTCCCGTCAACACTTTACCACATGCCACTATCATCCCGCTCTAATCTGCAAATTCCATATCCAAAACACCCCCCGACACACACACATACACACACACACACGCACGCCCTTTGTCACGTGCAAAAGGGAATGAGGGAGAGAGAAAGTGGGTCATCAGCGCTCTGCTGTAACCTCAGAGACAGACGGGGACAAATGTCATCATCACATGCAGTCTTGTCTCGACTGTGCTGCTACAAACAAATGGTGCTCCACCTGTTCAGAGAAGTTCATGCACGCTCCAACCAGAAACATATATTTAAGCACAACACTGCCCCTAAAAATGTCATTCACCCCCTCCCCCAGTTGAAGTAGTGAAAATAAAAACAAAGCCACAGGCCATCTGACCCCCGAAGGAAGGCCAATGCCAACAATCCCACATGCACAAATGCACTAATTGAGATCAAGTGGGGAGATGAGAAAGCAGGGGCAGAATTTGAATACGAGGCTGGCAGTGGCATCGCAGGAGCTCCACATTATCTGTCATGAACACCAGAGTGTGCACAGACACGTGAGCTTTCCCTCTCAGCTTCTGAGCCACAGAGCATTCTCAGCTCACTGGTACGAGACTGCTACGCTGTGAGGGAGCTGGAGTAGGATGGGGGATTGCTTTAGAAAAGAAAATAACAGAATACGAGTGGAGGTGGCTTGGTTCGCTTTACTCCGTACGCAAAAAGAAGGCTCTCCTCAAATTAAGCTCGCCACACTGCTTGTCTCTAAGGAATGGCTATTTTTGATCTTGTGTACAGCTGGGAAGGCAGGGTCAGGCAACTGCAACAACTTCCTCCTCAGTTCACCCTCCTAATCCCAGGCCTGGTTACAGGGTGGCAGAGAGGAAGAGTGGTGAAAGGGGAAGAAGCTCAGAGCAGTTCCCACTCTGAAAACCGTCCATGACCAACTGTGCAAATGGCACTCTTTGCTCAGCTGAGCTGTGCAGTAAAAAAGGCCAGGTCCAATGCAAGATGGTTTTCTGAGTAAACTGTCTGAGAAACAGCTTGCAGTGCGGAGCATTAGAAACATTCAGCCATATTTCATTGACCACTGCGGCAAAACATTCAGCTCAAACTCGAATGGAGTGATGCACAATCTGCAATGAAAAAAAGCCTCTGTCACAAAAAAAAAAACGCTAAGCAGATATCAGGAGTCAAGTTCCACAAGGTGAGAGTAACCTGAACCAGGGAGCCTTTGGCCAGCGAGCTAAACTCCCAACAAATGTCTGGAATACTGGCCTCGAAGAGGTGCAGAGGTAAGCAGGTCCTCTGCCTTGTTTAGAGTTTTACTTGGGAACCAAAGGCAGGAATGCATGAAGGCAGACATGTTATACTTGATGGGGCAGTTTCTGGCAGGCACTCCGGTGCAAAGAAAAGCCATGAGGCCCGGCTAGGAACCAGAGTTATTGTACTGGAAATGTCAACATCAAGGTCTGCCAACAATAATGTAAAGGAGTTTACTGCACGTTCCATAAGCTACTGAAATCACTGAAAACCCACTCTGCCGCTCTCAAAATGTCGGTTTTGTTTTTCAAGACTTTCCTTCAGAGAACGAGTTCAATCACAATATGAATTCAAATCAAGTACATTAACAAAATCACTCACCACCTTCTGTCTTAGCTATTCATTTGCATGCTTGTATACATTTATGAGCAAAATGTACATCAGGAGACAAGCAGACCGTTGTTAATTCTTACTGAGAGTCTGTTCAATGAATCGCTTATTCACCCTCCGATGTGTTCTGTACCTTGCTCTCCTGGGGTGTGTTAAGGATGTGCACAGTGCTTGGCTTAACACCATTGGCTTTAGTCCTCCTGTATAGCGCAAATCTGCTTTTCCGTCTACCCCGATCTCCATTGGGCAGAGAGCCATTGTACCTGTCACAGAAGGGGGTGGGGGTGGAGGGAAGGACAGCAAATTCACAGTTAATTTTTTATGAGAACACAAACGTTTTGGGTTTTTTTTTCAGTGACAAAAAGATGTGTCTAATGTGATTTAAAGGCAAAATTCTTGTAATCATACAAGTAAACATGGGAAATTAGAAACATTCATGCATTTTGAAAAGGAGCTTTGCCATGCATTACATCACTGGCAATCTAATGCACCCTATTAGCAAACTAAGCGTTACCTTGGATAATGTCTCCTATTACATAATGCTCTCTGGTACTGGTGATCAGTGAGCCAGCTCTGTGCAAACTGCAGCTGTTCTTTTGCTCTGTGTCCCAGGCAGGAGCAGGTTTTAAGATGCAAGTCAGGTTTGCGATCACTTTGGGAACGCACAGTCTGGATAGAGGCCTGGCTCACATGACTGAAACTCATTCTCTCTCTCTCATTGCTGAATTTTATACACTGATGCAGAAAGCTCCAAGATCTCGATTTCAAGGCCTCAGCGCGACCAGAGGAGCATCTAGGAGCGTTCTCTGTTTTCACTTCTCAATACCAGATTCCACTTTTGCCCTTCAGTCTGCTGTGGGGCACCTAGCCTCGGCAGCTCCTTGTGAATGAAGAAGCCCCTTCCGGTAGGACTGGTCCTCTCCCCATCCACCAGCTGGTTCCTACAGCTGGGACACCCCATGCTCTACTCCCATCCAACACACAGACCTTCTGTCACACACTCACATGTAACCACAGTGTGCTGAACAGCCACTTTGCACAACGGAAATATCTCTATGAAAAACCTCAAGTTTGCATAGCAATGAATATGATAAGGGACCAAATTCCACCAACCACTACACAATGTGGCGTTTTGTCCTCCTTGTTGCAACGCAAATGTGACACTAGCAATAAGAGCCCCTTTCTGCTCCTCCCCACCTCCCTCCAAAGCTAGTCCACCTGTCCCATGTCTCCACACGGCTGGCCACGCACGGAAACACATGGTCCCAGTCAGCACAGTGCACAAAGCTGGCCTGTAGGACAAGCCACCCACAGAGAGCTCGAGAGGCAATGGATAATACTGTGGACAAAACTACAACTAATGCACTGACAGCAGGAAGAAAATTACAAAATAACAGTGGAGATATAATTGCATTAGTGCTGTTTATAATGTTTAAATTATTCACTTTTGCAAAGACCCTTCAGCTTTGACTGCTATTGTGGATTATTGTCTAATAGTGGTTTTCCTTAACATGTTGCATTAAAAAGACATCCATTCTGGTAACAAGGTACAGGAAAGAAAGTAAAAAAAACAATGTTAGAGTTGCTCTGACAGTACGTTTATTAATCAGAGACTATAAACATTTTAATCCTATGTGGTCTTAATGCTTAAGAAGATCCATATGAAACAGAAATACAGATGATCTCTCATTCAACAACACTTTTGAAGCCAATGTATCAGAGTGCCGACTCTACACTCCAATTTCATCAGACCTGTCCTAGAAACTTCCCTCCTAAATAAAGAGCAGCTAGGCCTATATATTATTCAGATTTCTCTTTAGTTGGGGGAGTCAATCTGCTGGGTACCTGTGCCTGAATGTCTCGCATACAACACACAATAAGATGATATGCAGCTTAGCATTTTCGCCACGATGAATTCCAGCTGCAGAATATAACCCTGGCTCTTTGAGAAACACCACACATGCCTTCTATTCATCATTGCATTGAGGAACAATATTCTGTCATCTAGGAACTGCCACCGTCACATTAGGTAGGACAGGCTCTTTAAAGCTGTGCTCCAACTAATTGTGATCACTTTCCCTTTTGACCTGTGCCAGGCAGACAGCGGATTTACCTTCCAATACTTAGAAGCAGGGATTAGAAGACTCTGGCATATCACCTATCCTCCAGGGTTGCACTAAGGAGCCAACAGCACCTCCCACCTCTTATGCTAACATGAAAGGCTAGTGTTTGCAGAATGAGGACAAGATATGCTGAGTTGTTATAACCCCATTAGCATGATACAGAGGCCGGGTGGCTTTGAAGGGTCACAGAACGTGTTGCAGAGGTCACATTATGATGCAAAGTACAACTACATGCTATTAGTGCTACGAATAGGTCAATCTAAACTGTAGAAACACATCAATGGTACATCATCACTACATGGGAGGCAGCCATCAGTCAACTGGGAAAAAAGGCATCACATCTCAACAATCAGTGCCAATTTGTACCAAAAACCTGACTTGTACACTTCCTCTACTGAGCGGTTCTTTAGGGAGAAATGCTCGAAGTTCAATCAAAAGGCCCAGTCTCCCAGCCACAATGGACAGAGGAAGCTGAGGAGAGGCAAAGGCTGAGCCCTGATCAATCCATCCTTTCATTTCCAGGATACCCATGCAGCCCTCCCACCCTCCTCACTGACCAGCACCAATCCACCCAGGCAGAGATGGGGGGCAGCCATGCAAGTAATAAGAGTCACCATGGTCATGGCAACAAACCACTGAGGGAACTGCTGCTCAAACAAGCTTTGTTCCATGCTGTCAGCTATCTTGTCTACCATCAGTTTTATCAATAGGATGTGATGTCATGGTAGTGATTATACACCCGTCACATCTGATTCAAACATGTGTCTTTATGTCTGGAAGAGAACAAAAGTATCAGCCTCAAACGTGCCACATGCTCAGCCTGGGGTAATAAGCAGTCAGCACTTTCTGTCCCTTGTAATAAGCAGTGTGGCTGTGAGTGTATGGGTGGAGGGCAAGGGACGAAACCACACTCTACCATGCGCTGTGTATATAACCTTTATGAGCAACTCATTTCAAGCACACTATTGTAAACCCCACAGTATAAACACCTGAAAATATTCATTTAAAGTCTTAAAAACTTTCAAGTGAGTCGCAGTACTGGCCAGACTCCATTCATTGATGACACAGCAGGTGTTTTCCATCATTTGTGGCAGCTGCAGTTGCCCATGACAGTTTATAAATACAAACACAATTGTTGAGAATGATAACTGGCAGCAGTTTCTCTTGAACAAATCCTGAAAAAACAAAACTCTAGTGATTTTGAAATCGTTCTGACAAACAAAGAAAAATCCACAGCAGGTATTACTCAATGGCAGGATGAGACATGTATAGTAATGCCACTGCTTTGTGTGTCTTACATCAACAGATTAGGGCTGGGTATTGTTTGAAATTTTGCAATACTAGTGCCAATGTGATGTTTCAGTATCCATGCCAAAACTATAAAACCTGATTCAAAAGTATAATTTTTTTCTACAAAAGCCTTGTTTTTAAACTTAACAAAAGATGTGCAAGTACTAGTATGTACATACTGTCTAAACATAATAAAACAGCCTAGAATGGGCAAAGTTTAGGTCAGGATGTATCTGGTAAAATCATGAAACAAGATCTGATTAGGCATTTGATGTCAACTTTCAGCACTTAATCTGAAAACAATCTGAACATCTTTGGATTTAGGACAGTTGGTCAGACAAAAAAAGCAATCTGAGGGCAAATGATGAATAAAGATAATAATTGGCAGACCAATTTGTTAGACAGTTTTTAGTATTCTGTGCCATGTACACATTGCATTTGGTACCAACAGTATTTGGGTTTGATACCCCATCCTAATAAAGATTACTGGCAGAGGTGAGAGGTAAAATGATCATTCTAAAGTGCTCATTGTCATCTCTACCATTCAGAAAAGGTACTTTGATTAAAAAGACAAGTGTACCTTCAGTGAGTTTGCGATGAGATGATAGAAATTTGTCTACGGACACGCAATATCTATTCTGTGGAAGCTGTCTCTTTTCTATCTCTGGTAGTACCAGGCCACTGTGTAAAATACTGAAATTAGTGATCAGGACTGTTTTATGGCAATATTGTGGTGTGATTTTTGTATAAATGTGACATAAAATCAACTTTATTGCATGCTGTTGCCCAATATCCCAAATCACAATTTGCCTCAAGGGGCTTTAAACGAAAATGCATTGTATAAAAAACGTAATATAGAGATATACATTGATATTATGGTATAAAATCTAATATGTAGGATTTCATTCATATCCCTCATTCCTCCAATGGTGTTGGTCTGCAGTGGTCCAAACGCCCGATAACAGTTAAGCCCCCTACCTGACCATGTGAGCAGCAGACACTAGAGACTGTAAAACAATCATTTTGAGCGTTGGGACAAGCCAGGTGTGTGATTTCAAACCATTTAATGCAACAATAATCTGTGGGCCAATCTTTATGCAAATGAAACAACAATGCAAACCATGACCTTGTAGTGGATGTGTGCGGGACAGTGGTTTGTTTGCCCAGCAGATGTAAAGTTGTACGGTCTGAGCTACAGATAGTGGCTGAAAATAGGAAGAACCGTGGGGACTGGGGGAGGGGACGATCACCACTTCCGAATTCCTTACACCCCACGAATCCAACTTTACGGTGGGAGAAGGAGCGCCCGGCCAGAGTTGCTGAGTAAAGGATTCATTTCAGCTCGGCTGCTGAAGTTGTCCTGAACGCATCTATTTGCTGGATATCGTTTGGTTCAAACGTGGCGATGCTTTTGTTTCTTTCCCGGCTATAGGCGAATGAAGCATCGTCAACAACTCAACACAACTGAAATGTACACATCTCTGATTGCGCACGTGTCTTATTAGTGGGGTAACGTGAGCGCGTGAATCTCCACGGGGCTTAACGTTTCCGTGAATATATTAAAAGAGTGAGCTGTAGGAAACTCGACTTTTCCCTGTGATAAAACCCCTTACTGAAAGCCCGTATCTTATATTCGATAACTTACAGTCGCTACGTCGCTAAGTTAGCTACGTGAGTGCCCTCTTGTGAAACTTCCTCAAGACAAATACTCGCTCTCACGCTCCCGAAGGAGTCTGTAAAGTAAGATTCTAACAAAATATATATCGACAAGGCTTAACTTACCCCAGCACCACCAGCTCCCCGTATTTCACTGGGTCTTTGGACGGGGCGCAGTGCTCCTCTTGGCTTGACGAAAACATGAGGCTTCTGGCTTCACTGTGTAACGTTAGCTATACAGTAATAACAGCGGCTCAAAAATCACCAGGAATTCCGTTCAAAAAACACGACAGGCTCTCATTTCAGATCATATATCCGGCGGCATATGTCTCTGTGACCACACCAATGCAGTTTTCTATATATAAACTGGGCTCAAACTTCTTGAGCGTGACATAGCAAAACGTAACTTACTTGGCGGTTGAATCCGCTCTGAAGCAGATACAAAAACAGCGAGGAGCAGGGCCGGAATGTACCATTCTCTTGTTCTTTACTTTTTGTAGGTGGGGTCTAAACCAAATCTAGGTTTAAGCTACTGTTTTGACCGAAATGTGCTGTATATACTTACTAAAAGTTATTAATTACACCAGAGAGAAATATTCTGCGTTTGATTTACTCCTAGATAAACATCGTTATTGTATTTCGAGTAAAAATACCTACTTTTGCCACCTCTCATGGTGCATGGATCGTACCCTGTGTTATGTAAACAAAGAGTACAATCTGGGAATTCTTAAAGGGATCATACTTTTCGTGATATGCTTGCAAAGTTTCCAGTTTCTTGTGTCTAACGAGAATAAGGGTTTATACGCTTGTCTTAATGACATCTCGTGACTGATGGCATTACATGACTCACTTCATTTTCAGGACAAATGTATCAATGACGACATATGTTATTAGATATGAGTACTATGTATAAAGTTACACAGGCCTCAATGAGCCAACAAAAAGTGTGGCAGTGAAAATAGTCATCCTGTTACATTTCCTGACTGAGATCATGAAGCCAGTGAAAGGATGGTGAAATCAGATTTGCTGCTTTTTATTGGTCACCCCTTGGAACCTTTCAAGAACTTAATTTGGTTATAATTCTATTCCAGTTGGATAATGCATGTAATTGATTACGCAGCATAATAACATCACTATTTCTCTGCATGCCTGGAACACTCATTTACACATCACCATTACTCATGTCGACCATTTAATTTTGTTGTCCTGTTTTCATCTTTCCTTTTGTTGGTTGCAAGACTCCAGACACATGCTTATTCCTTTTGTAAAATCTTATTAGTCACCTGGCTCCATTTGAGAAGATGCAAACCAGCCTAATAATACCACTAAAAACCAGTAACTTGCTTAATTGCTTTGTCTGAGAGTGAGTCACAGACTGTCTGGTGTAACCAAAATGTCCACACCTTGTGCAAGGCTGTCAAGAACTTCTCTATCTCCAACTTCACCCCTTCCAACAACCCACATGTCCAGTTGTTCTCACGCCTTTCTGATGAATGTACCACTTCTCCACTTCTGTGTGGCACTCTCATCAACATGTTACTGCCTCTGTCTTGTTTTCACAAGAATCTCCACAGCTGGAGGCACCCTCACTGCTTCAGGCCCTGTTAGTGGTCCTATTGCCTATGCAATTAAGGGCTCCTGTTTGAACTGGTGTTCAGTTTCAAAGTGAAATAACACACAAAAGGTAGTAGGGGGTTGCTGGAGGTACTTGCCTTCCCACCCTTATGTTCTAGGGTGTAACTAATTCCACGTGGTACAATAAGATAGAGCATTGATCTGTTGTTCCATTTGTAAACAATGCAACTCATATCAATCCATGGTATTTGCTGGCTCCATCCATAGCTGTTCATACTGGTCCATTAATAGTACAGAGGGGTGAAGCTTCTTCAGCAGTTATGCGCAAGACTCAAGCTACATTAGGTCCTTAACTACAGGCAGAGGGACTGGCCTTAAAGCTGAGGGTATAATGAATGTTTACTGCTCTTTTGTGTCACTGTCTCTTTCCGCTTGCTTTCGTCCACTGGGCATTGTCTGTGTAAAAGAGCACAACAGTCTTTTCTATGTCTGTCTGACTCACCCTCCCGCATGCACGCACACACACTGGAGTCAGGGGTGGGGGGTGGGGGATCAAAGGCTCTCTAGCACATACCACACTGATGGAGAGCAGATGCAGGGAGTGGGCTGCTTCGCCGAAGTTGTGCTTGCGCAGTGTGAGCGAACATCTATGTTTAGGAGGAGGAGTCAAATGTTACCAGGCAAGAAGCACGCGGAGCAGAGGGCCCACTGCGACGAGCTCAATTGCGCAGTTTGGACTGACAGTGTGAGCAAATGATGACATAGGAAAGACAAAGCCACTGTTAACTTCCTCACTGCGCCTTTGCATGTCAGAGTTTCAATGGGAGCCAGGAGAGTACACCAGCCGTTTGTCATTTACCAGCACAGGATGACGACACGTCGGGTTTTCCAAGAACTATGAACACACCATATGGGATAAAAGTGACAGACCTGTAGAATAATCATAAATGAGTCAGTCTTAGAGATGTTCATGAGAATGGAACGTAAACAGCTATTTTATTCAGATGAATCAAGACAGTTAAACCCATGACTGTATATTAGGAATCAGCTGCGTAATGGGGGAGCGTGGTGTGTGCGTAATGGTACAACAGCAGCCTCCAGCAGCAGCAGCAGTAACAAGCTGAGAAAAAGCACTCCCTGTTTTATCCAGTTAGCGATGTTGAAGATACAGCTGCGCCTGTTCCGTCGCGACGTTTCCATGAAGGTAAAAGCCAGATCTCCAATCAGCTGACTGCAGCATGACAGTGTGGGAGAATGTGAGGAATGTGCTGATCCCATGTTGCTCGCGCCCCTGACCTACCCCCCCCAACCCCGGCCAGCAGCAACAACAGTCCTGTTGTTTTTAAGGCCTTTTTAACATGCAAAAGATGAAAGCAAGAGCTGTCTGTGCAGACACTCAAAGTCCAGTCAAACCCAGTCACACGGAACCTGTATTTATTCTTAAACAAAACACAAAGCTGGCAGAGGGAAAACAAAATCACAACCGTAGCACATAGCACATCTGGGCTTACAATATACTTTCACACTCGGCCACTCGCAACATCAACAAGAGACCACAACAGAGTGACACCCCCCCCCCCAATAAATAAATAAATAAAATAAAAAATAAAATAATAATCAAACAGTGTCCTCTGTAAGCTTTTGATTATTTCAGCTACCAGTTGCATTCTCACTTCCTTTCAATCTTTTACTGAGGGGAAATATTGAGGGGAAAAAAAAAAAAAAAAACTCATGCAGTGCTGAGGATTATACAGCATGTTACCATCACGGGAAACTGGTCACACCCCAAATGTTCCATAATTGAGGCTGCTTGGTGGCAGTTTCACTGCAGTCATACAAAACACTTACTACAATAACACCACTGTATGACAAGCATGTTTAGTGTGTACACATGAGTCAGACAAATATTTCCCCACGCAGAACATACCTGCCAGCAAAGGCTTCCTGAGAAGAAGCTTTGTAATTTCCCTCTGCTCTTTAAGGTTTTTCAAAGCCATGAGCCATTTGAAATTTCAACTAAGGTTGTGTACTGCCCCACAGTGGTAAGGACAAAGAAGTGCAGTGGAAGGAAAAGAACCACACAGGACACTGCACAGATTATCAAGCATCCCTTTTATTAACATCACCTGTTACAAAAAGAACAAAATCTTCAGTGTTAATGAACTTAGCAACAATATAGCGAGTGTTGATTACAGATGAAATGGGACGCTTATTCCTAGAGTAGTTGCAGTAGGATTAAAAACCTCTAACACTGTTGACCTGGCCTTCTCTTTCCACAGCCAGGGTCACAGGCTCCCTTCTGTCTGGAGCTGCAGTACAGACTTGACTACAATTTGTCCATGCGTCTCCATAATTACAGTCACGTAGTGACCCTTCGGATATGCTGAGACCCCTTCTGATCTCCCTTCTCCCACCCAATACTGAGCCAAGGTATGCATGGAGCTATGAATTCATGAATGCACGAAGTTGCAGTTTGTGATAGTTTTCTGGTCAGGAGGCAAACAGAGCAACAACATAGTGTATTTCAGCAGGTCCTAAGTGGTACACTTAAACAATACATGTCTTTAAGTTAAGAAAAAAAAAAAAGGACTGAAAACCCAAAGTTTGGTTCGTTAAGAAAGAAATCTGTATCACTGCCCTCTCTTTGACAAATAAACAACGAACTACTGCAGTATTCAAAAGGATTTCATTGAAAAAATACAGGTGTTTTAAACAGAGGAATGGTTGCCACACAGTTTAAATTATGCTGGATGTCATTTTAAAGTTTAGAATAAAAATTAACTGGTGATGCTGCAGAAGAAGAGGAATGTGGTGGGAGCAGAGTGGTGTGTTTTGGTACAGTGTCTGGAGTGTTTGGAATTAACAGTAACCTCTGTCTGCTCCCTCATGGCCAACAGTGAGACTGGAAGTGGTTTGGCCGGCGCCTCGGCCACAGTCAGCCTACAGTACAGGTGAGTTGACGGAGGGTGGGGAAATGGGGGTGGCTGGGCGTGACAGTATGGTGTGACAGTGGTAGTGATGCGACCGAGGGTCGAAGGTGGTCTCTGTAGTGCAGTCCAGATGGCTGCATGGGGGTCTATCCTCCTCTCACTATACCTTGGGCAGATCTTTGTCAGCCTCCTGGAAGAAATCCCAAACATAGAATGCTCAGACTCAGGACTTCAGGACAATGTTACTATCATCTTGTATTGGGTGGTAAGAGCGCAGTAGTGGTCCTTACCCCTTCCTGTCCCTTGGCGAGTTGCTGGCTGACGGCTTGTAGCAGCTGCTGCAGTTCTCTGACTGTTTGGTTCAGTCCTGCAGTCATTTTCTCCTTTCTGTCAATCTCTTCCTGTCAGTGACAGAATGGCTGGTTAAGAGTGCAATGTGACCATCTAATGACTGCACACGCAAATACACACATCACTGTTACAACATCCAAACTGGCCAGACTCTTACCCTCTGTGACGTCAGACTGCTATTCTCTATCAGTTCATCAGCATTGTCTGTCACTTTTGAGAGCTCCCCTTGGATCAGATCAAGAGACTGCTGGGCCTGGATAAAGGACCAGAAAGTTCCACTTGTTTAACAATGGACCTGGAACTGGAGTTGGATCCATATCAGCAGCACAGTAAACTATAATTTTACCTTATACAAGTCACCAGCCACCTTTTGCCTCTCGTTCTCTTCAGCCTCCAGCTTGGACAGAGTCTCGGTGAGCTGGGTTTTCAGCTGGAATCAAAGCAGACACTCAGCAAGTGTTCTACAGCACATTAGAGCTTCCCAATGACCCTTTGTAAACCCGAGAGTCCTCTGCCAACAGTTAATGTGTACATTAAAGTGCTCAACATTTGCACAGATCTAACAGTTTTCACTTGTCCTACTTAGACCATGTTCAAACCAAAAATAGCACTGTGTAAAAGAGTGCACCGGGGTGTGTTGGTGTGGGCTTGCTGCTACAGGTACTGGCAAGATGAATCACTATCAAGGAAGTCCGGTTCGAGGAATACATTCATGTTTTACGGCTTATCAGATGTGATAACAAAGTTAATGATACTTTGAAACAGGATTTTACAACTCTGGAAGGTTAGCGCTTCTGCAGTCATTTTTCCAGTGTCGCCATGATTGCAGGATGAATAGTATAAATACATCATCACCTTGACAAAGTAATCTACCAGGAATATACACTTGTGCATACCTAATTAGCAAATGCACTGTTAGCAGACAATGTAGCAATGTGTCGCAGCAAAAGGCTTTATTGTAATTAATCTGGAGGCTACATTTTGATAGTGCTATTGTTGGTCCAAACACAGCCAACACATTACGAAAAAACAACTGACCGCTAACACTCCACAAAGGCCATAAAGGTGACATCACACGACATTGAGACAAAACAACAGACAGGAAAGGTTTGTAAAAAGGCTGAAGAGGGAATAATAGTGTGCAGCTGAAGGCATGGACTAAAATTACAGCTGAAGATGGACAAAGTGGAGCATGTTTTTTGACTCTGCAGTGCAGAAGGAAGGGCAAGCTGACTAGTTAGCCATTTGTTATATGCCTGACATGTGAAGTGGAGTAACAGTGTAGAGAAAGGAGAGTTAGTCTTGTAAGTGCCACTCAGTGTGAAGCGGAGTCATCATTCTCAACCTCAAATTTTTCTTGCTACTTTACAAACTTCCTGGCTCCTATAATTAGAGCAAACACCCTTGAAGTTGAGGTTTGAGAGAGCACGTTCACTGAGGTTATGGATGATGACCCACAGTTGCAGAAGATGCGAGAAGCCCCCGTCCTGTGGCAGTCAGTGCAGAGCCACTGCTGAATGCAATGAGAGAGTTTTTTTTAAAAAGGAGCTCTAGCTAGAGATTGAGCAACGCTTACCAAATTCAGCTCCTCATTCTGTCTGATAGCCTCTGTATATGAGCCATCGAGTCTGGGCTGCAATTCAGTCAACAGATCTTTGAGCTGAAATTAAGTTTGAGATGATGTGTTTAATGGGAGTCTGTGGGAGTCGGGTCCAGGACAGCACTACTAGCACACAGTCTACTCTAGTCTTGGCAGAGCTGCGTAGTGATAAAGCACAGAAACCTGTTGTGCATGACTATAAATTACCAAAGGCCGCCTATTAAGTTAGTCTGGTGAGTCATTGCTAGAGCTGACAATGTGAAGCATATCTTAACTGTCTTTAACAGTATGTCTGCCTTTTGTGCATTTCAAGTCGGTCTAGTCACAAAAACATGAGAACAGAGCAACATGAACATGATAGTGACAGACAACAGAGCTCATTCTTTTGCCACAGGAGGATGAACAGCTATGACATGACTGAGGATCATCACTGGCTGAGGACGTCATGTTTCTGGCTCACCTCTCTGACCTCCGTCACGTAGGTGGCACTCTCATGCTCCGCCCTCTCCAATTCAGACTCCAAGTGCTGCTTTTCTCGTCTCAGCTGCAGAGCACAGCAGAGGTTCAGAGATACTTATGACTGGGGCAAAACGCAAATTAAAAATGGCAGAACGTTTGACGCTTGAATTACAATACGTCTTAGAGGTGTGTGTTTCAAGAGAACTGACATTTTCCAGCTCGGCTCCATCTGTTAGTCTCTCAATCTCTTGCTCCAGAGCTGCAACTTTCTGGCTCATCTAAGGTAAAACAGGAGAATGATGCAATGAAAAGCACACATGGTGCAATGATATATCACCTCAGTGATTGGCTTCCTGCTAAATGTGAGCACATACCTCTCTGAGCTCTCCCTGCGATAGCTCCAGCTTCACCCTCCAGCGCGACTCCTCCTGCTCCACGCTGCTCTGGAGGCGCTGAAGGATGCCCTCCTGTGGATTGAGCAGGAATGACAGCTCAGTTTAGCAAGCAATTCCACCACAGAACCACAAATGTTTAAACAGATCTTATCTCACCGTCTCTGCCAAAACCTTCTTGTATGTCTCACAGTCTTTCTGTAGAATCCTTTGGGTTTCTTCAGCTTCTTTCAGCTTCTCAGCCAGTGCCTGTCAAAGGGACACATTTGCAGCTAAAGATACCTTTGGTTTGACGGGAGAGATGCTCCACTTTACAATTCTACTTTATTTACCTTAGAGTCCCCTGATGCAGGGGCGGATTGTGCAGCTGAGCTTTCAGCTACTGCCCTCTCAAATCTGTGGAGCCACTCCTGATGGTTCTAGTAGTGAGAGGAAATGAAGAGCAAAGAGAAACCTCATTGAAAGTTCATGAAACAGGAAAATAAGTATGAAAGATATTCAAAACACAAGTTGCATGGAGGTAAAAATCCATATTAGCCATACCTGTTCACTGGGCAGAGGCACATTGGGCAGAAGTCTGTGCAGAACATCTCGACACTCGGCCTGAGACACTGCCAGTGCCATCTGGTTCTCCTACAAGGCGGTGGGAGGGGGCAAATAGGACAAAAAGAGGAGAGGAGATTTAGCATTGACTGCTCCAATAGTTCAGTCACTTCGAAGACAAGGTCCAGTGGTCGTCAGAGCAGATGCGACCACCACCTTTCCTTCTTCATCTTCATTATCTGATTATAAAATCAGTCAAGATCAAGTCGTCCATTGAGATGCTACAATCAATTTCACATGAATGATTAATTTCACATAATCCTAAATAATGATTTGAGAGAATTAGGATAAACACCGTCTTGTTCCTGCTTCCAATTACCCTGAAAGCCATCTTTCAACAGGCCACAACCACACCAAGTGTCAACAACCTCAGATTCAGAGCGCATCACATGCTTCACTCCTCCTGCAACCAGAAACACATCAATCTGCTTTCATGAAATCACACAAAGTACCTTGAAACTCTCCAATAAATAAAAAAAGGTAGCTATCAGTCCTCCCACAAAAGGCTAGCATCATGCACTGTCACTCTGAGGCCTAAAGGGAGAACGTATGCCAAGCACTAGCCAGCTGGCACTCTAACCGCTATTCACATTGACACACTGTGTCACACAAGGCAGCTCTGAGACGAGTGTAGAGTCGAATACAACCGGCATGCACTGACAGTACACAACAGCTGCCAAGGAACTCCCTGGCTCAGCGAAGAGAAGGTGCTTTCTACTGTACTCAGATGGCAGGAGAGCAGCTGCTGTGCTGATGGTTCAGCACATACCCTTCCCTAATGTAGGGGGAGGAGGGCAAAAATATGCACACGTCACTGTAACTGGTAACAGACCAGCTATGTGGAAGCCAGACTATGTCTACACGAAGAGAGCTACAAGAACTACACTGTAGATTTTGCTTTACATTGAGCTACACTTGTTTGTGTACTGATGGAGAACAAAGATGTTTCAGTTGTGAGTACAGAACACAGAAACATAAGAGGCACTGTTCATTAAAAGTCGAATGATCACGCCCCCTTTCAAAGGGCACAAACTGCAGTAAAATCGAGGTGAATCAAACTGATTTTCATGATTATCTTGTGATATTGACAGTACAGATGTCACAAAGCAGAATGGGGGGAAAAAACATGCTAGAAATGAGTCACATGACAGGAAGACGGAGAGCTGCAAAATGATTACCATGAATCTCAAGCTAATGACATCTAATGAAATCATTTCTATTTCACTGCACACTCATTTCCAAGCATCAGCCTGAGCTTTGGGAAGGGAGAAATCTTTTATAATTCAGAGGTAAAGCAAAAACGCATCCGCTAAAGAAACCATTAAGCTAATAATGTCTGAGATTCCGAAGGGGAGCAGCTAAACAGGTTAAACAGGTCAACGCACAGCCAATTGAAGACTTGAGGCCAAACAACACTGAGACGGACAAGAGTGAGGTAAATGAGTATGCAGCTTTGTTATGGATGAAGGTGGAAAAAGAAATTTCACTGGGTCGATTATGGAAAAAAAAAAACAACAGCATTTTGGGGGGATGCATCAGATTGGAACTAGAGTGAAGCAGACTGAGGTGGGGTGGCGAACCTTGACAGCTTTGCTGAGTTTCCCTTGAAGCATGGACTCGGTGGCTGACAGAGCTTCCATTGCACTCCAGTTTTTCTCCCGGAGCTCCTGTTTTGGTCAGTTCCAGAGAGATACTACTTTCAGTTCAGCCTCAGGTAAAATGCATTCAGTGACCCTCAAATAAAGACTGGTAGCGTAAAAGAACAAACCGAACGCATTTCTAATCTTAAAATTACGACTCTCTGCTTTTCAGCCGTGCTCCAACCGCTAAAAATAAGCATGAACGAATAGCCTCGAGAGTCCCAGTCTAGCACCTCGTGTGGGTAAAAGCAACATGCACAGTACACCAGATTTGTACAGAAACAATGGTCTGTGAGTACTTTCTGTTCAAATTAAAGTAATAATGTCGAGAGTTTTTTACGGTATATACAAAACTGAAAAAAACAAAAGTCCACAGAAATACAATCAAATCAAATATTCCTCTTTCGAAAATAAAAGGTAGGCGAGTTTCTGATGCTCTGAATCACCCACAAGCACAGACAAGCTAGCTGAAACAGTCGTGGCCAACGGCGAGCATAACAACAGTAGGCTGGAAGCCCTGTTATGCAACACTCAGCTTAAGCAATCCAAATCAAAATAGACATCTGTACTGATGTGTATAATCATGTTGAGAACACAACCTTGGCTCTCTATTTGGCGTTTAAAATGCAAAACAAGGGAGGCTAAGTGGCAGTGGACAACAAGAAGTATGGATGTATGCATTGTGCAACTCCAGTGTGAGGGGGGGTGTTGTGGGGTACCACACAAGAGGGGGGGGATGCAATGTCACGCAGAGCTTTGGACCAAAGCAGTTACTGGTGTAATATGGGTTCAGGTCACTGCTGTAGGAAACCTACGTTGTTCTTCTTCCTATGAAGCTCCAGGGAGTCCCTCAGCTCAGCCAGCTCACCCTGCAGATCTGAGACCTGCTTCTCCTTCTCTGACAACCTGATAGACAACAATGTAACCATTCAATACCAACGCATGTGAGGAACATGTACGTTATATGTTATCATATGGCATGCAGCATTACTCACGCTGTCAGAAGCTCTGGGCTTGGCACTGCTGTACGGGACTGCTATTTGTGGAGGGGAACAAGACTCAATTAAAACTAGGACGGAATGAGAGTTTTATCTCTTATGACCCACATAACAAAGACAGAAAGATCAAACTTTAAGAACAATTCAAACAGGAAGAGTTTTGTCTGATCTGAATCACATATCCCTAGTCAAAAGAGCCCCTTTCTTTGTAAAATCCTTTATAGCTGAACGAACCTTCGTGATTCAGACCATAGAATGTGTCACACTTGCACTTTGTAGTGAGCACTTTACCTGTTGATGTATCTGCTCCATCTTCTCACTCAGCTCCTTAGTCCTTGCCTCCAGCTCAGCCTGCAGCATCTGGATTTCCTGGTCCTTCGCTGCTAGCCTGTGCGTCAGATGTGTTCATCATTAGGCTGATTTGTAAGGGGCTATGCTGGAGGACTGCATGGCGAAGTGTGTGTTTGTGTGTGTGTCTGTGTCAATGTGTGTTACTTACTGAGCCTGGAGTTCTTGGAGCTGGGTACCAGAACTGGTCAGCTCTTCTGGCGTCTCCTTCTGTCTCAGCTGCTCCATCTCTGCCCGCAGGGTGGCCAACTGCTGCTCCAGAGCCTGCGAGACAAAAACTGCCTCAGACTAGAGCTCAAACTGGGACAGTTCACCAACAATACAAGCAACAGCATTTGAAATGTGCAAATGCGGTCTTTTTTTGTTAATAGAGAAAAGCCCACACCTCAGCTGTCTTCTCTCTTGCTGAGCTGCTCTCTTGTGCTGCCTGTAGACTCTCCTCCATTGATTTTAGCTTCACGTCCTTCTCCTGGATCCTATACAGTAAAGTGAAACCAGGGTTCATCACAGCCTCTCGTGCCAGCGGAAATCAGATGTTAAATGACTTAATAGTTAATAGGTCCTGGAGGTAGCGCTGTCAACGATTATTCTAAAATCAAATATATATCTGAATACATTCAATTGTGGAAATAAATATTCTACTGCTGACAAAAAAGCAGCACCACCTCAGTGGCTGCAGTAAACGTGCCGCATGACTGACAGGTGCCACAAAACCTGAGATTCTGGTTTTCTTTTACTGGGAAGATCAGTTGAAGTCCGACGTATTTAACTCTCTCTGGTCATAATGTGAAAATATTTCGGCTCTACATGCCACTTCCCTTGCTGCCCTCTCTCTCTCTCTCTCTCTCAATTTATTTCAACAAAACCGGCGTTTGTGATTGTTGGAACGGTGACAGACGACCGAAAAAGATTTTGGTGAATTGTTTTTTGGTTTCTCTTGTGTTTTAATGAAGTGTATTTTACAATTATAAAATTACTGCTTCTGTGAATAGAATCTGGTGGTTTTGGTGAGAGTGACCAGCTGTTCCTGGTTAAACAGATCTCAGTCTTTAACAAAAAGCTCTGTGTCTGTACGGACACTTGGAATAACAATCTGAGGCCGTCGGTGCATAAACAGCCAGAGAGATTAAGTTTTTGGCCAATTCTGACTATTTTGGATTCATGACGTGCAATTGTGACTTGGTTTATTATCAGCTAGTTGGTAAAGCTGCTGCCACTGATTGAAGTTAGGTATTTTATCCCTCTGTGTGTCTTTGTATGTTGTGGATTGGGGTGAACAGGAAGACTTCATACTGCTACACTGTCATGATCAGTGAATATCAAATCAACTTGACTGATCTTACTGGCTCTGGAGTGCTTCCACTGTCGACTCTGATGATGCCTGTGATTAGAGGAAGACATCATTTAAAACAAATGAATACAAGACTAAGATGGAAAAGGCACAGCAACTCTTTCTTATGAAATTTTAGACAACTCGCCTGTTCTGCTGTCTTTCTCTTAACAGCCTCCATTTCTTGTTTAAGTGCCTCGTTCTCTTCTCTTAGAGCCTGCACCAGGGAAAGACATGGCATTAAGATTTTTTTGCCCATTAGGGATTGTGATTACAAGGTAAGCAGCGAAACGCATGGTCACTTAAATTATGCTGATGTGAGCCAAACGTGGGCATGTGTGAGGCAGCATGTTTTCAGATGTTTCTGGAGGCTTCACTAGCTGTAGCAGCCCCTTTCTAAACAAGTGGAAACACACACCTTGAGCTCTTCCTCCTTGTTGGCCACCTCAATCAGCCCCTTCTCCAGCAGGTCCTCAACGGTTTTCATGTTCTCCTCCTTCTCCCGAACACTGGGTAGGAGGCAGACTTTTAGAAGGTCATTCAGTAAATGATTTTGGCGTATTAGTTGTATAGACAGAGCAACACGTCTAACTAACTGATGAATCCAAAACATGTTGTACTTTTCACACATACCTCTTCTGGAACTGGTCCAAAGCCAGTTGGGAGGCAGTCTGCATGGGGAGAGTCAAAGGCAAATAGACAGAGAGGGAGTGTCAAACAGAAGAACACACAAATACATAAAGTGCTTTTTAAATTGGGAACAACAGTCAAGGCACAGAGCCGACCTGATCAGAAATCTGTGCCTGCAGATTCTGGATCTCCGCCTTCAGTGACATGTTCTCATTGTGTAAGGCCTGTAGAGGCAGGACAGACAGGAAAGACAGACAACAACGCTTACTATGCCGTGGCAACACAGATTTTTACAGACAATATGTAGTCCGAGCAATCACATAGCAACTCATAATTCTGTCTGAGATTTATGAAACTATGAAATCAATTATATCCATCTGAACTGATTAAAAAAAGCTGGCATGGTGTAAAATGTAAATAAAAACACAATGCAATGCAATTTCTGGCAGGGTGGTGTACACAATCAGAGGCCTAGAACATGTTTACCAAATTCCTGCAAACTAATGACCCAGCATAATATTAGTATATGAATCGCTCTTGTGACTGTACCTGCATTTTAGTTTCTCTACTGGCCCCACTGCTCCTCTCAGCGTTTAGAGAATCTTCTAGGCTCTTCCTCTGCAACTCTTTGTCAGCCAATCTGAACAGAACATGCGGAACAGTTGAAGGAGCACGTCATGAATGGCTCAGCTGTATCAGTTTTAATGCAATCGGTATGGCTGAGAAAGGTAAAAGAGTATTTCTCACAGCTTCTGTATCTCCTCAATGTGGGAGACATGGCTGGCCTAAATGAGAGGAAAAGATATCTTATTAGCCTACATACATCTAATTCTGACTAAACATGAAAACGAGGTAAATGAGGTTGACAAATATACCTGTGAAGAGATCTGGGCCTGCATGCTCTCATTATGGGCCTGAAGACCTTTGTTTTCACTCATAAGTTCCTGTTAAACACAGACTGTATTAGTGTGTTGCCCTGCTTCACAGAGAAATTCATTTTGCATCCCAATGTGGAATCAACATGCAAACATGCACTATGAAATGGACTACTTCAAATTTTGATGCTGATCGTTTCGCGTGTGATGCCGTGGTGGCTCACCTGAACCCGGGACTGCAGTGAGTCGTCAGGCATGCTGTGCTGGGACATCTCCATAAGCTCCATCACTCTCTGCTCCAGCCTCTCCTTGGCGACCATGGCTTCAGTCAGGCTGCCGTGTAGGGTCTGGATCTCCTTGTTCTTGTTGTTCATCTCCGTCTCCGCTGCCAGCAGCTGGCTGTGGAGCTCTGTGCCCACACACACACACACACACACACACACACACACACACACACACACACACACACACACACACACACACACACACACACACATTTAGCTGCTGAGTCTAACTGGACGATTCATTTTGATGTTAGTTAGGAGTTAAAAGGATCACATTTTAGCGTGATGTTGTATTTTATTACCTTGCTTTGAGGCCTGAAGTTTCTCTCTTTCAGCGTTGACATTGTGGAGGAAATTCTGCAGCTCTTCCCAACGTCGCTTAGCGTCCTGCAGTTGGGCCTGAGGATGGAGAGATGTATTTGGTGAACACTTTCCTCCCACACATCATACTAGAAAACAAGTGCTTAGAAAATATTATCAGGGCTAGCTTGAGTAGGAATCCTACGCTTTGGAGTGTACAGCTACACTACACCGGGTAAGAAAACAAATGATATTAATCCATCTTCTTTCCTCTCAGTCAAGATCATTACTGTAAGGTCAAAGATGAAGGTTGATTTACCTCAATTTCTATAAGCCTGTGATCTTTTCTGTCTCTAGATCTGTAAAACCAGGTTAATGGATAGTCCAAATGACAACATATTTTGTAGTTTGTTTCACTGACCCTTCTAGTCTGTGCAATAAAGAAAACCAGGTCTTCTTTTCTGAAAATCTCAGGAAAGACAGGAAAGGCTGATCTGGGTGTCTAGCAGGAAAAGTGTTGTTTATATACAGCACAAAGCCTCAAACATTCCAGCTTCCAAAGCCAACACAATCCTTCTTACCCAGGTTCTATTTCCCACACCCCTCCCGAGGACTTCCACTACAACCTCCTCCCATTTCCCCGATAATGCTACCACACCCGCCACACAGATTTGAAGCTGCACAGCATTGACCAGGTTTTGTACAGCTCAGTTCATTTTCGTCTCAGCTGGGGAAAACTGAAGCGCAAGCTAAATAAACACATTGTGCATCTGGATTAGTGTACCTCCAGCTGGGACACGTTCTGCTTGTAGCTGACCTCCAGTGACTTCCTCTGGTGCTCCTCCTGCTGCAGCTTGCTGTTGTTGTCTGCCAGCTCTTTCATCAGGCCGGCGTACTCAGAACGCAGCTTGTTCAGCTCTGCTGAATTCCTATCAAGCAACATATGCACACAAGCACAAATGAGTGATGTGGAAATGCTTCATGTGGCATTATTATGGGATGTTAACCTGCATGTTGGATTTCATATTGTGTAACTGCATGAGGATGGATCTCTGCCATAATGTCAGCGACACAGGTAAAAGAAATGGAGGATTATGTTGAGACTGGAAGTTTGCAAATGCAACTGCAATGCAACAAGTGTTTCACCAAGCTGAACAGGTGAAACATGTATGAAACTCTAGAAAGCATGACCAGTAGGATCTTATCTAATGTAGTGACACACTGACTTGCTCTCCATCTGGTTAGTGGCAGAGCTGACTGCGTCCCTCAGGATGCCGTTCTCCTGCTGCAGTCGAGTGATCTGGCTTTCCAGCTGCTCCCTCATCTGCTGGAACTGCACAACAACAATAGGATTCAGTCACCATGCAGCCTTGAGAAAAATGCCAAAAAGTCTGGGTCCATTCAAATTTTTCAAATTTCTGATTTTTCTCCACAGTGTTTATGACATAGAGTGACAAAGTGAAACTATCACATTTATCTCCATACTAACCTTTATCTGCATGGTCTGGAGCTCCTGGTAGCTGCCCTGTGCTTTCGCCTGCATGCTTCCCAGTTCTTTCTCCATGGTTACACGCTGCTCTCTCATTACAGCCTCCACCCTGCCAGTCTTTTGCTTCTCTACCTGCAGCTCCTGAAGCACAAAAACAAGAGGGCATATGAAGCTCGTTGCTGAAGCAAATGGAATTATTCCTGCAATACAAGAACAAGTTGGGAATAAATCATTTATCTAGACCTGACTGAGCTGTTTCACTTTGTCCTTGGCAATGGAGGCCTCCTCCTGCAGGGTTGTGAGAAGTCTCTCTCGTTCCTGTGCTGCTGGGTCAGGTCTAGCTGCAGACTGGTGTTGAGACACATGATGTTAAAAAGCAGGCATGGCAAGTCCAACTACAAATACCAGGTCTCCTGCCAAATGCAAACAGTGTGAAATGTCGCTTGTCAAGAACACCTCATTCAAATGCATCATATATTAATCTCTCACTTTGTGCCAGGCATCCAAGGCATTCGGGCTCTTCTCTCGGAGGAGAGCCATCACACTGACGGCCTCTGCTTCTGACAGAGCCAGGCTGGACAGACCAGACAGCAGCTCCTTCAGTTTCACCTCTGTGTTCTCTGTTAAAAACACACAAGATATTACATGGCTGGACAGTCGACATGTGGTTGCAAAAAGAACCAACAACTGGATCAGACTGGGGTTTTTCTCCCCCTTACCTTTGTCAGTCTCATTCTTCTGTTTCTTGCCACTCCCTTTGGATGGTACATCATCGTTATGGGCTGCCTGATGGTTGGCAGATGCTGCTGAGTCAGCCAGAACATGGGCTTCATCTACTGGATTTCAGAAAAAAATGCTTGATTCCAAGGCCAAAAGTTCAGGTTTCAATTTGAGCATGTCCTGGCATTTTAAATAAATCTAGACATAATTTAACGTAAGACCATTGTAGCATCATTACCAGGTTCAGTCTTCTGCTTCTTGGCTGAGTTCTTCTTCTTGCCACTGGCAACAGTGGGGGCTGTACCATCCAGAACTTTGGTTTCAGCCACAGTGGGAGCCTCCTTCTTGGCTGGAGCTGGAGCCTGTTCGGCCTTAATCTCTGGCTGCTGGTCATCCACTGCAAAGGGAAAGGTAAAAGGAAGAATACTGTCAATCTCCGCAAGTCTGCCTTGAGACTGATGATAGAGGATATTCAATTATCATTAAAGCTGTTATGTGAAACCTTGTAACTTGAGGATGTGGCAACTATGACTAACTTTTCATCTCACACTTTTCTACTACTGAAACTTAGGAGGAATTTATTGAATGAAAGAGTGAGCACGTTTCATGTTTTCCAATAGAAATAAAGGGATACAACCCACTTTTAACAGGCTACTCACCAGGCTCTGATTTTTGTTTCTTCTTCTCCTTCTTCTTACCAGAGACCTGAGGAGGGGTCTGAGCCTGAACAGGAGCCTGAGTGGCTTGGACCTGGACCTGGACCTGTACCTCAAGCTGGGGAGAGGGAGGGCTGGACTGTTTGTTTGCAGCCAGAGGTGTCTCTGTCTTACGGCTGGCCAGCTTTGAGCCGTTGACTTCTGGCTCCTCAGAAGAGGGTGCTGTAGCAGCTGCTGCTGCTGCTGCTGCTGCTGCTGCTGCTGCTGCTGCTGCGGCAGCAGCTTTGGCAGCTTTTTTCTCCTTCTTCTTTCTCTCCCTCAGACCAGCAGGAGCTTCTGGTGACACTGCAACAGGCACATAGGCAGTAGGTGTTGGTGGAGAAGGATCTGGTGTCACCACTGGTGTAGGTTCCTCCTCTACCTCCATAGTGGAGTTGTTGGCAACATCAGCCACATCAAAATCCCGAAGATCTTCTTCCGACTCTCCTCCACCTCCGCCGCCTCCACCACCTCCTCCACTGGAACTCTCCTTCTTCTTGCTCTTCTTCTTTTCGTTCTTCTTACGGGTGTCTGGCTTGGATGGCGGCAGCTTGAGGTCGCGTTTCTGCCTGGCCAGCACCTCATCATAGGAGGTTTCCTTCATGAAGAGCCAGAAGAAGAGGAACATGAGGGCGATGACCAGGGAAGGGGCCAGGATGAGCAGGTACTGAGAGTCGTAGATATCCACCGCCATTCTGAGGAGGAGAAAGACACACACACAAAAAAAGATAATGTATGTGTGACATTATGGTGACAGGTTTCTTCCAACAAAAGCAACTGCTAAAGACTGCAAAGGAGGTGTTAGTACATCAGCAGTGTGGAGAGGGTGCTTGTAAGAGGACTCTTAATGACACCCTGTCCTCTCTTAGCGATATGATCCAATTAGATAACACTACCCCAGCTACACAGCTTAACATCCTCCCTTCTTTATATACAGTTTCAGTCAAAAGTTAGGACACCCCTTCTCATCCATTTGTTTTTCTTTATTCTTATCATATTCTACATTGTAGATAAATACCGAAGACATAAAAACTATGAAAGACTTGCGTGGTAAAAAAAATATATAACAAAGAAAATTATGAAATTTCACATTCTTCAAAGAACAGAATCTCTGCAAAACAGTACTGTTTTGAATAAATTGCCTAAAGTGTTACCAGCAAAGCAACCCGACGCCATCACACCTCCTCCTCCACGCATCACAGTCAGAACCACACATGTAGATACCATCCATTTACCTTCTCTGCATCTCACTAAGACATTGCAGTTGGAACCAAAGCTCTCAAATTTGGACTCATCAGACCAAAGTCCAAATCCTCGTTAATGTCCATTCCTTGTGTTTCTTGGCCCAAGTAATTCTCTTCTTCTTGTTGGTCTCTTCAGTAATGGTCCCTTTGCAGCAATTCAACCGTGAAGGCCTGATTCACACAGTCTCCTCCCTACAGCTGATGTTGAGCTGTGTCTGCTACTTGACCACTGTGAAGCATGTATGTGGGCTCTAATCTGAGAGGTGCCATTCGTAGGTGATTTCTGAGGCTGATTACCGTAAAGAACTTATCCTCTGCAGCAGAGGTAACTCTTGGTCTTCCTTTCCTTGGCGGTCCTCGTGACAGCCAGTTTCATCCTAGCGTTTGATGATTTTTGCGACTGAACTTGAAGATACATTCAAAGTTCTTGAAATTTTCCAGACTGGCTGACCTTCAGGTCTTTAAGTAATGATGGACTGTTGTTTCTCTTCATTTAGTTGAGTGGTTCTTGCCATAATATGGATTACTGCAGTAGTTGAACAAGGCTATTTACTGTATACCAATACTCTGCAACACAACTGATGGTCTCAAATGCATTATGATGGCAAGTAATTTCACTTATCAGCTTTTGACAAGGCACACCTGTTGACTAAAGAGCATTCCAGGTGACTACCTCATGAAGCTGGTTAAGATAACGCTAATAGTGTGAAAACCTGTCATCAAGGAAAATGGGCTATTTTGAAGAATGTAAAACATATTTTGCTTTGTTTACCACATAATTGCGTATTTGTCCTTTCATAGTTTGGATGTCTTCAGTATTATTCTACAATGTAGAAAATAATGGAAATAAAGAAAAAACATTGAATGAGAGGGTGTTCGTTGAAACGTGGCTTGGTAAGCAAAGTTATTAGAGGAGAATCAAAACCACCACCTTCACTCACATTGGCTTAAACAGGAATAAAAAAAGGTCAAGAGCATCAGATGGCTCACTGTCACATTTAGTCACTTCCCTCCTTCGGCCCCCACAAGGATGACATGGTGGTATTCTAAACTCATATCAGGATGGATTTGCAAGAGGCAAAAATACACCCACATGCAAGTGTCACCCGCTGAGGTCTGCTGCAACTGCAGGTTGGCCCCTGTCTGCTTCAAGCCCGGGAAGAAGAGGTTCCTCTTCCATTGCAGGAAAAGTTCACAGAGTCAAGAGGTCCAGAGACTTCACCAGTTTAGCATCTGCCAAAGATATTCTTAGGAACTATGTGTTGTCTCCTCAAGGCTACACAGTGAGAATGAACTGGGGTGGAATCAATGCAAATAAAGCAGTAATAATTTGAGACACAACGCTCACTTAAAGCCTCTAAAACCAAACCAACTATAAAGCATTATTGTCATTTCTGGGTATAAATTATGCATATATGACACTGCTGGCTGCATGATGGCTGTTAAGATGAGGTGGACTTATTTGTCATGGCAACAGTCACTCATGTATTTTACACATATGAATATCAATTAATGCAGTTTCTCAGCCAAGTAATCTGATTAGAAGAAATGTTCTAACACTGCCAATAATTTCAACATTATCAAAAAATATATCTTATTTCTGTGCCAGCTGTTGGTGTGGGCAGGGAGCTTGCAATTTTTTTCCTGATCTTCCTCCTCTATGCTATTATTTCTATCTTTGTTTTTTCTTATTAAACACTTATTTTTTCCCAGTTAAACCCCTTGATGAACACCCCTAGAACACCCTAGATGCCATGTTTGATGTGGCAGTCACTGACGTGGAGCAGCAGTTTTCTAAGAGGCCGAGTCAATAATAGCATTAACAATTTTGATAAAATAAATGGAACTCTTTTCAAACAATGGAGGGTATCTCTTCAAACCAACACACAATAATGTCTTGTTCAAACTTACACGCTCCTTACAAAAATAAAACCAGTTTTGTTGAGCCCTGAGTGACGACAGCAGCATTGTGTTGTCAACTGAGAGTGAGTGACCTGACGTGCAGCACAATCCCATCCTTCACCCAAGATCTGTGGCAGTAATATAGCGTAGGAGTCAGCGTCGTAGAGCAGACCTCTTTAGTAAGTTGGATTAAGCAGATTACCCATGATAATACATTTAAGAATAACTTTCCACAGCAGGGCTTTCAGAGGACTGGCAGGCTTAGCCCTATAGTGTAACGTTGACCCCGTTTCAGTCGCACCTCGAAAACCTCCCATTATGTCTTCCACAACACACAAACGTAACACGCCTGTTATAATGTTTAATATTTAACTTATCTTGCTCTGAAAGATCATTCTGCCTTTCAAGCACCGAGCTTTTCCTCGGAGCATAAACTAAAACACTTATTATGTAACACTTTTGAAACCATTTTTTAACTGTCTTCATTATATAATATTTTTTTAAAGAGCTTTGACCCTGACAAATACACCTGATTGGCTGATCTTCCTAGGTGATTCGGAATGTTTTCCTCATACATTCCTCTGATGTGTTTGTATGGCATCTGCGTCAAAGAGCGTGCATTCCTCCACAAAGCTGAGGGGCAAACTATGCTGGAGAAATACCTGATGGTTTAGAGAGCACTGTGCAAACACATAGAGTCAAAATCCATCCCATGATTTGAACATATAAGCCTTTACTTGAGAGCTTCTTATTCTCTACTTCTCTGCTGTATACTTTTCCTACCTGTGACCTCATTAAAAGATGTGTCATTCATAATGGACAGCAACATATGAGTAGAGAAAGCACAGACGAAGACTGACGAGCCACATGCCCAAAAAAGCGTAGTATGTGTAAAACCTGGACATGAACTCCCTCAGGCAAAGACCAAAGGCATATAGAAGCCATAGTACAGTATGTGCTTCATAAACAGCATGGGTGAACTGGTGACAAGGTTTTAACCCCTACCTTTCAGTGTCCACCTAATGAGGAAATTCTTTTTTATGTCACATTCAATGCATGTTCCAGGAAACTCCCACGTCAGAAAAACGAAACTGTGAAATAACTCTTAAAGCAACACTGCTTCTATGGGTGGAGTAAGTGGTGTAAAAGTTCGGAGCCTGCTTGCTTTCTTTCAGTCTCACAGTGGAAGGTGCATGAGTTTCCTTGTGCAGCCTGAGCCTTGTCGCAGCATCAAAATGAGCCTGTAGGACAAAGCCCTCTCGGGCTGTTGGCTCTCCGGAATCTAGCCACTTGGCTGGCCAGGCCTCCTGATTTGGCAGGCCTGGACAGAGAGGGAACTCCTGATAACTATCAGGCCCAAAAAGCAGCACGAACACTACTTGTAAACCAGGCCATGCAGCACTCTACATTTAACATCTTGAAGATCGCAACAATTGACACACAAGCAGAGAAATTTGGAGGTAGCCAAGTGAATAACCTCTCCAGTGACCACAAGTGTCATTTTCAACATGAAAATCAAATGTCACACCTGACAAAATGGCTGAAAATGTTATCATGATACAAAATTTCTTATCAGGTGATAATATTGTTAATTACTAACTGCACAGTTTCTGGAAGTGCAAAGGTCACTAAATCTGCAGTTTGTGTAACAGCAGGGTAACAAATTAATTTTAGGCACAATTTCACTGAACAGAAACAGAAAACTGTGACAAACAAAACACAGAAGCCATAAAAGCACACTGGAAGTCACTCCACCTCTTTGTTTTTTCTTTAATACTGAGACCGCTTTCAGATTATGGAACTACTTTTACTCTCCAATGACAGTATCTTCACCCAGAAAGTTGCAGTGATTGCATGTAGTTAAAAGTATTCTACTTCAGAGTGATAGGTTGGGCAATGGGTAGATTCTGTTGAAATAGTTAAGCTGTAAGGATAACAAACTCATAATTCACCATTATCTATATTCCAGCAATAATCTACACAGACAGTAACTAAGTACAGAGTAGGGCATGTGGTTATACTGGAAATAATTAAGAAATAGGTCAAAAAAGAAAAATGTATTAGGCTTCTGAAACGGTCTGCCCTTCCTGGTCAAGGTGTAACAAGGAAACTTGAGACTATGGTACATATTGAATTAAATAAAGCCAAGACACTATAGATAAGAGCTTATCTACAGGTGGACCTCTAGGGAAATTGGCAACAGGACTGATCTGACTCCATGACACAAGAGAGGAGAGGTTCAGCAATACATTTATGGACTCTTAGGTCAAAACATCTCGAAGTGGGACAAATGACAGTCATAGGGTGTCGGGTAAATTGATGTACCACAAGTAAGTGACGCCTTTCCATTCAACGAGGGCAGTCCACTATGGTTGAGTACCAAATGTCTCAGCATGCTAGGTCATGTCTAGTCATCGGCCTTGTGCATACTACTGAACAAAGATACGTATCGGCAGCTGCTCTTACACCAAGAAAAGGCAGCTTGCGGGGACAGCCTGTCATCAGAGCAAAAGCAGAAGTGATCTAGTGTTAATCGCCCTTTGCTAACTTAGCCCAGCTAGCTCCTAAGTCACACGTTACAGTCAAATGAACCAGAGGAGAGAAAGGGGCACACATGCCGACATACTTCTCCAACGTGACTAGCAAAAAAGGGGGGAAAAATGTGCTTACTTTAACAGTACGGCCTCAATAGTGGCCTGACCATGGCTACAAGTATCTGCTATAATTATAAATTATAAATAGTTAATTCCATACAGGAAAAGGCATGTCGCCACTCAAGTTCGCCTCACTGAGTGGCTCGAGCTCAGCACTATCAATGAGCTAGCTAACATAAACGTTAGCCAACTAACACGGGCCAGTTCTAACGTTAGCCGGCCAATCCAATTATTAGTACAGAGGAAGTCACCGGCGACACAACTGACCAGCTAAAACGTGAACAAGAACACCTAAGTTTGTTTCTCCTTCACACTCAGCCCGTCTGGAGGCGTGGACCCCTGCCTCCACGGGCCTCGTCTTGCTGGTGACCCAGCCTCCCTCTCTCCTGAAATCTCTAACCCGGTCTGCTGTTTCATTCTTCCGTTCAAGTCCTGAGGGCCGTTTCTAGGCCTGGGTAAAGAGCTTAGCTGTGCTAAGTCCGGGATGAACGGCCTTTTAACAAGAAATAAGCACGATATTGCCACAAACAGGGGCTCGCAGCATACCTGTAGCTTCAGCTTGCTGTTCCCTCAGCTAGTGGTGAAATGGCGTTGTTCTGCGTTGACTCTGACAGACTCCGGACTTCCCGGGGCAGCTCCAGCCTGGCTTTCTTCTGCGCTATCCGTCAGACTATCTCCTGTTTCTGGTTCGCGGGGGCGGGTCATAGGCAAGCTGCTGGGGAACGCTTGTTTGGTGACTCGGGGCATACCGTCCAGAGCCGGTAATTACGTAAGGAATGAAAAGAGATAGCCCCGCCTTTTAGAGACAGCCAAGTTTGGTAAATCTATCGAGCGACAAGAGCAAAGAGGGGAGTGGTCACTGCACTTCCATGACCATAAGACACGCGAGTACAAAAAGTACTTCCATATTTCTAGTACTTTAATATTTCGATGGGGACTTCCAGTTTATTTGTGGTATCTAGTAACCTGAACACATGTCCTTAAATTTCTTATGGTGTAGGCACGATGTTGCTCCAGGAAATGAACACATATTTTACAATATTTTGCATGACATTACCAAAATTGGTGGTATAGTGTAATTTTTAATAGCATGGTCAAAAAGTCCCCGATGGACAGTTGAATTCAAGTGAATCCATTCTTTATCAAATAAGCTAACTTACAAACATAAATTGCCCTGTAATGATCATCTGGCAGTGATCAGTGTATCACTGCCCCTCCCCACGGTTCAGCTGAGTCAGTCATTCCTCCTCTATGTCAGTGGATGTCGGCTGCCCTGCTGCCAGCAGCTCTGCCTCATACTGCTTCTTCAGGCCCTTCAGATACATACGCAAGCTGTCAGGGTCCAGTCTGGAGTTCCTGGCAGTCTGCAGGAGGCGGGTGGCCAGGTGGTACACAGCTCTCTGCCTCTGTGTTTCTGGATCACAGTGATGTTTGGCCTAGAACAATAATAAACCGAACCCTCTTGTCCATTTATCCAGACCTTCTCTCATATAAACCAGGATTACTTATAGTACACAGCAATAATTGTGGTCTCTGTCATGAGGCCACAGCACAGCATTTGACTCTCTAAAGCTCTAATATTTGCTTCTTGTAAATGAAAGCCTGTTTTACTAATGTGGGACATGCTGTAAAAGCACTAACACATGGCATCAAAGACCGCAGAACATTATTAATGGGAGAAAATGTGATGGTAATGAACCATACCAAAAGCTGCTGGCTAACTTTGGAGGCAATTATTTTTGCCTCTTGGATTATGTTTGAGGGAAGTGCAGTCAATTCTGCTGCTCTCAGACCTACAAGAGCAAAAAACAAGCTATGTAAGCATTTCCATGATCAATTTCAACAGGATTGTACTTAGATTTCACTGACTCTGTACCATAGCGTCTTTCTTCGGCGCGTCCTCGACTCAGCAAGTATGTAAACACCATACTCTCAGCACCGGTCTCACCACTGCGCGTGTGCTGAACCTCCATGTGCTGGTTCTCTACGTTTGGATAAAGAGACTCGAGCTGGCACAGCTCAAGGAAGTGTGTGGCAAACAGGGTGAATGCCTGCAAAAAGATGGGTAACAGTACACGTTAAAGATTAAGCAAGTGCAAAACATGCACTCTTCCTGTATTTATTTTACTGCTGACCTAACAGGTGTCCCACAAAAGACAATAGTGAGTTAAATGGTTGATTAAAGCACAGGAATCTTACTTATCTGCTTTTCATTTTCTAAAAAAGGAGTGGCAGTGTAGGACTGCATAGAGGCACACTCTACCTTAAGGCTAAGGAGGAATTCACAAACAGAGTGACATATGCCAATGCCCTCTTCAGCACTGGTACCACGCCCCAACTCATCTATGATGATCAGGGACCTGTCGCTTACGTTGTGGATGATGTAAGAGATCTTTGGGAAGGGAGCATGCAGTCAATGATTATTTAATGATTTCTTTACCCTCATAAACGTAATTCAAGAATGCGAGTAACCGTACTGTACGTACCTCCTTCATTTCCAACATGAAAGTGGAAGAGTTGGTTTCAAAATCATCATCCACACCAATTCTGGTGAAAATCTGATCAGCGACACGAAACGAGGCGTACTCGGCGGGAACAAAAGAGCCTGGAATAGTAATGCAAGGGCTTCGCTCACAAAATTCAAGTCATATCAAAGCATAGCAAAGTGCAGCTTTGCACTCCAAATTCATGCGCGGCCGAAAGGTTTCGCTGCTGACCTATCTGAGCCATGATCTGACACAACGCCACCTGTTTGAGGTAGGTGGATTTTCCGCTCATGTTGGGCCCAGTGATGATGACAAAGTTGCTGCCCTCGGAGATGTAGCTATTGTTCGACACAGACTGCTGTCCAGCCATTCGCTCCAGAATGGGGTGACGACCCTGCTTGATGGCCAACGTGTCTGTGAACTCCGGGCGCACTGGCAGACACAGCAGAAAAAGGCAACAATCAAAAGTACCTCAATTTGTTGACTCTCTGATGCATTTCCATGGGATGATGCATTCAAATACAGCTACACTGAGATAGAATTTGGCTCTTGTGTGTTCATTTGTTTGGTACAAACCTGTATAACCACTAAACTGTGACTCAGTGATTACCTATGCTATGTACATTTCATATAAAAACAGGCCTGCAATCCCATCTAAACGATTCAGTTCTTATGGAATGAATGGCTGGTTGGTTAACCAAAAGGAGTGCCATATGGGAATAAAAGATATATTTCTGAGGGAGGTGTGTGCAGTGGTTACAGACAGCAAGCTCCTCTGCTGGGGAGATTTGTCTCGGTAAATACAGCACGCCAGTGCTCACTTATGTAACAAGGGTAATCTGAGTACAAACTGGCTGGGATAGAAGGGGGCCGGCACTCAGCACATGTCTATGGAGATACGCTTCTAGACAGCTGAGGACCACCACCCACATGGCTGACCTGACTGGTGCTGTCCACAACCCTTGCAAAAAAAAGGGGTGAGGCAAGCAGAGCTGCCAGCTCAGTAGAGCAGTTTTTGGCTGCTATGTGTGACGTTGGCTGGGTGCTGCCTTATGTGCATGCACCACTCCCTCAAACAACATCAGACTCCTTCCAGGTTACTTTGACACTTTGACAATTAGATCAGATTAGAAATCAACATTCATACTTACCATAGTCTGAGATGGTGCATGCAGTGGCCAGTGACAGCAGCATGTCCAGCATGGATACAGCATCGGAGAGCTTGTAAAGGCAGTGGATGTGCTCGTGGACAGTGTTCAGCAGTTGACATATAACCCTGTATGGAGACAGGTTAAACTGCTGCAGGGGCAAAGCACTTAAGCAGAATAATATCTAACAAACAGTGCCCTCTACTGGACACAACGCAGTATAAAACACATTCAACTAAATCAGTTGATGAGATGAAAAGTTGCTTGCAGTGCCCTACTTTTAATGAAAGAGTTGACCAATTGGTTGTTAAGGTTTTGGTCCACTAAGAAATATTTTGTGGCCTTCCATCTGGGGATTAAGTCACTCCAGCAAAACAATAGTCACATATCTGGCATCAAAACCATATTACTGAAGATCAGCTTTGAGTTTAGGCACACTTCTACATAATCATATTCATCTACGAGATGAAAAGAATACCAGGAAAAAAAATGACACATTAAATGAACTGATTGCTTGAAGAAATCCCATGATTACTCATTACTTCTTTAGTCAAGGACAGCCCTGGTTCAAAGTAATCTTTCTTTGAACATTCAGTAAAGTGAACTTCAGTGCATACAGTACATGACTGTGCATGTGTGTAAGTCATAGGGTGTTGCTCTCCTCACACATAAGACATGTGAAAGATCTCCCTCAGGGCCTCATCACAGCGGTCATTCATCTTCATCAGGTCCGCAGTGGTGAAGCCATAGTTGTTCTTGTGCTTGGATGCCTGAGGGGGCAGATGTTGAGACCCAGTTTTTACGTTCATTCAGTGAATCAAAGTTTATTGCCCACTCGGAGGCAATTTAACTTTCACATCTGATGTAGAGTTATCCTTTTTCTGTTCTTAATTAGTCGTGAGCTCTCAGTGTTCTCACCATCCCTGCCTTTAGTCAGCTATACCTTAATAAACTCTGAGGGGAGTTTCCCTTCAGGCAAGACGACTCCTTCAAGCTTCATCTGGATGAAGAAACCTCGAGCTGTGCTGAAGCTGGTGCGCATTGGCAGACCATATTTCTCTCCCAGCTGGTTCACTAAGCCTGGAATACAAAGCTATTCCATCAGCTTTGAGTAATACATTTACCTTAAATACCTTATGCAAAGACATATAAACATAGACTAAAGAAATTAACTGAACAAACAGAACGAATACCTGCAATGTCATCCACTAGCTCAGTGTAAGCTCTGCGCGCAATATCGAGGAACTCGTTGATGTTGGGGCGAACAGCATAACACTTCTGGGTGCGCATGTTCAGGCTCCCCTTCAGGTAGGTGGTGTCATCATTAATCACGGTCTTGATCTGCTCTAGGATCATGTCAAACCTGAGGTGGAAACACACATATATACAGTGGATGAAGTCTGCAGACAGCACATGATAGCACCTTTATGTCTGACATAAGCACAAGGCTTCGTACCTGTTGTCGTCCAGTGAGGTGCTGTACGCCTTCAGTAGAGCCGTGTTGCAGTTCTTCAACACCACCTGTTCATAAAGTGTTCATAAAGCAGAAATGATTTACTATTTGTATTCTAATTAAAAGTTTTGTGGAGTAAATAAGCTTTTTTCCCCCTCATTCTATCCACTGCTGTAGGATAATTTTGATCTAATTTCATGTATTATGAACAGACACAAACCCTTAACCGTGGCATCAGATCCAACGTGTGTTTCAGCTGAATGACATGTGTAATTTTTGCCTCAGCAACCTGAACCTGTGGAAATATAATATAATGAAAGTGCACAGAAAGAAAAAGACAGGTCAACATTTCACATGTACACAATTTTTGACTTTATATTTACTGTGAGCATTTCAAAAAAACACACATGAATTCGATTCATGATAAGACATGCATTGAAATCATAAAGTGTAATAGGTGATGATGGTGGTGCACGTACTGTTTCCTGCTTTGGGATTTGGACAAGAACAGAGAGCAGCTGGTCAGTGTCAAGGAAGTGACCTATGGCTAAGGAGTGCAAAAGAACAGATATTAGATAGATAAAAAAATAAAAAAAATAAAAATATTAGATAGATAAAAAACAGATATTCAAATACAGTGTTATACTCTTGTTGTCAATAATGCACGATGTTAATGTGTGATTAGAAACACTTTGTGCTTGTTCCTCACCGTTCTTCAGGCTAAAGAAGAGCTCCTCGTCCTGCAGCAGCTCTTGTATGGTGTCCAAGCGTATGTTGATGGTGTCCACATCAACCAGAGGCTCCAGAATATTGGAGCGCAACCTTCTAGCACCACCTGGTGTTTTAGTGTGGTTTAATACCCCTAAAAGACTATGTTCACTCCTATACACAGATAACCAGAGACAAACAGACTGAACACTTCTGTGATTATACCAGAACAACACGTACAAAGATAATGCTGTCATAGTCTGGCCCTCTTACCTGTGGTCTCTGTTGTTGACCACAAGCTCCAAGTTAGAAGCAGATGTCGAGTCAATCATTGCCGTCTGTTCGCTCCCTTTAAAGCTCACTTTAAGAGACTTGGCAGCGTACACAGAGTTCTGGATGAACTCTAAATATTTCAGCAAAGCAGCTGCTGCTGCTAGGCAATAATACCTGAACAAATCATGACATTTGGTAATAAAAAAAATTATAGCACTACAGCACATCTATTTCTATACACTATTGTACTCAGTGGCGTACTTAGCTTGCACTTCCATGAAGACAGTGCCAAATTCTGCAGCACACAGCTGCTGAATGTACTCCAGTCCTTTCCTCTCATTAAAATACTTCCTTTGGATAGCAGTGAAAGCTACTCCCTGAAAAACAAACACACAAAAAAACCTTATAAAATGCACATATTACCTCACATTGAGAGTTAATAAGAACACAATGTGCAATAGATGAAACACACCATACACAATTAGCAGTAGTGCTAAGCAAGAGTGAATGAGTCAGCAACTTTCTGCTTTAAAAGTGTTTGAATGAGCTGCGTGTTTTAATCATTCTGCACAGGTACCGGGAAGTTCTCCGTGACGAGGTTGAACAGTTTTGTCCCTTTTCCCTTCTCACTGGCTGTGTCTGGCATGAGTATTTCCAGTGGCACCAAGATGTGAATCTTGGTTATGACCTTCAGAAGAATAATAAATGAATGAGACAGAAGTTCCCTCGACTTTGTGTGTGTGCAGCTAACAGCCAATCAAGCATGCAGTTTATAGCTTTAAACAATGCATGGGTCACCTTGGCATATGTCCCAGTGTCTGCAAACTGAGAGAGTACAAGCTCTGGACATTTCAAGTTGAGACTGGCCATGCCAATCTCTCCCCTGGCCAAACCACGCCCTTCAACCAGTGCCACAATCACAGAGGCACCAGAGGTCATGGTCGCAGAGGAGCAACTTGTTACTGCAAAAAACAGAGAAATCAGAATTGGTAATATAGCTTCAGCCATGATGACACCCAATGAGACATTTAGTGCAGACGTACCTGTGTGATCAGTCATTGGTGTCCGTGCTGGGTGTGAGCCTGTGGCCCCAGCAGACCCCAGAGACCTCCTGAGTCTTGGTGTTGCTCCGTGGCTGCGGCTGGAGGAGCTGTCTGAGGTAGATGCAAGGAGTGATGGATTTGTCCTGCTGTGATGGAGCTGACCTATGTCGAGAGGAGAGGATGCGTGTCATACTATTACTGCAGTGCCCTGGTCAGAGACAAGGTTTTTAACCTTACAAACGTGACCACACAGTCCTGCTGTGATCCACTATGAAAACACATTCAAAGAGTTTAATACCGGATATAACAGTAATGTTGTATTTTACGATACTGCCTTTAACGTTACTTGTGTGGCCCCACTCCTGCTGGACACAGTCAAAGATGCTAGTGTTAGCTTAAACTGTTCTGGCTATCCATAAAGTCACCTGAGAACATCCGGGGGAGTGATGGACCATGGGTGAATCTCGTACTGCCCTCATCTTGACTATGGTGGGATGAACCAGAGGAAGCTGATGCGGGATCATACGACGTAGTTTCATTTAGCCCGCTTCTGTCCACTGAGGTTACCCTCCAGGGTTGGCCACATTCTGGGGTGTTGCTGCCGGCTGTTACCTCCTCTGTGCTGCTGCTAAACATTTTAAAACCTCGCAAATACCGGTTAGTAGGTCTATATAGCCGAACTTACTTGCAGTTACACAGCTAGCTTCTAGAAACCGCCATGCCGATCGAATTGGCCAAATTCGCGCGTGACCATGTCATGTCATCCCTGCACGAGCAGCTAGCATCGACACATGTGATTTACATTATTGACGTATTTATTTATTTATATGTCAGTTTGGTTGATTTCATAGTCGTATTCGTTTATACTGCACAAAAATAACTTCTTCTGAAATCATGCACATCATGAGTAAGCATAGCATCAATTTCTGTTCTTAAAATATCACAGATGTAGCATGTGGCAGACTCTGAGGTCAAGGACGTGACTTTATTCTGAACAACTTGTACAAAACTTAACTGTTGACTTGACGTATGAATAAAAAAAAAAGGGACTGTATCACTTCATATCTAAAAACTGACTGACTTTTACTTGAATAAATATTACCATAGGGAGTATTTAACGAAATAAATAGCTGCTTTCATTATAATTTGTTCTAAACTAAATAAAGGTTTCGTCTTAAAGCATCGTCTTTTAGTCTGGAAAAATCAGACCGGAAATCCTTCTCTTGTTGCTGCCGCGGCAAACATGGCGGCCGAAGCGGATGATAGCCACTATTTCGTGAGAGAAATTGAGAAAAACGACGGCTGTACCTTAAAAATGAAGCAGTGCTACATGGGAGACGTTGGCTGTGTTGTCTGGGATGCAGCCATCGTTCTAGCAAAATATTTAGAGACGAAACAGTTTTATGATCCGTCCTCGGGAGTGAACGTGTGGGCTGACAGCAGGGTGGTGGAGTTAGGAGCTGGGACAGGAGTTGTTGGTCTGATGGCAGCAACACTGGGGTGAGCTGGATATCTGGCTAATTTGTGTGTCCAGGCGTGACACTAGTTTACATATTAATATACGTGTGTATCATCAGTGTGTTCCACTTTAACCACTAGCTAGTAGCTCGTACTCCCTGTGTTTTGCAGTGTGTGGATAATAAAGGCAATGGCATCCTTTTATTGGTTTCAAAGTAAAAGCATATGGAAAGGCAGAACGATAGTTTGCATTATTCTTTAATATCATAGAGCTCAAGTGACTGTGACTGACCTGGAGGACTTGCAGACCCTCCTGAGGGTGAACATCCAGGACAACCAGGCACTTATCACTAGCGGATCAATTACTGTCAAGGTACTGAAATGGTTTGTACTTGTATTTCTATTTTATATGTTTTTTGATTGGATCTAAGTCATGTGTCCAAGCTGAATGGTCAAAATATTATGAGACATGTCCACATGCTAATTGTTTATATTCACTCTCTTTAAAGGGGTGAAGATGTGTCTGAGTTCATGCCTCCCCCACATTATGTCCTAATGGCAGATTGCATCTATTATGAGCAGGTGATTTGCTATAGTTCTTTACCTAAACCTTTGTCAACAAGACCCTTTGCACTGTATCACCATCATTGAAAAACAGAACACAGACAAAACTTAGTGACTTATTTCCTCTGCCCACACAGTCTGTTGTTCCATTGGTGGAGAGCTTGAAGCTGCTCTCTGGACCAGAGACCTGCATTATTTGCTGCTATGAGCAACGCACCGAGGGCGTCAACCCAAAAGTAGAAAGCCAGTTTTTTGAGGTGAGATCCCACCTGTGTGCTCCATTTGTAAATACTTAAACAAATTAATGTTAAGAAGCTGAGATATTTGTCAGTGAATCATTGTGTTATCTTGTAGTTGCTGCAACAGAACTTCAGCTGTGAGGACATCCCTTCAGACAAGCAAGACCCAGAGTTTAGTAGTCCAGACATCCGCATCTTGCACATCCGAAGAAAAGTCTGAGCTCGTGTGGTGAAATTTGTCCCTGCCGGCAATTAGTATTACCACATGTAGATCAGATTGTGAAACAGAAAACTTGAAGTCTGTACTGCCATGTGTGGAATATTCAGTGTATCTTTGTTTCTGCACTTTCTTAAAACGTTTTTTAAAGAAAATATTTTGATATATCCCAAAACACTGTCTCGACGTTTGACTGTTGATTTTTATCAAGTTTCACTGGCCATGTAATTGTAGGGCTGTGAAGATAGATGGCAGACATGTGCAAGCACAGACACAGACTGCTTATCTTTAATAAAATCAAGTCTTTAATATGTCACAAATAGAGACAAGGAAGAGGCTGAACCAAGCCATCCATTTGGATGTTTGAGACTGAGGGTTCGCCTCACAAATGTTAGTCATTTATTTTTCTTTGTATTTAATGGAAAACACCAGAAGTCGAGTTCACAGTTCAAGAAAATGCAAGAAACTCCAAACGTGAGCCTGACAGAGCTTTTGCTCTTGACCACTGCCCTCTTTCTGCTGTGCATGTTTAAACAGTCGGTGTAGTGGGTTATTACATCAGGATAACACACGCAGTCACATGGTAGTTGGGAATTGTTCAACACCCTGAGACCTTCCCACAGAAATGAGCATCTACTGACAGCCATATGTTCCTGTCAGCGTGGATCCCACCTTAATAGACATGAGTTCTTCTAATTGTTAATGAGGCACACTCATTCAGTCATTCCTCATCTGGAGCACTAGAGGGCAATAGTTCTTAAAAGCTAAAAAAAAGGATTCAACTGTAACTGTTCAGTATCTTGTCAGATTAATAATATGAAAATGGTTATTTCAGAACTGAATATTAATTTGAATTGTGATGCCAGTGTTGTTACTACATTATTAAAGCTTGCTGCATTGAGAGAGGCGGGAAAATAAATCAGGACTAAAATTCTCGATCCATATGTTTTTGTAGCTTACCCGGTTTTTAAAACATAGTGTATGTCAGCTCTGCTGAAAGCTTTTGCCCTGCATGCGAGGGGAATTCCACTGCAAGCCCCAGATTAGCTGGAAGATTACGGCTCTTTTTCAAGCATAAACCATGAAGTACGCCCCATACTCCCACAGGCATGCAGGGGCCCCTCACAGCCTTTCATGCTGCTCTCTGTTTACACAGTGGAGCTGTAGTGTAATGAGCAGGGTGGCCTCCAACACTCAGACCAAATAAAAATGTTAATGCTGAAGTTGACGGGTCGGGGTTCACACCAAAGCTCCCATTAAATAATCATTGCTTTATAGAAAAATACAATGAGCCAGGTTTGATTATGCATTAATAAGACGCTCCTCATGCTCATCCTTGTATTTCTCTATGGGGATCCAGGAGTGCAAAGCTAACCTGCTTGCCTGAAATCTGCTGATACTGTAAGGCAGGAACATCTGTGATGGCACAGAGCCTCAGACCCATGAATATTCCTGAATTTAATGGTTAGGTTGTTTTACTATAACAGAAACATGTACCGCTGCAGATGCTTTAGCTTTGTGTAGACTTCGACTTAGACTTGTGTATAGAGTTTATTCACCCTGAATCAGCATTTAAATCCATGAGCATGTTTGCTCATCTGAAAACATACAGATATGTGCAAAAATATCCCAAAATGTGATTGTGATATATTTGAAATGTGCACTTGGAGAAGGATAGAGGTGTTGTACAGCTAAATCATAGTTTGGCAACCTGACCCCTGAATCCCTGTAGGCCTGGGTTGATGGTACAGCCTATCACAAGAGGAATGAGTGAAATTAATTGCCTTTTTTTTGTACAGCTACTATAAATGACTACAGTGGCTCATATAAGATAATCACTCCCTGTGGCCCTCCTCTGCCCTCTCACTTCTGTCTGGGGCAGCTGGACTGTTACAGTGACAATCAGGCTACTATTGAGGTCTCCTTTGGCTTTGACCAGGATATGTTCAGCTAATTAATCAGACTCACAGCTGGTATTAAGTCCATGTCCCCCCAGTGTGGTGGGGACAGGACCCAGAGGGGTTATTGGGGAGATTAGAGGAGTAGAGGGGAGCTCCACTTTTCTGTGTCAACATTTCACCCCCTCCCAGCCACCCATAGCTCTCAGTCAAATCATTTACAATCTATTTTTCAGTCTCTCTGGTGTTCTCTTCTCCTTAAATGTTAACCAAAAATAATTAAAATGATGTAGTTATAGTCTTCTTGTGGTTGGCTAATTAGGCTAGCACTGCAGGGGAATACGGGGAGGCTCGCAGTAAATGAGGACAGCCCACAGTGAAGCAGTGGTGTCTCTAATCTGTTATCATATACACATTACAGTTGATTCTGGTGACCGTAAACATTCATTACTGAACATGTGGCGCATGTGCTGCATGCACCAAGACAGAATGGGGGCATTTTCCTGCCAACAGATGGTGCTATTAGTAGATGTAACGTTTACCTGTGTGGAAAACCTGCAGTAAGGTCAAGGCAGTCCTGATGAATAGCTGAGCAGGCCACACAGTGCACCGCTTTCAGGTTATTATGACGTATTCATGAAATACGCAGTGGCTGTTTTGTCTTTTGTGACTGATTAATTTTGCAGGTGTCTTTGAGATTCACGTGCAACCCCGAGCCAGCCTCCACATAAAAACAGGCATGGCCTCTGTTGTCCGCATGCATCTTCCCTGGTTGTTTCAAAACAAGAAAACATGAGGGAGCAGTGCAGCACCTCTCCAAACCAGATGGGTGGAGGAGAGTCTGACTCCATGCAGCCAGTGTGGCGCGCTCTACTCTGCTGCATCACAGCCAAGTGACACAGAAGATCCTTTGTGTCACTCTTTATACGCTGCCTGGAGCCAAGAGAGACACTGCTCCAGAAAGGAAGACTCATTTTCTCACTAACTATTAGGGAGTGGCTCAAGAATAGACATCAAACTGGGCTGATTAAAAATAGAAGAAGCTTGCATAAATGTGTGACTCCTCTGATCCTGTAAATGTGAACCACCACCGCTCTTTCCACGCACACAGAGCGCCCTTCTCTCTTTCACATGACAAAACGGAAGCCTACTGAACTTTCCGCCACACAAAGAGACAACAGGCCGGCGCTCGGTTCCAAAACAGAGCATGTGATTAGAGTTGTTCTGCAGCTCTCTGTCCCCTTCTCCAATAATGAGGAGCAACAGCGCCAATCATTCGTGGCACTCTCTCCGCGCATTTTAAAGCAAGAGGTGGTACAGTGCCAGCGGCGGGACAACTAGCTTATAGAAACACAATGCTGACTCCACCCTCCCCTCTCACCCCCCCTTGCAGGGGAACAGGAGGAGGGCTGTTAAGACAGCTGTGCTGCAGTTGAGAGGGGACACAAATCCAGTACTGTGAGAATATTGTGCACACTTGCCCCCTTCTTCCATTCCTGTTAATACAGTAATATTAGCAGTGTGAGAAAAAAAAATCTTCACTTTCATTTTTGTAGCAACAGAATTTAAATAATCATATCTGACAGTCAAACAACACAAACGTGTGTTAGGTTTGAAAGTGTTAGAATACACTGGCTGTAATGTTAGTGATGTGTGTGTGTGTGTGTGTAGGTCAAGTGTGTCAGTCAACAAGGGGTTGGCTCCAACGTGGTATCAGTGAAAATGTAATAGTGTATTGATCCCTTGCACGAAATAGCGCAGGTTTCGTGAAGAGTTGACTGCCTGTGACTGCTGTCCCTACAGCATTCTAGTGCAATGATGTATTTGTCATCATTAGGATGTGTGGCGGCCCAGCACCGAGAGGAGAGCTGCAGAAGGGAGGGGAGCAGTGTGTTTGTGTGTGTGTGTGTGTGTGTGTGTGTGTGTGTGTGTGTGTGTGTGTGTGTGTAGCGTTTCCCTGAGTCATTACCTCTCAGTAGTCTGAATCTGAACTCTGTGTGTGTGTGTGTGTGTGTGTGTGTGTGTGTGTGTGTGTGTGTGTGTGTGTGAGCAGCAGCAGCGCCTGACTTGCCAAAGATCTGAGATTTGCTCCCAAGCCCCAAACTGTTGTCTAATCCAGACGCACTGTCACTCGAAACACTGCCTCCTCTGTAATTACAGTGATCTTGTCAGATGTAGTCAGTCATGGAGTGTGACAGTGGTGGTGGCAAGCTGCTGAGGGAAGCCTTTGAGGTTGCTTTGCATGGATCTTCATCATTCTGTCAGTCCATGTGTGTGGAGGCTGCGAGTGAACACATGCGGCTGGTGGATACTGACGCTGGGTGAATGACTCCTGCCTCTGTCACTGTACATTTACAGTGATTCTGAGTGTTGAGGAGGTTGTGCAAAGTCAAATTACAGGCACCCCATGGCAGAGGTCAGTGCTCTGTGTGTGTATGAGTAAGCCTTGGAGCAACCGAAAAAACAACTGATTTCATTTTGCTTCCAAAACAGATGCACTTAGATTTATGTTCCTCGCAGCCAACAGACTGCAGCACCATCTATAATGCCTGCCCCCTCCTTCTCTTATACTGTAGCACTGCTTACGTCTGAAGGCAAGATGCTCAACACTCAGCTATGATCCTCTTTACCCTCTGAGTGTTACAGCTGGAAAAACACAGCATACGAGTCCAGGCACAAACTGGTCAACACTCTCACACAGCTGCGTTAAACATCCTGCAATTCTCAAGAGGATCCATGTGGACAAATTTCAGGTTTTCACATAATGGAATATAAATAGAAGCCCCGAGGCTCAGAAAATGTAATGGGACTTAGATTGGATGGTTTTTAAAGTGGAAAAATAAATATGATTATAGGCCAGTGAAACTGTACCAACATAAATGTATGGTTACTGGCTTAAATTCTGTAGTTAGTGTTTGTATGAGCACTTGATCTACCCATTAAAAAACAAATTGGCTATGTCATACAGACGTCCAACACTTCAGAATAATTTTCTGCTTCCCTGAATTTGTAATTTCACCACAGCAAGTAACCTTCAGTTGCAGATATGAATGGAATGCACTTTGGAGCGATGCCCAGGGTGCACCTTGGACTTCCCAGCCTCACATTTTCACCCTTATTTAGCCGGCCAATACCACAGCACAGCGCCTATTAAAACCACGGCATTTCTCAGTGGAGCCTGCGCTGAAACACCTGCAGTCAAAACAAAGCCAGACAGAAAAGAGTGCACGTGTTTCAAGGCGACCATGGGTTTGCATTTAGCATGGCACTCAAGAACGTTAACCTCAGCAGGAAACCCGAAACAACTTCCAGCCACTTCCGGACCTGCTTTCTGAGCTCCGTGTGAGTTCATTATTCAACAGCTCACTTGACGAGGCCACCGAAGGTGTGGAAGACTTAACCAGAGGACAGAGAAGCTTTCCTGTCCTTGGGGATAAGCAGCCACTGAACCAGGCTGTGTGACCTGTGGCCTAGAGTCGGTGTTCCCTCCTACCGTTTGGCAGATAAATAAAGCGATTTAATAACGGTGTTCGTCCATTTGCAGGAGAATATCTGTGTCTGCATGCATCACAAATCCTACAGTGATTATCCAGCCGGGTGTGGCTATCAAACTGTGGATTAAGCCAGCGATGACTTTATTCACAGATGAAATGAGTAGCATATTAGCGCTACCTGCTCAAATGTTACCCTGCAGCTGGAGTTAAGAGGAAGCGAAGACAAGTGAGGAAGACAAACCACACCCTGAAAGCCGCAAGCATAATTCAGGCTATAGGCGTGTCAGCAGTGCAGCTGTAACACCGCTCACCAGTCACCCCTGAGCTGTTTCAAATCTTTGTCAAGTTGACTAATGAAGGGTGAGGGGTCAGCGCGAGGAGGGGGAAAAGTGGAGGTCTCTTTCGATTTCTCTTTCCGTGTAGGACAGAGCAACTGGCTGGAAACTTGCGGCATAGTCAGCCACCTATGTGATACCAAAAACACCAGGCCACACTGGCAGACATCCCATTGGGCCGTTGTCATAGGAACTGCCCCAACAAACAAGCATTCTGGCTGCCTAAGACAAATCTGTCATACACATTCTTGTGCAAACCAATGGAAGCATTTAAGCCGTTTGCCTTGTTGTTTTGTGAGTTATAAATCAAGCGCTTGGTATCGAGAGATGCCGAAAGAACCTGTTGCAGCACCGCAGTGAGAATCCCGTCCCATCCCAGCTTCGCTTCAAGAAGGATGAGACCTATTACACAAAGAGCTTATTAATGAGCTTCCTTCTACGACCTGAAACCCATTCCTAACCTTTCCTCTCAGGAGGTGCAAGGAATTCCAGCCGAGCACAGAGGGAGTTGGCAGAAGGGCCAATAGGTCTCATCTTCACAGAGGACAGGTCATAAAATCTTGCTTACAGTCTCTGTCCTTGCCCCAGGGGCCCAAGCGTTGCCAATAAAGCTGTGAGGATCATATGGTTGTAATGAAGTGGTGGGAACCAAAGCGGCCATTACAGCCCAATTAAACTGCCATCAGCTTCTATAACGGAGGCCCTTGACCCAGCCCTTACTGAGAGCAAGTATTTACAAATACTCTCAGAAGCTTAGTCTCTAGACTTGCAGTGTGGCTGATCATTTCAATTACCAGTCCCTTTTTTTTTTTTTTAAACGGAGCAAATCACGAATGTGTGTGGGTCGTGTGAAGCATCTTCTGTAGCAGCGGAGTCATATCTGCCCGTGTCACCTGACCTTCTGACGGAAACCTCTGTGGTGCTAAAGCAAACATCCTGAGGCCTCGACAGAAACTTGCTTAGCACCAGATTTTTCCACACAGCAGATGCCACCGTGATTACGGACCCAAACGTCTGTGGATGCAGACACATGCACACCCAAGGGTACAGTGTCTGATTGTCAGTGGACGCTGCGAACACTTCACTCGTACACACGCGGCATGGACTGAGGATTCTTGTAAACCCAAAAAAACACAAACTGTGCTTTCTGAGCAGCTTACATGGTGCCAGTTTTTACGTGGATGTGTAAAACACTGGCAAAGACACAGTGCCCTTCAGTGTGCCGAGTGGAAAAAAATCCTTCAAAATCTGCAGAATAATACTAAGTAATCTTTTGTAGCCCGAAACACAGCAGTCACACCATTTGTCACCGTCAATCCTGTCTTTGTCAGGACTGAAAACACTCTTGTTAATCAGCTTTAATGGAAACTAAAACATTCCTCCACAGCGGTGTCTGTCTCAGACTTTGAACAGACAAATTCAGCTTTCAAAGGAATATTTCCCTGAAATACTTTTCTTTTTGCAATGAAAATGTGATGAACTAGTAATTATAGAGTAGTTATAAAGACTAAAGCTTGGAAGAAATGTCTGTTCAGCAGCAGCCAGAATTAAACAAGGTCAGTGTTTGTCAGAATAGAGAAAGGTAATAATAAAGAAATAATAAAAGATGTGGGCCTCGTCCTCCTACTCTGCTAGCAGGTATTGATATTTTAGCGTGTTGAAAGCTCCTGACTTTTTTGTTGTTATCATTATTACGCACTCATCCTGCTCATGATTATGTGGAACAAACACATGGCTGTGAGTGGCTCCTTGTTCAGAGAAATGCCATAAAAGGCCGCAGTAACTAGTGGCATTTCTTCACAGGTTCACAGACTTTACTGTTGAGTGTCCCGTCGCTCAAAAAAAACACATAATAGCATTACTCACAATCTGACTTCTTGTTTCTTAGCCTATACTCCTTTTCATTTCTCAACAGCAGCCCTGATTCAGACATCATTCTCACTGAATGGAAACTGAGACTTGCTTTTTTAATACCAGTTTATGACCAAAAGAAAGCTCAGGAAGCTGCAGCTGACAGCTCAGCATCAACTTAACTGTGGCCCACAACCAACACACTATTCAAAAAGAATTCACAATTCAGCTGTACGTCTCCGCTGCCCCTCCGACTCTCATGCAAACTATCATGTGGCTCTGTTGTAGCTCCAAAAAGACCAGCAGTTGGACTTCCTGTTTTGTACATTTTCCCATTTACTGGCGAGGGAACTGAGGCCAGCAACTTAGTCTGAGGGTGGACATAAACCCTTTATGAAGAATCTGCCCAATAGCATTAAAACCCAAGAGAATTTTAAAATTGCAGACTTCTACTTTGAAGCATTCTTGAATCTTTCCCATGTTTTTTTTTTTTTTTTTTAAACCACAGTTCATATATTATGCTGCGCTACTTACAATCTGTCTCTTTTGCCAAGCAAATGGTTTGATCTCACACACAGGCCTAATTACATAAACTGCCTTTTAACCCTTGAAACAAACAGAAACAGACGCGACAGATTTAAAATCACTTTTTTAATAAGACATTACAATGACATTGTTCTGTACATGGTTCCCCCAGTCAAAATAGGAGTAAGAGCTGCACCACAGGGTGTCTTCAACATTTCACCGGTAAACAGCTCCCTCTGACTGCACTACAGATGGACTCTGATGTGGGGTTACTGTACTTCCGTACTCATGCTACAGATATAGGCTATCATATAATGTCCCAATACTGAGACTAATCAACTGTGGTATCAGATTGAGAGAGCTCAGAGCTGAATGACATTCCTTTGGAAAGATTGAGTCGACTGCCTACGTGTTACCCAAAATTAAAAATGCATCCCGGCAAGCATGTTTAAGAGTTACTGGAGGCCTATTTGTTGAATATTCAGCACAATTAGGTATCAAGACGCGACACGAAAGGTCAATCAGAAAACTATATAGCCCACATAAGGGGATTGGGAGGGATAACAAAACCTGAAGTCATTCTTTTTCTCTAATGCCAAGACTGATGACAATGAAATGTAAGCAATGGTGAACACTTTCAGTCAATACCATCGAGAAGAAATACTTTTCATCACAGTACTGTGTTTAAACAAATGTCAAATTCCTTCACGCAGGCTACATGAAATTAAAAGATCTCACCTTAGAAGAAAAGAAAGAAAAGATCCAATTCAACAGAGACTGGAGAACCTTGAAACAAGCTTTAGTCCAAGAGTGAAGATAAAAACCTCAGCTTCATTAGAAAAATAATATAAAATAGGGAAAGGAATAGGCAAAGACGGTGATCTCTGTGGCTTTAACATCAGGACCAATCAAGCAAGCCCCAAAACAATGACTGTGATACAGGCCTGCTACAGAGTACAAGCAAACTTTAAGCCAGCAAACCCAGTTTAAGATAAATTAGTCATGGGGGAAAAGTAGTATTAAAAATAAACGGGAGATAATCAACTTTTTCTTAACCATATTCATTTTGAGAAGTTATTTATTTTGTTACTTGCAACGTTGTTATAGTTTCGACCTAAAACAGTCTGCACTCAATCATTAAGATTTGTAATTCGAGGTTAGCCATGTCAAGCCCTCATACAGTCCATCACCTGTGGTCGCACAGGAGGGCTGAACATACCAATTCCTATCTCTGATGCGGGTCAATCCGAGCTTCTCCTGGATTTCATGCGGCTTCATGGCATCCGGAAGGTCTTGCTTATTGGCGAATATCAAGATGATGGCATCCCTCATCTCCCGGTCATTGATGATGCGGTGAAGTTCCTGCCTTGCCTCGTCGATGCGATCCCTGTCCGCGCAATCCACCACGAAAATTAACCCCTGGGTGCCCGTGTAGTAGTGTCGCCACAGAGGACGAATCTTATCTTGGCCTCCAACATCCCAGACGTTGAACTTGACATTTTTGTAGGTGACAGTCTCCACATTGAAGCCGACTGTGGGGATTGTGGTGACAGACTGTCCAAGTTTCAGTTTGTAAAGGATTGTTGTCTTTCCAGCTGCATCAAGTCCAAGCATTAATATTCTCATCTCCTTGTTGCCAAATATTTTGGAGAGCACTTTCCCCATTTTGAACTCTTGTGCATAAATACTTTGCTCCTAACAAGAAAAATGTCCGATACCGTGCTGATGATTTTTCACTTTGAGCGGAACTTCAGTTCATGGGCTTACTCGTGAAATCATGACTCAGTAAGGAGCAAACGTGGGGAAGGGCAAAGTCAAAAATGCACACTCATATTAAAATCTAACACAGTACTTGGGGACTTTTTACTTGAGAGTCAGTGCGTCCTGTGAAGTGCTGGGGCATTTATGTTCAGAGTATCACAATGTTTGCGGGGCCTGCACACAACATGGCACGGTTACACTAAGAACTTGGCAGCAGCTGTTGCAGGACGTTCATTTTGTTGCCCAAATCAACGTTAAACTGCGTGACAGAGACGGGCCGTGTCGATTAAAAACTGCAGAGGGCAGACACGGTGTGTGCATAAGGCCCCGAAAAAGCCGCCGTAACGTTGCTTCTGACTTCCTTGTGATGTTTGTGTCTGGCGGTCCTCCTCATCGGGTGCGCCCTTGTTCTCTTCACGGCTACCGGAGGAGAAAAATCAGCTTTTTGCGGCTAGTCCATTAAGCGTCGAGCCGGGTAACTTCACCGCAATGGAGGGGACGACTTCGGGGGGAAAAATCCACAGTGACTCAGCAACACATGTATCCACTCGCGAAACTCCACTTCTCGTCCCCCTGAAAAATAGATTTAGGAGGAGGGTCAGACATGCCAAATTAGCAAGCTACCGCTCATGGCTGCTAAAGGAGGCTAGCAAGCTAACATTAGCTAGCTTGTTGCCTAGCAAGCTAGCCTTAAGCTAACTGGATAACGGTAGTTAGCTGTTGCAAACTACTCATATCTGGACATAAAATACGCGCAACCGTGACAAAATCTTTAGCTCACATCTTTCTGAGTGGAACGCTTAATTGAAATAGAAGTAATTTACCTCCTATCTCTCCCTCCTGTCTCGATACATACACCCAGCTCTCGTCTTTCTCCTTTAAGTCGAGCTGGTCGCAGTGCTGCTACACCGGAAAGGTGTGGAGCTGCATTAACCGCCACTTCCTCCCGTCTACTTTATTCAGCTGCTGCTGCCGAGTACAGCTCTCACTGTCTGGGGTATCCACGACTCACGGGATAAATAATGAAATACCCATACCGACAGGACACAAAGTGCCGCGTTTCTTCATTGTAATTCATGTATTTGATTACTATTTAACGTAGTACCTTAACAGCAATGAACCAACTGCTGGAATATAATGGAATGCTTTATTCAAATTCTTGTCCGCTGAATGATGTTAGTATTTTCTTTTAGGTTTCTCTGGAGTGACCACATTGAATACGAGAACGTTTTATTTACACACTGATGGAAATAGATGGCATGGATTACATTTTCAGAATCTAATGTTTGATTCTTTCATTGGATTTGAGTAACTCTCCATGTATGTAAAGGGTAACATCGCCCCCTTGTGGCAGCTATCCCTCCTACAGTGAGCCAGTCCCATGTACGGCTGCACTACAGTACTTGCTTTAGTTTCACTATCTCAATGAAACACATTTTCATTAATAATCAACCATGTGGAATAGTTAACAGGCAACTAGTCAGTTCCAATGAATTACGACATCATTATCATGTCATACACATTCCTAAGCATGAATCACTTACAGAGGAGACTGAGTCTGCTATTCTGAAATATCTTTACTCTTAGCCTCCCCTATAACCCCGTAACCCTTCACACATTCAAGCAGTGAACGACCCTGTTGCAGCCCAAAAGTGGCTTGGCTTTTTAAAAATATGGGTTTCTTAGTAACTCAAAAGGCCAACCTGCATTTTTTTTTAAAATGGGTACTGGGTATATCAGGGATATATATAAAGAGAGAATGACACCACAATGACAGGTATTTTATTGTATTACAGACATTTTGGCTATACTTCATCTTTGTTTAACAAAGTGTCAGATATCACTTTATATTTAATCAGGTGGCAATCTGCAATCATTGACATCATGAGCAAATTCAAAGGGAATGTCTTTTTCATGGCAGACATTTTGGCCTGTGATGAAGTCACGTTACATTTAATACTGATAATGGTGACTGTTCTATTTAGTTTGTGCACACCTACACAGTTCAGTGTTAATCAGTCCCGTTTAATCATTTAGTGTCTCCTCTTGTCTGCCCTGCTTATCTCTGTTGTGGTGACAGATGTCAGTCAGGTGTTTTGTTAAGCTCCAAAACACTTTTTACCTCCAAACACTAACACACATATGCTCACGCTTTCAGTGTTAAGAGTTTGATCATCTGGATCTTATCTTGTTTTTGAATCAACCAGTTCAAACTACGTCAGTAGGTGGGTATGACAATGACTTGATATTTCCCTGTGAGTTTAAAGTAGAAGAGTCTCTCAAGATAGGCCATTATTTCCACATTTCATTCATGTATTCGCGTGACAAAATGTATTTTATATAGAAATGTTATTGATACCTCTTCATTATAAGGGTACGTATCATTACCTTGAATGACCAGTGTGTAGGATTTAGTGACATCTAGTGAGGAAGTTGCAGATTGCACCTGACTGAATACCCCTCCACTCATCCTTTACTTAGTAAATAAATAAACATGGTAGATTCTGTGGAAGCCGACCTGCTCCCTCTGTGCACAATGAGGTCATTCTCAGTCAGATCAAAGTTCATTCACGCAACCTTCTTTATGTATTTATGTACTTTTCTTTGGAGCAAGAATACAGAACAAAGCTAAACATTTATTGGGCGCTTCTTATCAGTGCCCTCTACACACCCATCTGTTTCGGTTTACTTAATACCTTTTGATGCCCCATGATAGATGGGTGTGTTTAGGTGTGTTCCACATGCAGCCTCTAATTTGAAATGTACTAAAGTGTGCCAAAGTGCAGTAGCTTTTACGCAGGTTAATCCAGCTGTTAACACCCATATTCAATATTCCTCATATTTCCTGTAATAACTATGAATGCAGGCACATTTGTCCATTTCTTGATAACGTTTACCCTTAAAGTGGCCTGTTTTACATTGAGACATCGAACATTATTGAGACATCCTTGCTGTGAATAGTGAAATATCTGTTTTGTGTAGGTTCGTTGAGACAGGGTATGAAGAAGAGGAAGGGTGTCGACATGAAAGTCATCCAGATGGAGGGCAACATGGGATGCCAGCAGCACAACACGCAGCTCGTCAACAGATTTGCGCAAATCGCTGTGTCTCTCAAGCAACAGTAGTCACGCACTTTCTCCATATTTACAGTCTTCCTCTTTTACACTGACATGCACACACAGGAGAAGCCGAGCATCTTTCCACATCAAACTTGTTTTTACCCAGTGTATATTTTAGGGTTGATTGCAGTGAGTTAATATCAGCAGACACTTTGGCCTTTTGCAGGTTCCAAGAATCCTGGGTTGATTATGCAGACTAAGCAGGTTTCCTCTATGGCAGCATGTTGGTCCGTGTTCCTTTTGCACCAGGAGGCCACTGTAAAGACACTCATTTACATCCACTGGCAAAAATGAGGATTACAAATTGTTTGACCTTGGAAATAGAAATGACAAGGATTTAAAGAAAAACTGCACCACCAAACCAAGCAATCATTTGCTTTGAGTTGCTTCAAAGTGAGAAAGTTCTGTTAACGTCTACTTATTACTGTAGACTAGAACAACAACGAAAACCGTTTTAGATTTCATGTCAAATGTCATTCATACCAGACTCCTTTACACCGTGAAATGTTCTAATCAATGTTATTAAATCATCACTCGTGTCACCCATATTTGTATCTGTCACTTACATCATGATTCCCATATCAGTCATCGCTGATCCTCGTGTGTGTGAGTCTGCAAGCTAAAAAGGAAACAGTTATGTTGTGAAGCTCACGAGGACCCAACTCTGAACCTATTTCGTCGTTCCCTCCTTATTTCTGGGTACGTATTCGTGTTCTGTGTGTGACATTGTAAATTATCTGTAAATCATCAAAACTATAAAGTTGATCATTATACATGATGCATAACTTTCTTAATCCTTCTCTCTGCCCAGAATCTAAAGCCAGGCTCACCCACGCCAGGAGAAAATCTCTTAAAGCATTCCTGACAAATGCGTTATGGGTATCTTTTAGCAGGTTTTTTAATGCATTGGAGTACAGGTAGAGCTTTTGGGGGAATGGAGATGTAGTGGCATTTTCTGTTGTGACAGGGTATCGCAGGATTGTCTGAAAACCAGTGCATGGCTGCCAATAATACCACACAAAGTTTGGAACTCAGAGTCCTCCCCACTGAAACACCATGTAAAGGTGAGTCTAAGTCTTTGGCATCTATTAGTTCTCTGGAAAGAGGTCATTCATATCTGGAGTGACTTTTATGCCAAGATAAGTAATGCCACAAGGTGAATTATGAAATGCATTCCCTTGAGGAGGAGTGTGTCTTTCAGTCGTTCTAAGACTATCAGACTTCTAATAATTTTGTAAGTGTTGGAAGAGACTGTGCCATGATTAAGGCCAGCAAATAAGAGGTGTGACAGTGGGCACCCCTGGCGTGTCCCCTGGACAAACTGAAGGGTTTTGATATAACAGTGTTAGTTTGAACAATTATATTTATCAATTTTTAATCAGATTTTCTCCAAGGCCAAATCAGGGCACTATGCCAAATAGATATGGTCAGTCCACACTGCCACAGCCCTTCTCAGCATCCAGAAATAGAAAAGGTCTCATCTGGACTTCCACTTTCAGTATGAGCATCCTTTTCAAATTGTGAAATGCCAGCCTGTCTGAATCTGTTTTGATCCGTTTCAGATCTGGCAGCCATCTCTCTAACCTCTACCTGCTATGATTTCAACTATAAGCCTTGTATCTGAGTTTAAAAGTCATGTGGATCAGTGTGATTCACCTTTGGATGGCTTCAGGATGTTCGTGACAAGGGAAAAGACATTGGAAGGAGTTAAATGCATCTTCAAACATGTCTAAAAAGAAGGCAGCAGCCCACAAATATCAGTGTGAAATGGGTTGCTCACTGAGATGAACCTGCTGAGAGTCACCACCTGAATCTACAGCTTTATAGTGACTGTCAGCTCATGTTCCACTCCTTGTCTCACACAATAACTGCTCATGACAATTTACTGTTTCGGTTGACTCATCAGTGCTTGTCTTCAGCCGCAGCAGGCAGCTGTTAGGTAAGGGAAAATGTGTCACAGCATACTGCATTATGGTGCTAGAGAGATGTCTCAGCCTGCAAATCATACTGTCCAAGTGAAAAGGAACATGCTTGTTTGGTACAAACCCCAACAAAAGTCACATTGTCATCATTTTTATTCTTTGTCCTGCTCCATGTATGTCGTGTTCCAGTAGCGAACTTCTCGTTAGGGTGTCCTGGTCCCCTGGTCCGAGCCCGTATGGCTTTATCTGTTACTGTTGCTCTCATGCGAGGTGTCGGCATCTAACTGCAAAGGGTCTTGCCTAAGGACCCACCTGGATATACTGTCCTAAAGCAATTTGTTGTCTTGAAATTTTGAGTTTTCTCAACTTTTTCATGTTTATACTGCACTAAAAACTGAAGCAGGCATCATCTGTTGACTTGTTTACTTTGCGTTAACATGCAGCTGATGACACTTTCACACTTCTAGGGCAAAGTGTCGACAACCGTGTCTCCTAAAAAGCAATGAGTCACCAGATGGTTCTTTTCACCTGCTGCTGACGAGCATCACTCGTACGCTGCGTGTATGTTCACATGCACCAAACATATTGCAGCGACAATATCAAAATGCAGTTGTTTGATGGAGACCCCAGATAAGCTTGAAGCTCTCTGACCGGTAAAAGATCTCAGGTGGCTTTTCTGAGTAAGTTGTTTTTCCACTGAACCGCCCTGTTTCCCTGAACTGTCCCGTTCTATTCCTGACTCAGTTAATGTCGGTGATTATAACAGTAACTGAATAGGAAGTTAACTGTCTGTATTACTTTTTCTTGAAATCATCTGACATTGTTTAACCGTTTGAACTCTCCCGTTAAACCACAGCTTCTTTCTCATAACTTCCACAGAAGTTTCATTTCTGTTTTTCAGTCTCCGGCCTATGAGCCTTAATTAAACATTGCATTTGTGTGATGTTCAGATGCGTTTTAAGCACCATATGCACTTCTTTTTAGAATCTCATTCATTTCTCGCACAGAATCGGTTCATCAATACTCCAAATCACGTCTCTTTTAAAATATTGTTATTCATCAACTGGGATGATTACACATACTGTAGCTCATCAAAAACATCACTTACAGAAATGATCATTTTAGAAATGATTACTAAATGACAAGGATAATTCCAGAAATGACCATTATTGAGCAACTGGTCATATCATATATGCGTCAGATGTGTTTAAGAATGAGCATTTTTATAATACATCACTGCTTTAATCACTACTTTTTCCTGGATTATGGAGGCCAGACCTACCTCTTTAAGATAGAGGAATGCAATTTGGTAGAAGGAGGAAAAACCGATTCAGTGGCAGACATGGTTTTTAACCAATTTGAAATGTGGACAGTTAAATGGTGCATGTAAACATGTAAAATACACCGTATGCTTTAAAATTATTATGCTCAGATTATCATGCTCAGAGGGACTGTGGTTCAAACATGAGCAAGATTAGAAATTCGAGGTTTATACTTAAACCTCCAACACTGACGCAAAAATACACAGACGCTGCAACGTCAATATAAACTAGATAGTAGTATAGTAAAATAGTAGTAAAATAGACAGTAATAGTATATTCTGATAATCTTGAAGTGTTATATTTTATGATCATGCTACAAATGACAGAGAGACGCAGACTGATCAAGATCTGAATATTCTGTTCACTTTGGACACGCAGACATATACATACAGATTTATTCTGTTGCTGCTGTTCCATTTAAAAAACTTTATTTGCACACTCTTTTGTGGACACAGGTGTCATTTTTAGGAATTAAGAGATGCATGAAAATAAAGCAGTACTTGCAATCACCTTCCACATATCATGTTATACATATTATTGACTGATTGATTGCTTGATTGGTTTTATGGATTATCAAACAGATGAACAAAACAAAAACCCAAAGGATGATGTGTTTAAGTGAAAACACCTGTGTATAAGTTATACTGAGTATTGACGCGCAAACTCATTGATGGTATTGTACATATGACGCAGCTTCGGCTGTTCTACTCTGAGCTGTACTGGAAGCAGTTTTGCCTTTCTGAATTCGTCACTAACAGTGTTTGAGGTAAAGCATTTAATAAAAACTGAATAATCCTATTTTGCATCATCTGCAGTTTTCTTCCACAGTCCAGCTGTCAAACATCTGTGCCAAGCACAAGAAGCATAACCGACATGACATGAAACAGGAACTTGAGTCTGCAGACATGGATAATATTTGTACCAAAGAAGTTAATGTCAACTTATTTTCTTCAATCATTTATTTGACCATCATTGATGCAGATTAGGGTTTTACATAAAATATATCTTCATCTCATCAGTATGATACATTTCTTGTCCAAAGTTTATGTTTTATGAAGTTCATAAATGAGCTCAACGCTGACCACTGAAATGTTTCCTAAAAGCTCGGTTATAGGCTAAAATATAGGAAATAACACCAAGAAAAGGGCCATTCTGCATAATGAGAATATTTAATTTGATAAGGAGGACCAAGCACGTTTTGTTGAAAAAACTTTTGTACTTTTATGAAGTAGATATTTAATGCAGAAATTGAAGCCTTTGATTATTGACATGTTGTGTCTCCCATCACTTTGGGGTGTGTGTAATAATAGTGACCCCCAGTTTCCTTTTGCATTATCATTTTAGTAACATCTCATCTTTCCCCTGTAAAACAGCACGTACTGTTGCAGTACTGTAAATTACAATGAAAATGTTTAATCCTGAGATATCAACATCTGTTGCTGCTGTTTACATTCCCCCAGATGCAAACTCAAAACATGAACGACAGAATTATTATTATTTCTGGGTGTATATGTGTATTATACTGTATGTGTATATATACAACTGTCTATAATCTTTGGTTTTTATATCATGTATTCTATACTGAAATACTTGTATTTATGTTCTTTGTGTGTTTGGCATGAAGGGATCACATTTCATTGTGCAACCACCGTTTTGTAAAATAACAAATAAATTACTTTGATTCCTTGATAATAACTACTGGAATACTACTACTAATACTATTCCTACCACCACCACTATTATTATTATTATTATTATTATTACTACTACTACTACTACTACTACTACTACAGTTAATGTTGTTAATAATAATAATAATAATAATAATAATAATAATAATAATAATAATAATAATAACGAAAATTACATTGTGGACCAAAAAACAAAATTGAAATAAAAATGCATTTCAAGTAATTAATGTAAAATAAGATATAGCTAATATAACTATTATGTAACAAATACAATTCATATAACATAATTTAAAAACAACTCTTAAATCTATTTAGCAGTTTTGTTACCGCTGAACCACGGACAGGAGCTGCATGCATTTTAGGCCACACCCACGCCTCTGACGTCAGACCAAACCGCGCCATCAGCATTTCAAGGGCGAATCTATAGAGGGGGGCTCAACATGAGTGCGGGTCGTGTGTGTTTGCTACAGTAATATCGAAATTGAAACGATGGTACCGCCCTCGTTTTCTTTAAATCAGCTGACTGCGAAGAAGATGCCTTTCTGTATATAAGACCGGACAAACCGGACCGTGGTTTAGGGTGCTCACGGCACTTCAAGACCACCGTGTTTTGAACACTTGCTACCAGAGCTTTTAAAGAGACGACACCGGCTCATCTCACCATCATCTCTCAAGTCATCATGGCGGATCCCAACAGAACACCCCTTGCTCTGGCCTTGTCCAAACAGCAGCAACAAGTGGATGCGGCAGAAGCGACTTGTGATGTCAGTCCTTCGCGAGGTGTCCCGCTGCATCCGTCCCGCAGGAGAAAGTTGTCGAGCTGCGCTTCGATTGAGTCGGCCGAGCCGCAGACTTCACCCTGCGTCAGTGAGGCGCGGGTCCTGGTCATCAACACGGGGGGCACCATCGGCATGACGCTTCATGACAACGGTAGATATATAACGGAACTCACGGTACTGTCATGTGTGTGTCCTGAACCGTGGACCAGCCACAGCCGGGCAGCTTGCTAGCATAGCAGGTAGCTTGATGTTAGCAGGCGTGACACATGTTATTTTCATGTTACTGTGAGCACGAGGCAAGCTGTCAGCCCTGCGTGGCTTCAGCAGGTACGTGCGTCTTAAAATAGTGCTGCAGACGGCTTAACACACTGTCCAAGCTGGCTTCTAAAGCATTAGCAAGCAACGTGACGGCCGCTGCTGTACTGCTGAATGTAAATGTAAGATGGACCATTATTTCAGTGATTGACACAACCGGACAGTGAGACAACTAAAATGACGTTAGTCAGCTGGAGCAACATCACAGACTCTCTCAATGAATAACCAGATGTTGACATGAGGTGTTGAGCAACGTCTAGAGTATGTAGTGAGGCACAATTACAAAGGTCCCACCAGCTTCATTCATAAACCACAACAAGACCTCTTTAAGGCCATCCATCAATATTTCGCTTATTTTCTTGTCAGTATTGACTCACCTCTTAAAGCAGCATTGTTTTGGCAATGCTATGTGATCAGATGTCTCTAAATGTGGCCTGGAGTTGAGTCACACTTGGCAGAGTGTGCTGAAATGTGGATGTGTTTATGTCCATTAGCCCACATAAAATAATCAGTTTGTTTATATCTGCCCAGTGGCACTAAAAGCCATTAAGATAAGTGTTAAGAGGAAATTTAAGAGGTCACAGAGGCTGCAACAAAAGCCTGGCCACGCATCGGGTTGTCTTTTTATGTTTATCTTTAACTCAAGTTTTTAGTTAAATATCTTGAGAACTGCTTGTTAAGTAGTATAGCAAATATTTATACAAATGCAAGTCCACTCTGGACCTTTGGAACAGGTTGACTTGTTGTCTTCTCTCCAGTCTTTCTGTCCTTAACTTCTGATGCTATTTTTTTTTTTCTTCTGGGCTCGTGCTCATGTGGTTGTCAGTCGCCACGTGCAGTCTCTCATTTTAATTGATGGGAAGAATTTCTGCTGGCGTTCGCTGCGCAGAGCCACAGCTCCTCACAGCTCCTCACAGCTCCTCACAGCTCCTCACAGCTCCTCACAGCTGTACAGCAGCAGTAGTGCTGTGTCAGCACTGCTGTGCCACACTTCTTCACTTTTGATCAAAGATTTTAGAAATGTGTCGAGTTCAATAGCCTCTTAACTCATTGCATTTCAGTATCATACCTTTTTAAACCCCTGCGATGATGCCATTTCATACATTTACCACTAGGGTTCAGTATGAGACTAATGTGTGGTGTTGAGACGATCCTCTGTAGTTTTCTCCTAAACTTAGTGGCGAACTGTAATTCCACAGAAGGAAAGCCATGAAATAAATAATAGAATAACAGTTTTTTCTGTCTAACCCGCAGTGCTTGCCCCAACACCCAATGCGCTTGTGAAGACCCTGCGCAAGTTGCCCATCATCCATGACGAGGCGTACGCTGAGCAGACCTGCCTGTATCAGTACTATGGATACGACAACACCCTGGTCCTGCCGTACGTGCACCCTGAAGGCTTTCTTCTTTTCTATCACTTATGTTAAACTGAAAGGTCGTCATGACGTGCGTTCTTCGTAGTCTTTATATAACTGTATTTTTTTTTCATACAGTGCAAGATACATTTGATAGCAGAAAAAGCAGAAATGAAGTGGACTCCACTCGCTCTCCTCCTCGTAATGGTTTTAATGACTCTAAACTCCTTTTGTTGCTTTGACAGGAAACCAACGCCCCATTCTGACCGTCTATTTCACGGGTGCTGTAGCACTGAGCTTGAGAGTGGTTTCATGTCTCTGCTGTCCTTCAGACCAAATGTTAGGGTGTGCTTGCCCGACAGGAAATGCATGCCGACGTGGCCATTGGCAGTACAAGAAAATACCAGGAAGGACACAGGAGCAGCTGTGTGTTGCCTGAAGTACTCTTGTGTCTGTCACTTGCCAGTGTCACCTCTGTCACCAGCGAGCTGTGCAGCAGAGGAGCAGTGGCCCAGCTGAGATGGAGGTTTAGTTAGTGAATAGCGGCTGTTGGCCTGCTGGGAAAAGACAGGCTAACCCACTCTGCTGCATGTTTGATCCATATTGTTTGGTGCATGTGCTGTGACGCAGTGAGACTGGAGCTTGTGACAGGCCTCGCTGCTGATCAACAGTCTGTAGGGTCTTAATTGTCAGTGACAGAGGGGGCGCCTGTACCAGAAACGTACCCTCGCTCACTAATTTCCATACCCCGCTTAATGCTGGCTGCCGCTGTTAACGCCGGCTGAGCGGCAGGGTGGAGTGGGATGTATGGCAAAGATAAGGCATCCATGCATTAAAGGGCGGCAGACTTCTTTTCGGTTGAGGCTGATTGTGTGTGAGCAGTTTGTGATCTGTTTGTTAGGCTTATGAAAATGACTTGAGTCCAGGGCTGCTCAGTTTTATTGTCCTCAGCCTCACACCATTTCCTCACCTTGAGCATTTCCACACAAGAGCTCCCTGTTTGTTAATTAGCTGCTGGGTAAATGTCACGAATGATGGTTCAATATTTGTCTATTTAGCATATATGCTTAACACGAATGTGTGAGCATGTTTTTATTGAATTGCCTAATATGTTTGTTGGTGTTCAGCATGATTTACTTTTTAGTGTTTACTCACCCTTCAGTTGGTGTAGTGTTAATATCATGTGAAGTAGGCTCATATGCAAGTGTAATGGGCATACTGTTGATAGTATGCCCTGTCTATGTTGAAGGAGGGAATTAGTTTATTGATTTATTGAAAAGCTTTATTCATGCGATGTGGAGAGGCAGCGCCACAAGGCCGTGTGCCCCCCACCTCCAGCCTTCTTCCTCCACTTCTTGATTCCCCCCTCATACACACACACACACACACACACACACACACTTACCCACAGACCTTCATTATTCTTCAGCTATGAGGCATCTTAGCACTGGTATGCTAATGTGTAGCTTTGCTGCACCTTAGGCCACACTGCCAGATAAATGAATAATTGGTGATTTGAATACTGTTTTCTTGTGGCACTTTGGCTTTAAGATTATCAACAACATATGTTCGAGGGTCTTGTGTGGACTTAAGGCTAATTAGATGAGTGTGTGTACCCCTGGTTGGGTGGACTGGGGCTTGCTCGCTTGTCCCCCTGCTGTTCCATTCAGCTCCTATCTCCATGTTGTAAGGCTGCCCTATGGTAATGTGGGGGGTGTCCCACCCTGTTTCTTTAAAAAGGGGATTAAAAAGAAAATCTTTCCATGGCTGTTTGGCCAGTCACGCTGCCTAATATGGAGTATCGCAGGTGGGGCCGTAGGACGACTGAGTCAAACTCCACATTGAGGCTACATAAATATGTATACATGCAAGGCTCCCTCCCTTTTCTTTGGAATGAAAAAGAAACTCGGTCTTTTGCTCCAACCTGAAACGACTCCTCCAATAACCCTTAAGTAATGACAGATCAGCCACCTTATGCCCCGCAGCTTTGCCTGTATTTACCGTCCACAGAACATTAGAACTCGACGGTGGAAAGGAGCAAAGGCACGTTTTAAAGTGCTGCTCTCGCTGGCAGTATAACTGCCATGCCCCTCCCTTTTACTCTTCCAAAACACTTTCTCTGTGAGTCTGAAACAGGTTCTGGCACCCTGCTGCTGAGACAGAAGGCCCGGCTAAATAGACTTAGTCTTGCTTCATAAAGTCAGCTTGGTTTTTAGCATTCCCTTACCCTTCTTTAAACAGACTTCTCAGATTTAACCAGAGCTTGATCCAACTTTAAATGACATCCATGAAAGCAATCAGTTACCATAGTGAAGATAATAATCATCTGTTTGTCCTTCGTGTGTTTTGGATTGAAAGTCTGCACTAACAGAGTGAAACCACTGACTCATTTTGGACTGTTTGTCCTGTTTGGTTTCTGTCTATATGATAATTAAATTTGTGTATTTAATGATAGAAACTCATGGGTTCACCTCTCTCTCTTTCAGGCTGAGTAAGCAAAATAAGAGGATAATCTACACTATCTTGGAGTACAGCCCTTTGCTGGACTCCTCCAACATGACTACAGATGACTGGGGTAGAATTGGAAACGACATTGAGGTACTTGCTGGATCCAGTTCGTTGTTAGGTTTTGGACTCATTTCTAAATAAACATTATTTAGTCTTTTAAAAACTACGTTCCACTTAATCCCATAATATTCATATTGTTCATAAAATACAACATAAATGGCAGTAAAATCCACATTAAATCTGGTCTTTTTTCTTGTCCGACTCCAGAAAAACTACCAAAACTATGATGGCTTTGTGGTCCTTCATGGGACAGACACGATGGCCTACACTGCCTCTGCCCTGTCCTTCATGTGTGAACATCTGGGCAAACCAATCATTCTCACCGGCTCACAGGTAAGAGCTGCCTTGAGGGTCTAACACAAAAAGACGCAACGTATCTGCAGCACTTTGAGTATTTACCGCCTTCTAAGAAATGCTCTGTCCTCAGGTGCCAATCTACGAGATGAGGAATGATGGCAGAGACAACCTGCTGGGGGCGCTGCTGATTGCTGGCCAGTTTGTCATTCCTGAGGTCAGGAACCGCAGATGGACACACATGCTGCTCGCCCTCATGGCTTTAGACTATTAGAGAAATGTAAATAGTAAATGTAAATGTCTCTTTTCAGGTGTGCCTGTATTTCTACAACAAACTCTACAGAGGCAATCGTGTGACCAAGGTGGATGCTGGGAGTTTCAATGCCTTCTCCTCTCCCAACTTGCCTCCTCTGGCCACTGCTGAAGTGGACATTAAAAGTAAGCCAGTTGGGTCGAAGGCTCTGTCACGTCTCCTCACATGTCTGGATGGAGAATCTTTCTTTATCTGTTTTCTCCCTCTTTTCCTTTCAGTCAACTGGGATACAGTGTGGAGGCCAAACACCACAGCAAAGTTTCAAGTCAGCACCAAGCTGAACAGGAATGTGGGCCTGCTCAGGCTTTTCCCAGGAATCACTGCTGCTACTGTGAGTCACTCAGAAGACGCTTTGTTGTGTCACAGTCACCTGATGTCCACAGGTCACTCGTCCCTGGTCTTTGGTTGGTTGTCCAGGCTGTTAGTGGTGCACTCCACACATAGAACTTCTTGCATAATCCTAAAGTTCACTTTAGGTTCACAGTGTTATTCGATGTCCTTCCATGATTTATGGGTAACTGCAACCCTGATTCCCTCAAAAGTTGGGATGTAGTGTAAAACCTTAAATAAAACAGAAAGTGATAACATGCTTATTCTGTCAAAGACAGTATTTTTAATGTTTTTCCTCATCCGCTTCATTAACTTATGTAAATATAGGCTTATTCTGGGCATACACAGTTGTTTTAAACAGCATCAAATTATATTCAGTCCAATGAAGGAAGGAGTAAAAAATTCAACCAGCAGGCTGCAAATCTTTAATCCAAGAATGTTTTCCTTCTCCGTGTGTTAAAGCGTTATTAAAGATATGTTCTGCTCAAAACGGTAGATCTGTCTAACTACAATAAAATACAGTTAACTTTAATTTAATTGTGCTATTACCCGTCCTCCGTTACCTTCCCGGTCATGTAAACTGCCATCAAAGCTCAGCCCAGAGAAAGATGAGAAGGAGTTATGGGCCATGACCAATCACCCTGTAAAGAGGGAGGATTGGCGTAGATACTGTAACATTTAGCCGCACCTCCCCCTGCAGAGGCTGCTGGGAGACTGACTTTACTGTCTCAATCTGCTCCCGCTGCCCAGCTTGGCTATCAAGACTTCCTTACAGCTTTTAACGGCCTTTATGAGGCACCGTTTTGATCAGGCACCAGGCCCTCGTGTGCCCGCCGTCTCCGCCGTACCAGAGATTCATTGGTAATCTGCGCCGAGCATTTCTGGTCAAAACTGCTTATCACATCAAAAAATACTGACTGAACCTGACACTTTTAATGTCACCTTCTTCTCACATTTTATGGTAACTGCCTCGGTCTTGCCGAGTGACTTTATGCTTGCTAACACCTTGAGATTAATTGCTCTCCTTCCTGCCATTTCAGTCATCTGCCATTCTAGTCATATGCCATGGCTAATGATGTGGTATAGGGCCTCCTGGTGCCAGCCAACCAGTGACTGTGATACTGGTTGCATAGACGGCACCAGATGGGCTTTTAGGAGAGTGGATGGTCTCATGCATTGGAGTGAAAGATGCTGCAGGAAAAATAACATGGAATACTAATTTCTCAATTTGATTCTGCACAGCTGAGTAGCTGAGTTCAGATGGCCATGAATTCAGCAAGTTTGCATGGTGAATGTTTGGTGTGTCTGTGTCCAGGTTAGGGCTTTCCTGCAGCGACCAATGGAGGGTGTGGTCATGGAGACTTACGGCAGTGGAAATGCCCCCGATAACCGTTCCGACCTGTTGGATGAGCTGAAGAAGGCCACTGACGCTGGTGTCATCATCATCAACTGCACCCAGTGTCTGAGGGGCACGGTGTCTCCATCTTACGCCACCGGCCAGGTTCATCATATCGCTGGCGAATCAATCGTGACACACTTGTACTGCTTTTGTGACATTTTTGACGAACCAATAAAATCCCAAATCTTCTCAGGTGTTGATGGATGCCGGGCTGATAGCTGGTGGAGACATGACTCCAGAGGCTGCCCTGTCAAAGCTGTCCTACGTACTGGCCAAGAAGGATATCGATCTGGCCGCCAAGAAAAAGGTGATAATGCTTTTAACTCTTTAATCTCTGTGGAGATGAACACGGCCTGCATGTAGATCACAATCATAAGCACAAAAAGTGAAGCACGGGTGTGTGTGTGTGTGTGTGTGTGTGTGTGTGTGTGTGACACTGTCCAGATGATGGGCCAGAACCTGCGAGGTGAGATGAATGCCGACTTAGCCGAAGCCAAGCTGTGTCTGAGCGACAGCCGTTTCATCCAGGTCATCGCCAAGTCTCTGAGCATCAGCTGCAAGGAGGTGAGTGGCACCACCTGTGCACCAGCACGAACAACATGTGATAGTCGATTTCTGTTTTTGGGATGCAGCTGTTTGCTTGGATTAAATAGGAAAATGCTCATTTAAGTGAGAGCTCTCAGTGAACTGTAGCAGCATTCTGCTGAGGTTCAGTCGTTACACATTCAGACAAGCAGCAGCAGTTTTCTTTGATTAAAGTCTGTGGTGCCTGCAGGAGCTGGAAGCCATCCGTGACGCCCTGACTCCTTCGCTGGCATGTGCTGCTGCTAAGATCGGAGACATGGAGGCCTTGGAAGCCTTAAGGGACATGGTAAGCAGCCCCACAGCCTCCACCACACGTGTACAGTTGTTTGTTAAGAACCCATCCTTAGTCGCACCCTCTGAGACGCTCTAAACACTGTTTAGCACCAAACTTGTCTCCCAGCAGGGCAGCATTTGACCCGGCTTACCCTGATCGTATTTGTTTTTTGTGGTCAATGCACCCCGGGTGAACCTTTAAGTTCACCAAAAAAAAAAAAAAACAAAGTATTCAGGGTCACTCCTCCTGCATTAGAAGGTTATAGGAAGCACACAGACGCTCAGTCAGACAAAACATGAGGCCAGACTGGTAAGGCAGGCCTGGAGCTGGCCACGGTCACGTGTGCGTGTCTGTATGTGGCTGAGCTGGAGTGCTGTCGCTGCTGGGATCACTCCAGGGTTTCTAAGAACAGATTTAAAATGTTATTTTTATATTCTCACGCTTAGATACAAGCTCAACAACGAAATGAAGCTCTGTGGCTGTTTGGTTGCTTGTAATGGTTGCTTTTTTTTTTCTTTTTTTGGATTAAATCTTCAGTTATTCCTGTACTCCTTGTTTATTTGGTTGTTGCCTCTTTTCTGCAAGTGCTTCTGAGCAGTAATAAAGAAGGAGGGTTGGGCCGTACGCTAAAGTTTTCCAGCCGGCCACTGTCAGCCCAACAGCCTGTGTTGGCTGATATAGTCGCACAGGTATGTTTGCGGTGCATGCAGAGGAGTCCTCACTCCCAGCACTAGTGATGAGAAAACCGGTTCTTGAAAGTAACCCGGTTAGTTCGTTTAGTTTAGTTTCCTGCCGCGACTAACTACTCATGAACGACTCTGTTGGTTCTGTATTCTTTTAATTAACCCCCCTCGCCACGTTCCATGTTTTATTAGTCTGATAAATAAACAGACGAACAAACAAGGCTCTTAAACAAGAAGGGAAATATTCTTACACCTGTTGTCTTTATTAAAAATACAACCGTCAACCTTCTGAATTCAGGTTTCTCTCTTTTCCCCAACAACGATGAGCTTAATTATCATGTCAACTCGTTGTAAACACACGTCATTCAAACTTGGGAGAAACAGTCACCTCAGTAACTCAATAAAACCATCTTTGTTAGTCTTTCCACTGGTCTGTCTCCAACTTTATGCTGCAGGGTTCGCTCCCTTAACAAGACTCTGTCGCTGAGCTCTTCAGATTATCAAAATAAAATGTTGATGTGTTGGACTCAGTCAGCCGCAGATAGCAGACATCTTCGTCCAAACGCCCGATCCTATAAAGAAGGTTACAAAAATTGCTCTGTTAATTACAGCTTTATATTCTGTATTTGTTATAATTATCAACACACCCCATAAAAAAACAAAAACCCAGCAGTGTGTCAGTGTGTCTCAGTACTTTCTCACTGGGGCACTCGTTCTCATTTGTTCCCACTGAAGCCATAAATCTTTAAAGGTCACAAACTTATGGGCTTATTTTTCAAAGTTCCTATAACGGCTGGCTGCTGTATGTTTCCAGACCAGGAGAAAAAAATGTTTTTTCTTGGAGATTGGCTGCACTGGAGTATTTACAGCAACTGGACGGTGTGTGTGGGAGGTTCACCGTAATCACAAAGCATGTTTAGTGCAGCTCTGTGGCTTATTGATGTGTTTTTTTTGGACAATAATGGAGGTCTGTGGCACAGAGGAGAAAGCTATATCAGGCTTTGGCCTCACAGAGGATGCTTATAAGTATTGTTGGCTTGGGTTTCTCCATTTTATTTCCAATTTGTTGCCAATAACAAAGGTAGAGAATATGACCAGAGCTGTCCTTTAACCTCCAGGTGACGTTCACTGGTGTTTTCCTTTGTCACAGGGCAGTAACCTGAGTCTGGGTGACTATGATGGACGCACACCCCTGCATATCGCCGCCTGTGAGGGCCATCTGCATCTGGTGCAGTACCTTCTGAGTCAAGGGGCTACAGTCTATGCTAAAGATCGCTATGGCGACACACCCCTGTGCAACGCCGTGCGCTTCAGGTAAGACTCGCCTCATTTGAAACAATGAGGGCTGATGTGTTTGTTTCCCTCTGTCTGTTAAAGCAATAATGCCGTTTATGAAGTTGCAAGCACATTTCAAATCCCCCCTTTGACCATTAGCAACCTTTGAGTGTTTCCTGAAAAAATCTGTTGTTAATAGAGGAGACTTCATTAAATGAGCTGCTGCAAGGTAGGGAGGCTGACTGTCAGAGGGGGGCTGAAACCAGGGGAGCGCACTGGAATGGAGTCTAGAGGCCAGGCAATAATTATAAACTAATTAGGCTAATTGTCATCTGACAGTTAAGATGTCGTTTATTTTTACCAAAGCTGTTTTTTTTTTTTTTTTTCATTTTCGTCATTCGTTGACATTGCTCCAAATGTCTGTCAGGGAAAAACCACGTTTCATGTTTCACTTTTAGTGCTTTGTTGAGCCTCAGGGTGAAAACGTTGTATGTGTCGAAGCTTTGCCAAATGGCTGTTGTCCTATTTTAACGGTTACCAGTGCGAGTATGGACTTGTTTCCTTTTGTGGTGGTAGAGGGATGCAGCGGAGCGCTAACACCTGCCGTCGCACTTCCTGTGCCACACACCACGGCTTGCTTCGGCCTTCCTAAACGTGTTGAAATGACTCTAAGTGATAGAAGTGCAGTTTTGAGTTGCTGTGAGGATGTTAGCATGTCTCAGACACTTTGAGTGCTGCTAACATTTCACAGTGCACCGCAGCCTGATGCCCATATAAGGAGTGGTAGAGAGCACAGAGAGACATGGGTTAAATGACAAGTATGGGGAGTGTCCTCCGAACCAGTCCTACCAACCTGCTCCCAGTTTCATAGATGAGAGATACTGGCTTCTTCACGCTCTACAGGAAGTCTTCTCGATCCTTTTTAATAGCTTCTTTGGCTGTAGCTCGACATTCCTCTAAACAATCAGGCGACAAATTGAACTCTTGGATAACTTACCTTTATCACACAGCGAGATCAGCTCTTACTTACAAACTCAGCTCCTCCGTCATGAACAATTTTAGACGTTTTGTGTCATTGTTCATTTCCTGTCACCCCCAGTGTCACTGCAGGTGACTCCTGCGTGGGCGGTTCATTGCAGGGACAAGAAACGTGTTCTGACATGCTGAACTCCAATCTCTGCCACACTGACTCTGTCAATGAGAGTCCAGATTTTAAAGTTCAGAATCAGCGGCATTAAATTGAAATGTTTGAAAATAACATTATATCTAAGTAATAAATCAGTAATAAATATACAGCATGTCCTCTAACTAACTTAGGAACAAGGATGTTGTGCAGCTGCTGAGAAAGACTGGAGCCCACTTCTCCAGAGACAAGCTGGAGGAAGCGGGAACAGAGCTGTGCAGGTGAGACACGCATAAAGCACATCTTCACACAGTCACACACACATACAGTTGCAAATTTCTTGGTTGCCCATGACCCATCCTACATAGCTGACACAGGCGCAACCAGTTGTCCCACTGTTACACAAACTGTAGGAATGCCCCCAGACAGCATAGCTTCGGATCTGTTCTGCACCTCCGGTGTCTGCGAGTGTACGACTCACTGCATGGCCCCTGTTATTTATCCATCGAAAGGCACTAGACAGGTTTTGTCAAGACTTCCCATTTAAAGTTTCAGAAACACGCCTTTTGTAAGGTACGTGAAGTGTCGGCAGTATGGTAACAGGAAACGCCTGTGAGTCATGAAGCCCAACATTATTGATTTGTTTGCTTGGTAAGCTGGCCAAGTTTCAGACAAGTCTCTTTACACAACTTGTCCTTCAGCCCGTATGTGGTCGTGCCAATAATACTGATTTTGGGAAACGGCTCCTTTTTACTGTAATAACTGTCAAATCCTGTGTGTCAGCCTGGCAGCCAGCGGCGACATGGATGGCCTGGAAATCTGGAGCCTTGCTGGAGCAGATCTGAGTAAGCCGGGCTATGACGGACAGACAGCACTTCAAGTGGTGGGTTCAAAGGACACGAGTTCCACTTAAATAACACTTAATGATTCATAAAGTGAAACCATTTCTTCTTCATTCTCTTTCTTCACCTGTCACAGGCGCAGGCTGTTGGCAAAAACGATGTGGTGGCGTTTTTAGTCCAACTCATGAGTAAAAAATCCAAGGTAACCTCTTATTCTCCATTCCAGCTGCTTTATATGTCTGTTTCTTTCACGCCAAACACCCACTGCTTTCACTTAATATGCACTGGAACAGTTCTGACTCTGTATCTGCCTTTCAATTACGTTTGTCTCGTTTAATTTCAGACAGCTTTTGATGAATTTAATGGGTCTGATGAATATGATGATGATGATGATGATGAGGTAAATGAGATGAAGATGTGTGTTTCCCTGTTTCTGCACATTCCCCATAGTGAGCATGAGATCCCCGTTAACTGCGTCAGCTCCCCTTAATCATGGTGTACATCCCCTTGTGCCTAGTATCCATCCATCCATCCATCCATCCATCCATCCATCCATCCATCCATCCATCCATCCATCCATCTGTCATACAGTCTTTCAGAGGACTAAAACACACACATGTACACAAGCACACTCACACCTGCAGGCATTTCAGAGTTGCCAGCAGCTGGAGGAAAACCTGTGCAGACAGTGTGAGAACGGAAAGGATCCAGTTGGCTCCACTGGAGCTCAAACCAAAGACCTTTTACTAGCAGGAGTGCCAATCACCCACGTGTCCGTGGGTGCATATTATATTTTCAATAACATTCATGAAGCACAGCAAAATGCTTCACAAGACATTTCAGAAGATGGAGCAGGAGAGTAAGAAAGAAACTGGTAATTGTTTTTGAAAAAGTACATTTCTGAAAAGAAAAAATGCATAAAGGAGGTTTTTAAAGGGGTGTTTTGAGTAGAGTTAGTGATTGATTGGTTGACTATACGCTCCCTGAAGTCAAAGCAAAAGTGTTTTTGTAAAAACATTTACTGCTTCCAGCACCTCGAATGTGATTTCCTGATTCGTCTCTGTAACACTGTAAATTCACTAATTTATGACGTTTAATCGATTAATCATTTATTCTATGAATCGATTAAACAGTCAACAGATAACTTGATAAAGATGTTAGTTGTCAGTAGCGGCCTTATGTTTGAGCAGCAGCCATTACCTTTTGAATTTAAGCTAAACCTAAACCTCAGAGCTGTCAGATACAATCTGATCAGCTTCAGTCCCTGCCCACAAATGCCTGTGAGTGCCAAACCTGTGCAGCCTGCTTGACACCAGGCTGACCAGAGTGTGTTTGTGTGGGTGTGTGTGTGTGTGTGTGTGTGTGTGTGTGTGTGTGTGTGTGTGTGTGTGTGGGCTGGTGTGTGCACACTAGTAGTCAAGAGTTGAAACACCTTTCACCTCCCCGGTGCTCCGTACTAATGTTGTCTCCGTTTGTCTGGCAGAACGGTGAAGTGATCGAGTTCACCGCCACTTCTCCAGGACCGTGAGCTGACACCGCGTCCACCAGCAGGAGCCGTCCTCTGGTCACGTCCACTTCCTTCCTAACCGTCCTCTACCCGCCGTCCACCATCCCGTTGAACTTTCAGCCTCACTTTGAATGCTTATATTTGCGCGATCTTTAGAACCATCAACCCTTGCAGTCTTTCCGTCCAAAGCTGCTAATAGCACAGCACTGTAACCACTGCTTTGAATCCGCCATGCTGAAAAAGGGCAACACTATATGTTTGATTGTTGCACAGAAGTACAGGACGGAGGAAACATAATGTCATTCTGAATGTTTAACACAAGGGCTTTTATGAGGTAGTATGAACCACAGACTCAGTTATTGCAATGTCAAGGAACTGAGGGTGAACCCGAGCTATTTTAACTAAATCTTTATTTTAATATGCCAGAAGAGTTAAAGAAATGTTGAATACTGTACATTACTTTGTTAAGTACTGTTGTCCTTTGCTACAGCAATCTATTCATGTTATCTGGAAGCACAGGGTACATTTCACAGATTTTATTTTTATGCTTGAATGAACTCATTGACTGAACTTTAGCACTTGTCCACTTTGGTCTCAGCCTGAAGTGCGTCTGTCCCTGAAGCAGAGGTTTTCATTCCTCTGTGCTCAAACAGGAGCTGCAAAAACCCGCAGCTCCCTTTAATCAGACTCATCCAGCCTGTTTCACTTGCTGATTGTCAAGCCAGAAGAGTCGCATGTCTTCCTTTTGAAAGGAAAGGTTGTAAAGCTGCAGTTTCTGTGTTCTTTTATGTTTTTTTTGATTAATGTGTTTACTGTTCTTATCTTTGTTGTGCAACGAAGTGAATGGTGTTAAACATTACTACTCTTACTTGATGTCTTTTACTTTTTAATCAATTATGATACATTTTTACACCTAAATGATAACATCCTGTTATTAAATCTTCTGTGATTACATGCAACTTTAAAATGCAAATGACTTTTAAATGACTTGAAATTTGTCCTGCTGTTTCCCTTGTTGGGACGCTGTGTAAAACAAATAAAAACAGAATGTAATCATCTGCAAATGACCTGTATTTGTAATGTATGTAAGCTACATAATTAGCTTTATTGGTTTCACGAAGTGTCCCTGAGTCCATGTAGTAACATCCTTTATACAATCATGTGTGAACGACTGATCCTTTGCAGGATGCGCCTTTCACACCCAATCATGATACTATCACTATATGAACGGGGACTGTTCCAAACAGGCGTTTTTTGGAGCATTCCTCAACTTTCCCAGTCTTTAGTTGCTCCTGACCCAAATTATTTAAGCGTGTCGCTGCCATCAAATTCAGAATAAGCAGATATTCACAAAAATCAATGAATTTGATGCAGTAAAGCTCTAAATGTATTGTCTTTGTACTGTTTTCAATTGAGTATACGTTAAAAAAGGATTAGTTACATTCTATCACATTTTTTTCCCAACTTTTTTGGGATCTGGTTGTATCTTGTCACTGTTGTATTCAAGGAATGTGAAGGGTGTGTGTGTGTGTGTGTGTGTGTGTGAATGGGATTCTATGCCGGTCTGTTCCTTGTATGGAAAGAGCAACAAAAATAAACCTTGTTTCAAGCAGTGTCTCCTCTGATTGCTCCTGTGTTGCACCAAACCCATGAAACTCATGAAACTGTGCATGTGTGCAGCTCCTGGCTAAAGATTCCTGAGCAATTTCCCATTTGACATGGCTTTCTGTATGAATTAGCGCACGTCTAACCAATTGGTGGAGGTCATTTCTCTAAGCGTGCACAGCTCCTTTGTGTTCTCCAAAGAAATGTGTCCTGAATAATAATTGGATTGTGACTGCAGAACGCCTTCAGGAGGACTGCCACATCCAACCCGAGCGTGGAGCTCGTCTAACACCTTTCTGTGTGCAATCTCAACGTCTGACTGTGAGATAAACTCACCAGAAATTAAACAGAAGTTAGAAGAGAAAGGTGACATTAAAATCTGATGTGGCCTCTCAGCCTGCACTGCCTGGTATTTGCTATCTCCAGTCTTGAGGGCGGCTTCCCCGTTGTGCTCCTTGCTGGTGGAACCCAGCTGATCCGGTTAGACCAGCATGGGCCTCATTCCTCCCTGAATGAAAGACTTGTATGGACCTAGCCCCAAAACACTATATAAAGAGCTCTTAACTGTGCAGTCACTCAGTCTGGCAGAGATGACACCAAGGAAACACGGTCGCAAGAGGACAGAGCTCACCTCCTCCAGGTAAGCCCTCTTGACACACTGCCTGTCGTCGGCTGAGGCCCTCTGCTTGTGTTTGCGGATTTACGCTGAAATGTGCTGCGGTGATGCGTTCACTGCCCGCAGGTCGTGTCAGGAAACTAACCTTAGCCGCTGTTTTTCTTCTTCTTCTTCTTCTTCTTCTTCTTCTTTCACCAGTGGAACCAACAGTTTGACGGACGGACTTTGCCCTGAAGAAGTGTGTGGTCTCTCTGATTAAGTGGTTCTCAACAGTTCAACAGTTCTTTGAGAAAATTGTGAAATGTTTAGGACCACTTGACCTGTCAGACAAATGCGCTCAGCTTGGGAAAATACTGCCTTTGAATGGATCTTAAAAAAAAAGAAAGAAAAAAGAAAAAAGGTGAACCTCTCTGAAGACATGACTTAATGATTTTAGAAGAAGTGTGTGATTTCCTCTGCTCCTCTGTTCCCTTAATGTCTCTCTGTCGTCTACTCTCATTGTGCCCCCTTGTGTTACGATACCAACTGCAGTCCAGGAGCTGTGAGGGGGCTGTAAAACTCATCAGGCTTCAGTAATTTCATTCTGCTGGCACACACACATACACACACATTTTTAACTGCTCTGCTGCTGCAGTAACAGACCTGTCTTCTTTTCTTTTTTTGGCTGCTTTACTATTATTGAAATACTGATTAAAACAAGTCAATAAAGAATCATGTGTCTCTGTTGAGTCCGTGTGGGATGATGGACCGTGAGTCTGCGGGGATGGTCGCTGTCCAAAGTACTGAAACTTCCTGCTGTGGTAAATATGGCAAAATGACTGCGTCTGCTCTCATTTTGCATCTAATCTGACAATCTAGAGGGGGATGATGTCTATTTTTTGTTGGAAAAGCAGGTAAATAATTCGCCAACTATCTCTACTTTTATCTTGATTTATGAGAGATTTCTTGGACTTTGGATATCTGTTACACTCATTAAACCTCATATTCGACTCAGTTAGACTCTAATTAAATTCTTAACACTCTCGTCTGTATTCACATCTTTTATTTTCGGGACTAGTTGGATGGGAAAACCTGACCCAAAGACTCTAAATCTGACACAACTCTAGGAAAAGAAAATCCGAGCGCCTTTCCCCCAAAGGCATAGGCTACTTTATACCGCATAAATCATTCATGAAAGCGCTGTGCACCGATTATTCCCCCTCTCCTTTTAGACAGCCCCCTTCTCCTTTGCCCCCCTTTGATCTCCTCCATGAGCCAAGAACTATCAATATTTGCTAAACGTTTCTCACAAAGCCTGACCGTGCACCGGGAGAAGCTGCAGAGGTCTCACAGGCGAGGGGATAAGACATAGGAGAGGCATTAATGAGATGCCCAGAGCGATTTCCCTGTGCGTGCGCAAGGGCAGCAGATGTAGCAGCACACGCGCTCCCAGGGGACCCCAGTCCCAGGAATTTCATCAGCGGCCGGGGGACACCCGACCCAGACCTCCTCCAGCAGGGAGAGCTGGGTGACGGACGTGGTAAATCATCTTCACTATGGATTGTAATTATCGCTTTGCTGACAGCCCCTGCCTCCACCCCGTCACCAAAAGTGCGTGCGTGCGGGCGCGTGCGTGCGTGCGTGCGTGTATTCCTGTGGGGTGATGAGCGGCGTTGTTTGCGAGGTGTTTGCGTGGGATCAGAAATAATTTATTCATCCCGAGAATATTTATTATTTACCCCCCTCTGCTCCGCTGTCAAAGCATCACTGTTGCACGAGAGTCTTTGATTTTTTTTTTCTCTGACCTGCTGAAAAGTAAAAATTTGCAAAAGGCCCCCAAACTTTTTCCCTGCGCCCTGGTGACCTGCAGCTTTGAGGTTAAGAAACAATGATCTGATTCAGTCTAAATTACACCATCTCTCACTGCAAACAGGAATTAAAGGTTAAATAAAAGTCTCTTCTAACAGCCATCTGCAGTCAGCCCCGGAACCAATGAGCTACATCGGAAATATCAAACAATTAAAGGGAAAATCCACCTTAAATATGATTTCCCTTCAGCTTGTTCGCTGTTTTTTTCAGTTAAAGCAGCACTGCACGTGCTCCACATCGTAAGTGAAAGTCAACCTGTAAAGACAGTCGCAATATGTCCTCCGTGGCTTTGGAGGAAGCCTCATAAAGTCTGAAAATGAATCCTAATGATGTCATAGTGATGTACTGTGAGGGTAATCTCGCTTTAGACTTTGAGAATATATATTTATATAACAGAAAGACTATGTTACAAACAGCGGGCATGGAGTTTGACAGATATGGGCATTAATTAAGCCTGTTGCATCATGGGAAATGTAGGATCCAGTGTTTTTGTGAACTTCGCCCACATGAGGCACTAAAAGTCAGGATGTCTCCCCTCTGCTGCTTTGACTTTGACAGTTTTATACAATCTGTCTCTTGTCAGTTGTCCAGCATTATAGCAGTAAATCACAGGAATGTCCCTTTAAATCCAAAGTCAGTGAACTAGACACTGATTCATGCAGTTTTTGTTTGAGTTGCCACACTTAAACTGCATGTGATTTGAGCGCAGTGTCCAGCTGTGACTCAGAAAACATGCCCGTGTCTCAGCGGGTGCTGTCGCGCTGTTGTTCATCGAGTGTGGTGCAGCTCCGTGTGGATGACATCATCACTACAGTCTGTCTCTCTGCTTCAAACACACACACATTAAAACCGAGCTGACACACTGCTCTGTGAGGTCTGCTTTTCATTGATAGCCTATGCATCCACAATGTCTTCAACACTGCACAGTCAGCCTAATTACATCCACATAATGGCTCCCCTGGACCACATGCAACTACCTGGTGGTCTCAGCCACTCAGGCTGTGGGATAAGTAGCCTCAGCCGGCTGGACCAGATGAAGGATATCACCAGATCTTTGCTGCATTGTAGCACCAGGAGCCACAGACACCTTATCAATGAGTTTCTCGGAGGTGACACGAGAGTTTTATTCAGCATTAGTCGATTATTTCAAAGCAAATTTGGACTGATTCGATTTTGATGTAACCTGTATTAAAGTATATTGAAATCAATCAAAATCGTATCAGTGTTCATTTGACTGGAAAAAAAACCTACCCCTGCAGTTGAGTTTCATCATCATTGTAAGGCAATAAGAGTTTAAGTGTCTCCTATTTGATATTCCCTTGTCAGAAATACAATTACAGGACTCTATAGCAACACCACACAGTACATCATGCAGAGATATTATATAGGAGAAAGAAACACCATAAAGTAAGCTATGATGAGGCCATTACCGTGCTCCACAGACACACTGTGAGTACCCACATGAATATGATAGGGACATAACAGGAGATCTGTCGTTAGGGGTTATGGCCAGAATTGTTATTGTGCACTTTACATCTTCTGATGGGGGGGCTGAGAGCGGGTCATCACTGTCTGACAGGGAGACTGAGAGAGAGAGAGAGAGAGAGAGAGAGAGAGAGAGAGAGAGAGAGAGAGAGAGAGGATGACAGAGTGAGTGAGAGAGGGGGGGAACGGGGGGAGTGAGAGAGACAGAGAGCAGCAGACGCACTAGATGCTCCTTCCCTCTCAGACCTGCAGCGTTCAAAGATCAGACACAAGGAGCCTCGGGGTGGCTCAAAAAGTCTTTCACTGGATATAAACCTTTTCCCTCTGCGTGCCAGATGGATTGTATTTCTTCATTGTCTTGTCGGACCACTGGAAATCTGAGAGGTTGTTTTACGCACACGTGAGAGCGCTCCCCGTGAGTCACTGGATGTCCGGATTAAAAAACCTTGCGGGTCTTTTTGGAGGGTACGAGAGAAAAGAATTAGATGGATATACAAGTCAAATAGGTTTCCGGAGGAGTGGAATATTTTCTAGGCTACGCTCGCAGCCCACATGGCTTTGCCAAACTCGTCGGGGTCTCCCGGAGCTGGGAAGCCCAACCCCAGCGTCATAGACCTGGGGACAATCTTCGTTGACTCCGACATTATATTTGGATTTACAAGTCACCTGCTGAAGAGAAAAACAAAGGTAAGAGCATCCTGAAGGGATGTACGTTATCTTAAAAAGAATTATCTCGTGCTTGTGTGCTAGAAAATTATTGGCAAGTAGTGACGAGCCAGACGACTGATGTGACGGCTCCTGTCCGGTTTTCAGGACCTTGAACAGCACCTCGCAGCATCTCCAGTCCCCTCTTTCGTCCTCAAACTCATCATCAGTTTGTCTCATTGAACACAAAACCGTGCTGCAAATAAATGCGTCTCGGCCAGCGATCAACTTTTATTCTCTTTAACTATTACTTGGCCAAAATACCTCCGAAGGTTTGGAAGAAACTGAGAATCTAAATGAGAAGCCGCTGTCCATCAACACTCAATTCAAATATGGCTGATAACTTATAGTGGGAGCGTTTGTAGATTATCTGAAGACTTATAAAGACTAATCATGATCTTAGTTTCCTGTTTCCTGACGCACATCTTTGCGCGTCTTTCAGAAAATTTCTTTTGCAGCATAAAATCATTTGCAGCCCGACCTGATAAGCACAGAAAATGTATTTGACCCTCCATAGTGCTCAGTTTGCCCCGTCACATCGTCTACAATTTGGTAAGAGCTGGACAACCAGAAGACACATGACTATAGGTTTCACTAAGTGGGTCGTTTGAGGGGAGAAAAAAGAGCAACCGTGTCAGATGCGGGGGGCAGCAGCGCATGTGGCCACTGTCGCTTACATCACCCGCATGAAATATTCAAAGTTTACCAATTAAATATTTAACCTTAGTACCCCCACCCTTCCAGTTTGGGAGATGCTGCTCTGTGTTTTGGCCAGAGGATGGCGCCAGACACCAACACCAGACAGAGGCAGTCCTGCACCTGGAAGGAGAGGCAACTGTTGCTGGTGTGATCTGAAACTGAGCCGTCTCAGCTGAAACAGAAGCCTTATGGCAGAAATGATCTGTTCTGTTTTCTAGAGGGTGGTCTGACAGACCAGTGAATCAACACATAACTGTTACGTTATGCTCCTTAAAACGTAACCCTGAACCCTGAACCCACCCTGAACTCAATTTACTGTTGTAAAATGTGCTTAATGTGAAACACAGTGAACACTGAGGAAATGATGACAGTCTCGTGATCTTATTAGTGAATACATGAATTCATAATTTATGTATGAATTCATAATTCATTTCAATAATTCATTTCAATAACAAACTCTTGTTTTGCAGCCAAACTCTCACAAGTGGCGATACCAAAGTTTCCAAAGATGCCTAAATTTCCAGACGGAATTTGAGGGAAATGTGCACATTATGACGCTCAAACATCTACAAATTTGTCATTTAATGGAATGGCGAAGCCATAAAAACAAGGAGTCTGGGGGTCGACTGCTTCACCCAGTTCAAGCATGATAAAGATTTAGTGGAGAGCTGTAAAAAGCTGATACAGAGCATATATGTTTCAGACAGAGTGGAATAAAATGATTTTCACAACCTCAGTGCAAGAGGAAATGAGGGGGAAAGATATTTAACGGGTTCAATAAGTAGACTAATGTATCACTGCTCACCACACAGACTGTTCAAAGTGGTCTAGGCATAATAACAGACCTGGACCCTCACACAGTCCGCCGACGCTGCGCAGGAAAAGTTTTCTTCAGCCCTCCCATTTCAGGAGTAACACCGCCTCCTGCGCACCGCTGAGCGCCCTCCTGCACCAAAACTCATCCGCTGTAAACTTATGGCACACTCTCACCAGTTGCCTTCGATCAGCGGCTATCGGTCCAGTTCAATCTGACAAATGACTGGTGACCCTGAGGCAGGTCTTCAGTTCAGCCTATGGCTCTGCCCCGCGTTTTTGCAGCTGCAAAACCTTTGAGTTTGGTGTTTCTCGAGGACGTTCTCCTGAAGGTGTAACCTTAATCTGGGAGAATGAGCTCATTCGGGTGCAGTGCAGCTCCTGATGGAAGGGACCCCAACAACCGCATGTTCACTGTAAGTTTCCCACTGCACATGATTGGGCGTAGAAATAGGATCGTTTACACCTAACAGAAAAAGACGCACACTTGCGTCTGTTTGGTGCGCACTTGGACAGGTGCCTTGTATTCAAACCTGTCGTCAAGGTACAAACAAACAGTTTCACTCTCACACTTGTGCGCACAGGAGCGCTGACCTGTTGTCATTGTTACAGCTGATGTTAACCAAACATTTTCCTCATGCTGAAGGTGGAGGGATGTCCGAGCGGAGAGTCTCCGGTGACCCCCAGAAAAAGACTTCATTCTGCGGAGGACGCGCGGTGCAGTAGCCGGCCTCCTCCCGAGGGCGCCGGGTCGGTTTCCATCTCCGAGTCAGAGGAGAAGGGAAGCTTTTGCCAGCAATGTCAACAGAAAGTCGCAGAGCTGAAGAAGCAAGCCCTAGCTCTGGCAGATCAAAACTCACTGAAGGTTGGTTTAATCACCCTTTTTCCCCCACAATCTTTTAGGCCAAATCCAAACAGCTTCACTATAATTCACACCTTAAAGTTTGAAATAGTGTGATCACCCGAGTTGCATTGCTATTTTGCAGTATTTTACGTTTTAAAATACTCAAATTAGATTCAGAAAGTCGAACGGTCATTGGACTTCAGCTTTGGCAGAAGCTGTATCTTTCCTGTGACATGTCTGTCTTTTGGCTTTTCTTGCACACCTGCACCTGCTCCTAATGCTGACATCTATGGACAATGAAATCTGATCCTCTCCCTGGTTTTTAATAGTACCCAGAAAGCTCTCACCATCCACTTGTAAAGTTGTTTATTACATGCTTGACTTCAAATGCTGGCCTTGGATGTGAAAATGGAAGCTTTTGAGACTTTGAAAGTGGCCCATTGTTTAGCTAAACAATGCTTATCTCTTTATTTTGCTGCTGGGTGTGGGGGGTCGGGGGAGTTGAAATGAGCGAGCCGCTCATGTTGGAGACTGAGGAGGAAGTTAAAGTCCCAGTCGACCTTCGCTGTGCATTGAAAGTGTTCCTGTATGGCTGCTCCTACAATTCCCACCGCTGTTAAATATAGGCCCTGAGACTGCTGTTGTTGTGGCGGGCTGGGTTTGCCCCCTCGGGTCGGTTCACCTTTGTTGTCCCGTTTTAGAGAGAGAGAGTCCCAGAGAGAGTCAGATTGGATTACAGCTCTTCGAGGCTCACCCCGAATCCCACAGCAGCCGATGTTCATAAGGGGACAGGTAGACAAGGGACAAGGGGGCATTTCTGAATCACCTGGGCTCCTTGTTTGAGACATCTGCATGTGTGGTCTAATATTTGTTCTGAGCGTATCAGATCTATGTTCAGGTATCGGGTAAGTCCACCCTGTAAACACATTAAGCCTACCCCTGACTGCCTTTATCTGCTATGGGAACTGACCTCCCCTTTTTAGTGTGGGACCCTTCAGCAGTACTTTGCGGCCTTCACCAGGTGCTCTGTGTTGGAGACAGAGATGGGAGCAGCCCATTTCCCCCCTATTTTGCTCTTGTTGACGTTTAAATTGGGCCTTAATTCTGGGGTGGCAAACAGTAATGGCAGGGTGCTCTTATTGTACCGGGGTTATGGTATGGGCCGCTTCAGCTGAAGGATAATAAACCCATTGTCTTTGGGAGTTTGAGCTGCCCACCTGTTGGGCCTCATAGGATGGACGTGGTTATGGATGATCGCTTCCAAATTGCTTCCTCCATGGAGGGAATGAGGTCAACGGGGGCGACTCAGGTGTCCTGTTGGTGTGTCTGGGATCACGCTACCTGCCAGGGTCCGGCCAGTGTTGTGTCTGTGGTTTTCATGGGAAAAACGTGAGCGGAGACCGTCTACCCGAGGTCGCACTTCCCCTCCCTCCCCATCCGCCCGCCGTCCCGTTTTTTGTGGAGAGGAAGTCGGCTTGGTCCCCAGACATCCCTCTCCCCCTCAGCAGGCCTGTAGACTTATTGTTTGAATACAGTAGTAGTACAGAGTAGATAATAATTCAGGGAAGAGTGTTTGGGTAGAGTGAATGTGTTTTTATACACGACGTCTGCTAGAGGGAAAGTTCACTGTTCACATACACTGAAGCCTCCCAGACAGCTCTTGTGTTTTCCTGTTTGGGTCTACTGGAAGCTGCTTACAATATGTCCTGCAAGAAATTTAGGGAAGTAAAGGCCTTTTCCCTCCTAACTGTAGCCTAGGAAGTTGTTGTAGGTGAACCCTGGCAACAACACGGTCATATTTTTGCAGCCAACATTAGAAAACTCAAGATGACAAATTATTTCTTTGTGCGTCCACAACCACTGGCAGCAATTAAATATCTTTCATGCTTCCTGCCTCAAAATGCCTGCTTCATTTCAAGAGCAGCAGTGCATAATGTCTTTGTGTTTGACAACTTTTTGAAACTATTTAAACAATGCATGCAACTCCATCGCCCTCAACACAAACCATTTGCAATGTTTTTCTGATTATAAATATTTTATGACATTGTGTTGAAGGCCTCAACCCCAAATTAACTTCGCTGAAATTGTGTCCTTGAGCTCCCACCCTTAAGTTTGAGCTGCCTTGGCACATTTTATGTTTTTCAGACAGAAGATGATTAAAAAAACCCTGGGAAGAAAAAATGTCCTTTGCTAAAAGGACAGAGAAAAACCGCACAGACAACCTCCAGACTTAATCTAATCAAGGGAATTCACCTACTTAATTTGCATAATTAAAACCTACAGTAAAGAATAACTTCAATAGTGAACAGCAGACAGTCTGGATTCAATAATTATAGACTGTGCTCATTGTGGCTGGACACAGTGGCTAGGTGAGGTATGATGTAAAGAAAGATGATCACTTAAATCTCAACTTCAAAGAAAGCAATTAGCTTCTTACTGTAATCAGGGGTTCTGCAAACACAGGCAGATAGGACCCTGCAACTGGATTAGAGCGACCTCAGCTCATAAATGCAAACTGTTCTCTGTTTTTTGTAAGTCTCAGACCTGAAAGGGATACTTCATAATTTGGTTGTGTGTGCTGATGAGATGGAATGAGAGGACAGTGTGTTTTTGTGCCGTCAACCATCTCATGAAAAAGTTAAGAGCGTGTCAGTGACAACAATAGGTGATCAGGATTGTATGGATCCACGAAGCCTGCGGTCATTGTGACCTGTAAGGACTATAATTCCTTGCCGGTGGCCAGGCTGGAGCAGCTCAAGCCGCTCAGTCACTGCTTAGACAGGAGCGCTGTCACTTGATATCCTTTTTTGAAAAGGCTTACCTTAATTGTATTCGCTGATGCATGTGAGAGATGACATTCAGGGACAATAGGAGCCCAAAAGACTGGATTGTGTTGATGAAATATGCAAGGAGGTGCATCGTTGCTCAGGTTGACAGAATCCTTGAAGATAAAGTTAAAATTTACAGGAGTATTTTGGGAAATACTCTAATTTGCCTTCTTGCTGAGAGTAAAATGAAAAGATTGATACCACTCTCATGTCTGTATGCTAATGAAGATGGAGCCAGCAGCCTGTTAGTCTAGATTATCATAAAGACAGGACATTGGGGGAAACGGCTACAGTTAGCCTGGCTCTGTCCGAAGGCACCTTCTCGCATCTCTAAATCTCACTAATTAACACATCTTGTTTGTTTAATCTGTACAAAATCAAAATGTAAAAAACATTGTGTTGTGCTGTTGTGAAGGCTTGTGTGTCACTTCCTGGATTAGCAGTGCAAAATGCAAGGCTAGCTGCTAGCCAAGCGAATCGGCTTTTGACTCTACGTAGCTTTAAAGTAAGTGTGCATACATGAGAATGGTATCTCTGGAAGGAAGTGAATAAGCATATTTACCAATATGTCAAACCATTCCATGTATGCATTTTCACCGATAATTGTTGAAATATACATTAGGGTTTGGTATGTTGCAGTGACTGCAGGTCAGCAGTGCTAATACCCACTCATAAATACTGAGGCCTATGAATAAACAAGCAGGACCATGTGAGTACACCGACTGACTAACAGAGAACCTCTGCAGGGCTGTGAGGGCTCAAACATTTGGATTAAGTTGCTGGAGGCTGGGGTCAGATGCATCTAGGCTGTACCTTTCCGATGACCTTTCCCTTCTGGATATGGTGAAACTGAATTTAGGATCCAAAATGAACCGGGTCACCATGGAGATCAAAGTGTATCAAGCTTAAATCTTGGTGTGCAAACCACCACCTAATCGTGAATGCCACATACCGCTGATGTATGCGCAGTGTGTCCAAGCCTGTTATGGATGGTGTGTGTGAGTGTGACTATGAATGCGGGTGCAGGAATTAATTTGTACCATGAGGCTGTTTGCCAGCTTTTTCATGTTGAATTCATAAATTATGGGGCCGGCAATTTTCACAAATGACTCATTTGGATTCATGTTTGATTCTATTGTGCTCTGTTCCTCTTTTGACCCTTGATCCACTTTCAGTGCAGAGTGTGCAAAGTGTTACAAATCAGGTTTTGTTTCCTGAAGCAGTGAAGAAAGGAAATTAATCAACTCTATGTCATGCAACATATGTTTCCTGGCCCAAAAGTCAGTGACGTTTGAGTTTGTTTGACTTTGTTTTGTGTGAAATAAACACTTCTTTCTACACAGTCACTTGTGTGTGTATATACAAATCTCATGTATTAACTGTAGGTTGCCTACTTTCCACTAATTTTCCCATTTCCCATTTTCCCACTGTGCTTGCTTGTCCACTTATGGATTTGTATAACTGTCAAAGAACTGGGGCAGAGTGTTTGGTTGCCAGTAGGAGCATTGATTTGTTGATAATAGTACTGTGCATAGATGACAGTGTGTTTACATGTCAGTGTAAGAGAAATGGTTCAGGAGAGACAGGAATTAAGTGGCTGCCGGTCAATGGCTGCAGGTCTACCTACCTGACTGTTTCTCAGGAGAGTCGGGGGGGGAGTGTTACCTCTCTTTCGCTGACTGACCTCTGACCTTTCTGTCAGCTCCCCCAGTCTTTATTGTGGGTTAGGGTTTCAAGGGGCCGACCCGGGCTGGAACAGGTGTACGCTGCCAGGTTCGCTGCAGGAGGGCAGACGACAGGACAGAGTGACTGGCAGACGGATGGAAGAAAGGATAGAAAAAAAGGCTGTGTGAAAAAGCCCTCTGGTTGTGAAACTTGAGCTGACGTAGAGTTAAAACAGAGCATGACCATATTATTCTATTCACCTCTAAGCACCTGAGCCCCGGAGGCTCTGTGTGATGTGTGTGTTGCGTGCCTGTGTGCCTGCTCAGCAGTGCATGCACTCCAGAGAGCCGGGGAGGAGATGAGAGACGAGAGGGGAGAATAGAGGAGACTCTGGGCTGAGCTGTCCCCCTGCTTCATCCCTGTATGCAGTGTGACTTCTGCTTTATGGCATGTGGCTGTATTAAACCGCAAAGCAATAATCTGGTGTCAAGTGGTGCAGAGACCACAGACATCAGTCATGGCGCTACCGTTGCTGCACTGTATCTGTGAGCCTCAGCATGCAGCTGTTCAATGCCTCTTTACCTCAAGATTCCACAACTTCATTCGTTCTCTCTTTCAGCAGCCGTCAGCCACCTCTTCACGTGATAAATATGCATCCATTGTGTTTGTTTCTTTTATACTCACTGTTAGTTCTGGGGATTGAGATGCAATGCTTTTCTGGTACTGGCTGAAATTAGTCTGTAGCTGCACCTATCTGTATTTATTTATACTGATGTTTTGCATCTTTCCAACTTTTTCTTTCTTGTTTTAACTTGCTTCTGCTGTCTGTCTGACTGATTGTTCTTTCTGCGCTGCCTTTTGAGTAGCCTGCCTTTGCTTGGTCTGTCAAAGCACTTTGTAATCTCTTGTTATATAAATAAAGTTATTATTTTAACTATTGAATACTGTTAAGTACTGAAATGTGGTGTCAAATGTCTGGTTAGATGTATACTTATTTACAAAATCTTTTGTTTGACAGCTCTTGATTGAAATCAAAATTTTGCCACAATTTTGGCTTTTCTTCTCAATGAAAAATGGGTTTTGTAGGAAAATTGTTACCTTTTGATCGTTGTATGAAACTCAGCTATTCTATTGTCACTAGTCTTAAAAACCAAACTGTACAGTACAGTCTTACAGTACAATGGACATGGAGGCACAGAACAAAGCACTCGGTTGGTTCACGTTTTGGTCTTTGAAGAGAATTCCTTCATTTCCTTCATTTCCCAGCCTTTATCTCCTCTTGGAAGCTGCACATTGAAGCCACAGTGCTTTAAATGTGGACAGTGGAACAACTCCGTCAGTAGTTAAGGGAGCGTAAAGGCTTTCTCCTTCGCTTTCCTGCTTCCACATTTTCACAGCTGGTCCTGCTTTTCAATGTTGCTGACTTTCACTGGACAAAACCTATTTTTTCTTAACCTTCAGGCAGCTCTGGAATGAAGGCCACATCTTCACTATGTCTGCTGCAGTTTCACTTTACATCTTTAATTTGGTGAGCTGAAAGTGAATTGACCCCAATTGTTGCTGCTCAGTCTGCTACTTATCGCTATTTCAAGGGTAAATTGCTGTGAGGCAAAGTGCAGGAAATGGGTCTGGGGTGCGCAAATACGAGAGCTGATGGGTCTGGCTGGAAACTGAGCTGCTGTAAGGCTGATGCTCATCACCTTTCATCAGGTGGATAGTGAAGATATTTGTGGTGGAGGATGAGGAGTTCTCCACCTTGAATAACTGCCGTTCCTTACATCTTCACTGCCTTCTTGACCATTCAGAGGAGCACATCTTCAGCAGGCAAGATGAAACAGGAGCTGACTGAGGCTCGACCCGAGCAAATACCCAGTAACACACACGCACACACACAGACACACACACCTAATCTCCATACACAGGCACATGCATACAGGTGAACTCGTGCGTGAGCTCAGACACGCACACACATATGGACAGAGTTTACCTGAATGTGTCCTCTTCTGGCCATCTGGCCCTTTCTGGTGCGGCTGCATGCCACTGTAATGTCTACAGAGAGCAGTCCAGATGTTCCCAGAGTTACCTGTCAAGGTGAGAGGAGCTATTTAGAGCTGCTTAGACCTGGGAATTTACTCTGCTGCCTTCAGTAATTGTAAAGGTTGCAGTGCCTTTCTCATTCACTGAAGTCAGATATGTAAAGACAACCTATTATCCTTAACACCTATTCAGTAACGACGTTCAATCAAAGCGTGTGACTTAGGAGGCCAGCTGCACCATTACCTTATAATGAGCTGATGAGAGGCAATAAGCGACCAGAGGACAAGAGGCTTCATGGTTGGCTGAGCATCTTAACTTGTCTTAAGTCTTTTCTGAAATGTTGGCCTGATGTATTTAGCCAGAGGTGTATTCTTAACAAAGAAACTGTACCACAATATTAGGATTTATAAAGAATGTAACAAATCTTTAAATAAATAGTAATAAAATATTACTTTCGTTAGCATTTTGGGAAATACTCCAATTGGTTTTTTCTTGCCAAGTGTTAGTGGACAAGATTGATACCACTCACAGCTACAATGGCGACTTTAGCATCTTAGCATAACATAAAGCTTGGAAAGAGGGGAAACAGCCAACCTGAGTCTGTCCAAATGTGCCGACCAGCACCTTTAAAGTGCATAAATGAACACATCATGTTTAAACTGTACAAAAACATAAGAGTAAAACGACGTTATGGTTTTAAAGGGAAGACTTGACAGATGCTAGCAGATGTTTTTTGTGTGCTAGCTGTTTCCCCCTGCTCCAGTCTTTATGCTAAGCTAAGCTAAGCTAAGCTAACTGTCTCCTGTTTCTAGCTTCATATTATTGATCATCTCATCTACACTAGATAACTATAACATTGTATAGTAATATAATATATAACTATAATAAGAATAAGCATATGCCCCTAAATGCCCATTCCTTTTTTCCTTGTTTCGTTAGCAACATGCTAGCTAGCATTGCACTAAAGTGGTACGCGTGATTGTTTTGAGGTTGCACAACTTTATTTATGGTGCTTGTTCATAGCAGGTCACAGGTGTGTATTTAATTCAGACACAACTCAGTCAGGAAATCAAAACTGAGGGCTGGATCTTTTCTTTTTTTTATATATTAACAATCATTTTTACAGCATTCTTTGAATGAAAACACCAGGTAATGCTGAGATTGTGACAACACCTGTATTGTTAGGCCGTCTCTCATTGTTTGTGTATTTGAGAAATGATTGCCATGCATAATAGCACTTGTCTGAATGGGTTTGCTGCTGTTTGCTGAAGGATAATGTGCTACAATGAGCCAGACTGAAATGAAACAATGGATCTGCAGTCTAGTCTGACAGGGCCATGTGTTACAGCACACCACAGGTCTGCAGAAACGGAGCAACAGAGGCAGAAATGTCAACGAGCAAAGAACACAAATGCAACAAGAAGTGTAACCGCGGGGAATTAATCAGTTTGACTTCTTAATTTAGGGCCAGCAGCCTGTGTGTGTGATTCTGAGTGTGTGTTTGTTTTATTCTATCTTGGGGCTCCTACTGCCCGGCTCCATATGTCACGGTGTAGTGAGACATGCTCGATAGAGGCAGACTGCGGTCCATTATTGAGTCTGATTCAGAGTATTGGAAAAACATAGTTGTTGAGATAAATTTTAAAGGCGGTACACAGACATTGAGGAGCACTGAGTTGGAGGTAATCTGCTGCTGGCTCCATAAAATGTGCTCAATTGACAGCAGGCCTTGTGGTAGCAGACAAATCGCCTGGCTTATAGCAATGTGCTGAAAGAGAATGCCAGCGCTGTGTATCCTTGCCAAGATGGATATGCAGACAGCAAACTCCAGGCTGTTTGGGCGTGGCTCCCTCGCTCAGAGCAAACAGTGGATCAGTGGAGTACAGTGCCTAAGTTGGACTTGACATTGCCTTGTTTGTTTTCCTCTTTGGCAGTTGTTTAGCATTGGATGTTAGTTTTAGGGAACCAGGTTTAAAAAATCTGTGATAAATGTTGAGAGGAAATGAGCAACCAGTGTCAAAGTGCCAGGAGCAAGGCAAGACTTTTTGCAGGAATTGTAATTTGTTATGCAAACTGAAATCAATTAAAAGATGACTGATTATATACAGATTTTTTGGGGGGAGGGGCTTCTTCAGCCTTCATTTTTTGATAGGACAGCTATTAAAAATTGGCCATGTCAGGGCAGTGCAGCAAACTGTGACACAACACTGGCATATTATCACCTCATAAAGTTGATATAGTGAGCGTGTTAACAAACAGTGGCTTAGTTGAACATGGAGCAAGATTATGATTCATTTTGAGTTGTGTTTCTGGCCAACTGCCAAATGAAAGTCAATTATTTACTTTCCATTTATCTCTGTTTTGGTCTCCACCAACTCCTGAGGGAAATATATTTTAGTTGTTAAATACTCCACTATCTCCACTAGCTAGTTCCTCACCGTGTGTGTCCTATTTGGACTCATATAGAGCTTATTTTTCACATCCTGCTGGAAACAGTGCTGGGTGCGGTGAGACTGAACCAAAAGAATGTAAAACAGGGTGATAATTCTCTCTGGGTTCTTCACTACGAGCAACTCCTGTCACATCAGGCATCCATTTTTAATGTAAGAATATTGATCAGAACAGCTTTTATGAAGAATCTTATTTTTTAAGTAGCTGATAGCTCTTGTAACTTATATTTGACGGATGCTTTGGACTCCATAGAAGCTGTGTTCTATTGTTAGCAAAGCAATTTGCAATTACAAAAATCCCAACAATTACATTTTTGTTTGGAACAAAAATGCGGTTTGATGTTTCTTAAAAGCTAGCCTGTCCTTTCCCTGAGTAGCCGCTCAGCAACCAACAGAAGTAAAGTGTGGTTGTGGTGGGCAGCTGCTGTGTGAGTGCACCAGTGTGCTTTCATGTCATATGTCTATATACCTTTGTCTCTGGGTGACAGTATGCATGCATGGTTGTGTGATTTCTATTTGTGTTTGTGTAATAGTAGATGGATTGTGATGGGTTGTGTTGTGATTGGTAGATGGGTTGTGTTAACTCTAACATGGTCTGACTGGACTCCCCTGGTATGTGTTGGGCTGTTCTTTATTGTCAGGGCCTCATTCTGATACGTATATAGTGCTCCATAAATCCTGGTGCAGTGTGAAAATGCCAGTCAGAGTTCACGCTGCTCATGTTCATTTCATGCTTGAGTGTCCAGCTCTGTGAGCGAGGATGAGTGTGTGTATTGATGATGTGTGAATGTGCGTGTAAGTACCAGAGGAAAAAGAAAGAGATGAAGCGCATTCAGAGTCCCTCCATCCTTTCCACTTTGCCGCAGAAGTCATCCATCTTTCTGAACTTAACTGCTACCAATTTATGATTGCATTATTACAGCCAGTGTTTTATCCTCATTCCACCACACAGGCCTGGTGGTGGTCTGGTTAATGGAGAAGGTGATGGAGAAGGTGACTGGCCAGTGCCATTACTCTGGTACTCGTCGTGCTTAGCTTTAGGGTGAATATGATGAGAATATAGACTCTCTTTAGGCCCTGCTGTTTTGACTTACTGCTGGTTTGGTGCCTATTATCAGTGTTTAAAACACCATTTATCATACTGTGAAACTACACTTCACTTAGTTATTAGCTTCATTTTCATCCTGTATCCTTTTATCGTCTCATAAATGTCCGAAAACCTCAGATTTGCGCAGAAGCAGGGATCTCTCCTGTAGTCAGAAGCAGCAGAAGGAAAGCGACAGTGGAAATTGTGTGTTTCGGTGTGCATGTTTCTTTCATTACTGAGTGACTCGACTTAGCAATTTGCCTGCTGACATTTTAAAGGAAATAGCGTAGCAATGCATTCTACAAAATGGCAGCAAAGTTGCTTTTATTCCCAAGGAAAACTGTGTCGCTGAATTTCTCAACAGGCGGAACAGTGAAAAGGTCAGCCTCAGCTGTATGGATTTTCATAATGGATTTTCACTGGAGAGAAGTCACTCAAGATGCAGGAGCAGTCTTGTTTGTCTTTGATGGGCAGTTGCAGTCTATTGCTCAGATTTTTGCACTTTCGGGAAAATGTTTGAGAAGCCTCCAAAGCAGCGAGGACTGACGTGTTGTGGTTTTTGCTGCTTTCATACTGCTTAACAGTATCATAAAAAACTGACAGATTTTCATCCTTTCTTCCCTCCACTGTAGTTTGTTTAGCCTGAAGTTCTGATACTTGATGACCTTCCTTTAGATTTCTGTCTCATCCTATGATTCAACCAGATGATTCCAAGTTCACTCCACAGGGTTGTATTCCCGATTTTTTGGAGATTGCTGACAAAAAGTCCCCAGATCAGAGGCAAATCTGCCCTCGATTACCATGTGTGAACTGTTCAAAGACGCAATGCGAGACCTCGCCGATGCATCGCAGATGCCTCAAAGATATCAAGCAAGCATGAGCTGGGGGAGCAGAGGAGTCCAGAGACAGAAGAGCACTGGAGCAGCAGCCTGAAACCACAACCATTTCTTTTTCTTCCTTGTTTTTTTTGCTGCAATTCAGTGTACAAACCGCTTGGACCATTGGTTTTCATGCGGACATTTACTTTGGAAGCCAAAAATCCTATCCCACCCTTGGTATCTCGCCATTTCCTGAACCTCTTCTCACATTTCCACGCAGACTCGTCGGGATTCCTCCTGGTAAAATATCTTGCTCTGTTTCCCCCCTGTCGCTGATCAGCCATGCAGCGTACAGACCACGACGACCCAATCACAAGACAGATGTGAACGTGAAGGTGCAAGCAGCACCATAGCGATAAAGATGAGAGAGAAGAGGCAATCACTGTAACACCGGCAGCCACTTAAGTAAAGTGTGAAACAGCAGCGAGGTAAAGAAAACCAGTTCGTCATAATTGTCACTGTTTTTTCTGTAGTGATGAGCTTAGCTGGCATTTCCACCAACTTGTGAACTGTTACAGTAAACACATTTACTTTGGAGGTCACTGGCATTGGGAAAAAACAGCTAAATGAGGATAATTAATTTCTGTTCAGATCAGCAGAGATATACTGATGCCATCTTGAGCTTGTCATTACTCCCAGCGGATGCTTGTGGAGTAAACCTTCCCCTGCCTCTCTCCCATGAACCGACTCCCATTAATAGATCCGTCCTTTATGCTTCCCCTCTTGTTACTGCCGCTCTATTTTATGATGTCACTCTCTCTGCTGAAGAGCTCTGGGCTGTTTTATCTCCTACGTGTGTGTTGGGCACTTAAACTCAAACCTCTGTGTTTACGAGTCCCAAACTGCCTCTCTATCCTCTGCGTTTGCTTCTCAGTATCAGCTCAGCATCGCCTATAAAAGCTCAGCTATCCTTGCTGTTCTGGGAACTCGCTGTTGGGCCTCACTGTGTGTGACCCCCAGCTAAGTGCCTGACTCCCATGCAGAGTGTGAGAACAAGCCTGTGAGAGAGTGTGGACAAGTATGTGTGTATATATGTACAGGTTTATTTGTAGAATTATCTCTTTGGCCTAAGTGAACACCGTGAGATGGATTTCACTTTTGCTTGCGGCTGCTTTCTGTTCGTATGCTTTTGGCTACATGCTGGTGTTTTGTGGTGTGTTTTAGGCACTTAGCTGGCTCTCTCAGAGGTATTTAAATCAAGATAATTGATAGTAGCCATTGTTTACCGATCTAAATGTATGCATCAAACAAAAACATTGCTGGAATGCCTTTGAACGTGTCTGTGCAACGCGGAAATGCCTCCCTCCCTCAGATGCCTGGTGAAGAGGAGGGAAGCTCTCGGGGAGCACACCTGTGTCTTTGGCCTTGGTGAATTCCTGCATAGCTTTACTGTTCAGAGCAGGAGTGGATGCTGCTGTTGAGGCCTCTGACCCTTTGCTATGTCCAACCGATGCCCCCCACCTCCTCCTCCAAGAACAGCAACTCAGCAGCTCCTAAGAGCCAAAACTTTTAGGGCCATCCTCTCATGTCCACTGCAAGTCCAGACATCTGTCCTGCCGTAAATGTTATGTGGTCAAACTTAAATGTGTGGTTTTATTCACACACAGCGTTTTACAGGTGGTGTCCGCTTGAGTTTGACGTTGATGCAACGTGTTGGTTTCCAGGGGAGGCCTTAGTCATACAAAGCAATGCTGACCTTTGGCTCGAGTTCATGGGCTGTTCAGAAATGATTCATATGATCAACATCTTTTATTAATCTCTTTTTGTGACCCTTTTTAAGTCGTGCACAGCTGCAACAATTATTCGATTAATTGATTGTCAACTATTAAACTGCAACTATTTTGATAATAAAAAAAATACAAAATTTTAATAAAAAATAGCCAAATTCTGTCGTTTCAACTTCTCAGATGTGAATATTTGACAGTAATATATGACAGTACAATGAATATCTTTGGGTTGCGGACAGCAAGATGACATCGATTATTTGAAAAAAATGATCAACAGATGAATTGATAATGAAAATAACCATTAGTTGGAACCCTAAAGTTCTGAATACCCAAATTGTGATTGTCTTTCTTCCATTTTTTCCCTTTTTCGGTGCTGTTTCAGACCGCTCTGCAACCCTGATAAATGCATTTGTGAACACATTCAGTTTGTATAGCGCTGTCCCTCTGTGTGAGTCTGTGTGAGCATTCCTTCACCAACATGTATTCACCTCTGTCACACGGTCATTACCACATCCATCTAGAGAGACGTTACCTCCTCTTCCTTTTCTGCGCATCCACTGACCCCTCTGCCTCCCCTTGCCCCACGCTGGGCATTCATGCCTTCATCTCTTTGTAAGCGAGAGGCTGTTTTGGCTGCAGTGTCCAACGGAGGGGTGAAACCAGGGCACACTTGAACTCCCACAGAAGCGGTCACTGGACACCACATTTGAACTGGATTTGACCTGTCAGCCTGAACCTGATTTGTGTGTTTCCTTCTCTTTTATGCACTTCTTTCATGCATGCAGCCACACAGCATTCACATCTGCAGTCAGTCATCGTCAGAGGTTGGTTCCCATACGAGAAAGTGGTTCAGAAAGTGATTCCTGCTCGAGTTGTTAAGTTATAGAGGGTGTTGTAAAAGCCCTACAGTAGCCATTGAAAGTCATGGTAGCGCTATGGGGACGGAGGGCTCGAGGCTCCTGCAGCCACTGAACAATGCTTAATTAGCTCATAAACAAAGGCCAGTGGGGGATCAGAGAGGGCAATCAAAGTGTCCTGTTCCTTTGAGCTTCTCTCACCATCAACAAAGCCTCTCTAATAGCCCCGTCACTCCACTTGTTGTGTCTCACCGTGGTGTGCTTCCTGACAACATAAAAGGCTCACATTCCAAAAAGAGCCTTGGACAAGAGACGATACCCGTCCACACCTCCTTTGGCCCCCGATGCCTCCCTTCCTCTCTCTCTCTCTCTCTGCCAGATATTGACATTGCTCCTCTGCTCACCTCCACAGTGTATGTTTGGTTCCCCGTGGCGACCACGGCTTTCATCTCTCCTCTTTCAGTCTTGTGTCCGTGACTTTGGTGGTCTGTTTTATTGCGTTCCTTTGTGTGACGCTGTGCTGGCACGCTGCTGGGAGCCTGTGAGGAAGTGCTCAACACACAGAAGACTGTGCCAAGCACTGGAGGGGTTATTCAAGCTTGGCATGAAGACAGGTGTGATGTAAATGTGTGTGTGTGTCAGGTGTGTCTGCGTGCATGCCCGTGCGTCACAGCGGCCTGCTGTCCGTGTTTGTACTAGACAGTGAGTGTGTTATTTTTTGTATGTTTGGACACGAGGCCCTCTAAAGAAAACAGACGTCCACTGCCACAGGAGGACAGCACGGCAGCAGGTTGCAGGCAAGCTCTGCTTGTTTGTGCGACCATGTTATCATCTCCTGTTTCCTGTCAAAACAGGAAAAGACAGGGGCGAGAATGGAGGCTAGGAAAGTGCTGCCTTGATGTGTGTTGGCTGGAGGTCCAGCTCTGGCTGACAGTGACCCTACCGGCCAGGAAAAACAGACCCGTCCAGGGTGTAACCCACAGCAGGATCCTTCATGGTGTTATTTTTATCACTTTCACAACGCACAGCGAGGGATGCTTTTCCCAGCTGTTGACACAGGTCTGGGTCATTTTTGTCTCCAAAACAGTTCAGCAGAGGAGAGAGCGAGACGTCCCATCTGGCCGTGTCCCTTTGGCTGGCAGCTTCACATAATTGTAGTCTCTGTTTAGGAAGGGAAATCCTTTTTGACATTTTGTTAATCATGAAAGTGAGACACCCCTTTTCTTTGGATGATCCCCAGACCTCCATCACAATACCTTTTCCGTCAGGCTGGAGCTGTCATGTGATTTTATCCATCCATCACACATATTTGTTAATTCTTTACAACAGGATGGCGCACACACACACACACACACACACACACACACACACACACATAATAGACCTTCTAAATGCTCCTTTATGGGGCTCAACTGCGAGTACATTCCAGACAGTAGAGTCAGCTATCAATGTGGTTCAGCGGTGGATTACTGCTGATGGCATGGCAGGTAAAAGCACCGTCGTCTGCTGTGACAAGGCTAAATGAGAAGGCACGGACAGGAACGCCGCACAAACAGCTGATTAGGCAGTCGGCTAATTATTGACTGTTGAAAAATGATAACCTCCTGCTCGGCTCTGCTTCGGGAGTCACTGTGTAAAACTGAGAGTTGCTCTTGTGGAATTCCATGAGTTTGAAGGCAGAGCTAAGTTTAGCTCTTTACGAGGTCTCTAAAAAGAAAGAGCTGCTTACACAAGAATGCTATTGTTAGATTTTCCAGATTGCACCAAGCAGGCTTGTCTGCTTTTGATTCCCCACAATTTGTGTGCACATGGAGGCCAGAGTGACCGCCAACGAGTATTCATCTTACACAAGAAGCAAAAGACCACTGCCGCTGCTTGTGTCGCCAAGTTTGACCTCGTGGAGGATGATTTTTTTTTTTTTTTTTTGTGATATTTGATGTGTAAGGCAGGCAGGTAAACATCACCAATAGCCCCTTCACCACGTAGTGTCTAGACCGGCAGCCGTGGTCTGCTCCTGTCTCCGTGACCCAGATTAAGATATGGCGTGTACTTGCTGACTGAGGTCGATGTCATCAGCAGGGGGTCGGAGTTCATTTGTCTTTCTTGACAGACCTTCAGGTGGTGTTCCAGTGCTCTGGCAGGAGGCCACACTGATGCTGACCTCCAAGAGTTGCACAATTAGTTACCCTTTGACCCCTAAGTCCCACAATCAAACCCTGAGCATGGACCGGGCATGCTTCTGCATCCCCAGACCCACTTTACGTATGAATATGTGTGTGTGTGTGTGTGTGTTTGCAGCTGAAAAAGGCAGAGATGTAGCATGTGATTCAGTCTGACATGATATAATAGCTTCTTGTTTCAGTCTACTTCATGAAATTAACAAAACAAAGTGATTGGAAGTAATGCATAAAAATCTCCACCTCCGACTTAATGATTTATCTGGCTATTATTCCATTCTCCTCTCATAAATATATAAAAGATCCATTAGTCTGCATCCGTCTGCTGCAGACTGTACAGCTCTTCCTTTCTTGAGTGACTATTATTTAACTGCTCTTAACTGTGTTTTTCTCATGCTCTTAAGTGCACTGAAGCACATCACTCAGGGCTTATGCAGACAGACAGACAGACTCAGATGAACTCCATCGTACCCTTGAGCCAAAAGTATAAATCTCTTGGCAGACTCAAGCTTTCTATTTTCACATTGTTTGACATGTTCTGTCCTTGCAGCGCGGCTCTGAACACGCGATGCAGCTGTGAAACTGCATCTTCCTTCCCTTTCTTTCAGGATTCTCTCCATCATGATCAATTCCTCTGCTCTCACTGAGCTCTGCTGTGTTGTGACATTTTGTGTGAGCAGGCAGAAAGAAAGACCCCGAATAATGTGAGGAGCACAATTTAAGACAAAAACTCAGAACTCAACAAAGCTGCCAACAACTCCAAGGTTATCTCTTCATTCCATGATGTGAAATGACAGCAGCGATGTCCTTGTCCACCCATGTCAGCATCCCTGACATGAGAATAGAGACGGTTTTGTAACTTGTTCCCGTGTTTGTGATAAGCTGTGCTGAGAAAAGGCAGGGTTGGCAGTCTCCCACAGTTAAGTCGTATCTCTTTGGATGGTGATTTGCTGGACCTCTTTGTCATGTAGAGGCTCGTTGAAACAGGTGAAGTTACAAAGCCTTCACAAATTGGTCTGCTTTCTCCTGTGTCTCCTGGAATGTGTTCGAGCGTCACTTCTATTAGTCTAGCAGCTGTAGGCATGACACTGTCAGTCTTTGAATCTGCTGGCTCAGTCCGTCAGTCTTTCTGTCCACCGCTTTGGTCCACACTGTCTTTGATGATCCCTTGACTTTGCCTCCAGCACCAGCAGGAGATTGTTATTTTGGGGTTTTAGTTAAATATGTACAACTATAAAAACCAGAAGACAATCCAAGCACTCCAAATATAACAAAATGGGTCAAAATGGCCAATAATATTTGCCATAAAATGTTGTGCAGGTTTTCATGGTTCCCAGTGGATGAATCATAATAACTTTGGTGCTGCTGTTTTAATCTTTAATGATACCAGCAGGCCACCAACATTACTACATGCATTGCCTGAATACCTGCAAATCTAACAAGACTCCCATCAGCCTTGGCTGGACCTTGTGTTTTGTGCTAATTAGCAAATGTTAGTATGCTAACATTAACACACTAAACCAAGATGGCGAACATGTAAACATTATTCCTGCTCAGCATCGAGATGCTAACATTAGCTACATTTACATGCACACTAATTTACCACTATTATTCTGAATGTGACAGTAATGTTAGTTTGATATGAGTCATGTAAACAGCAAATTCTGTTTGGATATTCCAAATTAGTCCTCATTCCAAATGTAGCATTTTCTGATGAAGACATGTTATACGCCCAGATGATTCAGGTTTGAGGAGCATTCTTTGGACATTTATACAGCGCATTTGGAATATGCGTCTCATTTGGGATTTTGACTTGCCTGTTTGCATTCAGCTCTCTGCATTGTAAACAAACCAACTAGCAAAACATTTGCACGGCAAAAAAGATGCATGTGAGAAGCCATGTCATTGTTAGCGTCTTTATGTTAGTATGCACGGCTGCATGTAAATGGGAATATTTGTGGGATTTTTGTTTGCATTTGCAGGAATTTTGTCTGATTTGCAATGAGGCCAAAAAATGGAATATTTTGTGCATGTAAATGTAGTCAGTGTCACTGTGAGCCTGTTAGCATATCGACATTAACATTTACCTGAAAGGAAGCACTGTAGAATCTTATACTTGTTTCATCTTGATCGGTAATAGGAGACAAATATGTTCAGTTTAACTTGATGGCATCTTAAAACATTATGAATAAAACAGAATAAAGTTTTATATTTTTACGAGTTAAAAGTGTATGATATTTAGGGAAAAAAATTGGCTTTCAGCCCAACCAATCCTCACTAACTGGTTTGAATAAAAAGTGAAATGCAGTTGCTTTTTGCTGTAGGCCTTAAGGCCGTTTCCAGGATGCCATTGTTCCTAAAAGACAAAGTGGCAAAATGTGCATGTGAAAACATTTTGATAAGCCAAGCATTTTCTAGGATGGTGAATGAAAATCCTTCAGACTCAGTAAGTGGATTAGTGTGCACTATTCTCCACAGAGATAGTTCAGCCTACTTCCTTATCTCGGTGATGTTCAATTGAATGTGTCTAGACATCTCAATTAGCAAGAAAAAAAAAACAAAAAAACAGATACTGGTTAGTGCTTATCTCAGTTTGTTTTTTCTACCAGCGCTCTCACCAGCCTTCAATATCTAGTTCCCATAAACAGACAACAGTTTTCCATTAATGCAACCCTTCCTGTCTGAAAGCCCTGGGCTGATGTTTAAATTTCTATTATTAGTGATAATTGTGTTCTCTGAGAAGTCATTGGCATGGTAATGACATCTTTCATGATAAATTAGTATTCCCCCCTCTCTCTGCGGTACCTACACTGGGCTGTTGCACCAGAACGACTATGTCGCTCGCAACTCTGCTGCTCCATTGTTCTGCCGACACGCAGCAGCTTTGTGAGACACAAAGCATGTCACTCTCTGAGATACTGCTCTGCAGACTGGGAGTGGATGGGGTAGCAATGCTCAGCACAGCTCACCTTGGCTCAGGGTGATTTGTGCTTTGCTGTCGCTACACAGTTAAGGACCCAGAATGGTGGGCTAACCTTTAGCTCGTTCTGTAGTCCCTGCAGCTTTGTGATGTTAATCAGTTAGCCTGTTGCTCACGTGTCCACGCTGGCACATGGGCGGATAAGTGAAAATTGAGATATCTGCCAGATAGAAAAGTGCCAAGCTCAACAATAACCACTTACAGAGTCTCATAATGTGGCTTCATCTGCACAGACTGAATCTATAGAGTCACTCCATGTACAGAGGGAGAGAGTGGGAGGCAGACCGAAACTCCAGCAACAGAAAGCTGGAATATTTATCCATATGGCAGTTCGCCAGCATAATTACTGTACTGTCCATTACAAGGGGAAAGTGGAGAGAATAATTGTTGCAGGATACTCAACATTTCACCTGCCATCACTTTAATACCACTCTGTTTTTATGACTGTATAGGTACACATTTTCGCAAAAGTTGGCTGCCATGAAATTTTGCAATAGACATCTAAAATGAGAGCAGCATGCTCCTTCTAGATCCATATGTTTATGTGTACTGCAACCGCTTGGCATGAAAAAGTGCTTAAATGTTGATTTAAAAATGATGAATTCTAATCATGTTGTTGATGTGTAGACTGAGATTTTTTTCCATTATGGGATCTGGAGGACATTGATGAAGATACCATATGCAATTACTACTGTTTGAGCATGAGTAACTCCCTCTGCATTTTTCTTTCATAATTAACCATTCGCATGCACACGTGCATGTCACACTTCACCCTCAATGTGGCTCAGGGAGTCCTGCGATGGAGCTGCCATAAGCTTTAGCAGCAGTTTGTTTACTCTCTAAATAAACTGCAGGGAACTGGGAGTGCTCCGTTTTCCAGTCAAAATGAGAAGTCCCCCCCGCACAACAAACCGCAGTGAATGCAGCTCTCTTGGTGTGACAGTTCAGACAGAGGGGAAGCAGGTGGCTGTCATCACTGTGTATAGACTGAATAGGGGTTTGAAATACAAGTGAAGTAGTGGTTTGGGCTGTTGGAAGGAACTATTGTATCAGGATCCTCTGCTCTGCACTGAGTGTTTTAGAGTGGGCTCCAGGACAAAAATAGATCTCTCAACGAGCTCCAGTGGATGATTGGAAATACTGAACACTGTTTCAGTTTCACTCTGCACACTGATGAGGACTTTTCAAATATGTGGAACAGTGGTGAAATTTTGATTCTGACCATAAATGCTCGGTTTTAGCTTTCATGTGTAAGTGGTCATATGTTTTTACAAATGCATAATTTTTCACAATAGCAGTTTCAGAGGAGAGGACCAAACATTAATCTCCATTTGTCATTAAACATGCGCTCTGAGTCAGTGAGCATGCCAAATGATTTTTAACCCTCTTTTCAACCTCCAGTCCCTCGCCCCACCATTTCCTCCCCTCTTCTGCCGATGCTTTCACCTGCGGTTTACAGCAACACCTGGCTCCTGCCTATCCAGCTTGCATGTTGAATATTTCATTATGCACTCATTTTGGTTCGTTTCCATAGCTAAGCCTGGTTGGGGAAAAAGAGAAACTACCTTGAGAGCGTCTCAGAGCCAAAAAAAATTAGCCATTCTAATTAGAAGTGCACAATTGTTGTTGCGGGTGTACAGAAGTGCAATCCACTGTGTCCTTGGTGAGGAAAGCATAGCAAGCAGCCTTGTTGCTGTCTGACTGACTCCACAGCAGCTATGGGCAGGGAAGTGGAAAATATTTGAAGAGGGAAAAATATTTTCATTCTTCCAGTTTATCTAGTGATGCAGCTGAGCTTACTTTTCTCACTGTTGAGAGACTTTAGCAGGGATAGTTCATATTGTTCCCTCTGCAACCAAGAGCATTGTTTCATCTCTGTGAAATCAGTTCCTTATTGAGTTAAAATGATGATCATTCACCACCAGGTGTCCAATGAAGACGTCTTTTTGGCAGTTGCTGAAGTCCTTCACTCTCCCGCCGGTGGGTCCAGGCTGGACCTCCCAACGGTCTGACCTCGGCCAAAGCTGATGAAAGCTTGACGGATCTGGGCCTGAGACAGTGAAGGCTGCCTAGGGTCCACAGAAGAGAGAGAGAGAAAGAGAGAGAGATGTTGGAAAGGGGGGAGAGGGAGAATGAAGTCTGTCCAAACAGTCTGAAAGGGCCTTGTTTTCTTTATGTGCGTGAGTGAACAGGAAAAGGTAATTAACTGGCCAAGTGGCGAAAGGCTGGAGTGATGGATGGGTGTGGTGTAAAGAGACAGCCCCACAAGGGGAGACACACACATGCACACACTTACACACACACACACACACACACACACACACACACACACACGCACATTTTACCTACTTCTCCTTCTGGGTTTAGTGAACCTTTTATGTCATTACACTGTTACAGAAACATACATGAGTCTCATTCTGCGCACGGTAAGATGAGCTACAAGCACTCGCACCTCGAAAAATGGGTTGACCGTATGGAGTTAGGACACATCATTATAAAAGGTCATTAATGTTTGCTGGGTGGTTTGGCAATGACTCACGAGTGATTGCATCTATCTGTGTTTAACCTGAGGGTCAGCAGGATGTATGGTCCTTTTTATTTGGGATGGACAGTGACATCTCGCTCTATGGATGACAGGTGAAGCTGTAGGCTGTGTACAGTGAGCTGTGTCCATGTAAGCCCAAAACAAAGCAACATGTCACACCAGATCTTATCCAGACATTCTAAAAAACACCATAACTGTGTTTTGTAGTAAATCTTATGTGTTTATTCAAATGGCAGATTTCTCTGACCCTGTAATCGTTCATCAGAGGATGTGTCACTGTGATATTCTGGACAGGTGGGGCTTTCTTGTGTTGAAAGTGTCACCAAGGGGTAACGTCTATTTGCATTTTCTGTCAGCAGTTCACTGACAGTTAAAGGGAGGACAGGGCTAAATCACACAGGGCAGACAGAGTGACATCTGTCCCTGTAAGCTCTGCATGAGCAGATGCTTGATGCAGAGGGACTTGGCTGTTCATTTAAGGGAATACTGATGCAAAAATCTGATGAGCCTCCCTAAACAAGGTAATCGTCTGTTTGATTTAAAAATGTGGAAGTTTGTTCGTTGTAATGTGTTGTTGACTTCATAAGTAAGCAGTTTGTCTTCAAGATAATTCGGTAATTCTGGTTTATCTATTTCAAAAGAATGTTCTGTTCCAAACCCTTTTTGCAGAGTTGAAGGATAAAGCTTTTGAACATGAGTGACATTGGATATTCAGTATGTCTTAACTGGTACTTACTATTTGGTGCACCTTTATTTAATGATGACGTTTTCTTGCAATTTCCAAAAGTTGCTTAGAGCCAGACAGAAACAGGAGCGGTGAGACGGCAGCTCATGAAAAGAAAGAGCCGAATCGATTTTTGCAATCATATCTCTCGTGAAAGCATAAAATAAGATAATGGGAGAAGATTCTAAATGTAGCCTCACTTAGACAGAGGCCAAATTTCACATTAGAAATGCCGGAGAAGGGGCAGAGATATTTCATCATTATTTGATAGAATCTCATTGTGCTCTAATAAAACCTCCGAAGAGCCACGAGGATGGATGAATTCATTACTGCAGTGGCGTATATGTTTTTGTCTGTGGCGGTATTCTCAGGTAGGTAATGACAGTGCTCTTGTGTTGCTGCAGATACCGTTGCCTTGTTTGGGGAAAGTCTTATTACAGGTTTGTTTAATCTTGTCAAGTCAGCAAACAGGGGCAAACATCTGTTTGATGTGATTTGGTGAGCCGTCCCATTTTGTGTTCTACCAAAGGCGTTCCCACAGAGTTAAATAGCATGCTAGTGTGACATCCTGAGTCATTGTCTTCTCTGCCTCAGAGCAGGCAGTGGTTAAATTTAATGGTCTGTATCCCAGATCTGCTGCTGCACTAAAAGCTTTACCTGATATCTAATCAGAGTCACAGGCCTTCCAGTCCTCTGCTCCTTCAGGGGATCTCAGTTAGGTCGGCCGGCTTGGGAAGCGAGCGAGAGAGGTGGAGGTGGTGGGCATAGTTGAGAAGGAGCAGGGGGCTGAGAGGGATTACACCACTGGATGTGTTGCTTTTATCCTGGGAATGTAATCTGCCTTAATGCCCTGTGCTCACCCGGGGCAAGGCCAGCAGCTGTGCTCGTTTTTCTCCGTCTTGGCTGTCAGAGTGAGCCAGGCTACCTGTGGGAAAGCAGGCCTGCTGGAGGCTCTCGTCCTCACCCCGGGGCCTGGACTGGGCTCCTGCAGTTTATTGGGGGCCAATCCCTTTGAGACTTATAGAGACGGTGTGTGGTTAAGGTCAACACTGTCTCAGGCCAAGTAAACAGAGATGGCATCCTTACAGGGAAGCAGAGGAAGGGAAAGTCAGGAGTTGAAAGGCCATTCGATTTGGCAGCTGCTGTGTGGTCTTGATTTTACAAGAAATGCAGTCATAGGAAGTACTTAAGAATTGTAATGTGTAAACAGGACTGGTGCTGGTGAGAACAGAGTTTAGCGAGGACAGATATAAAGCAGCATAGTGTTGTCCTGACTCTTTTTGAGGAATGTTTCCATGCTAGCAGAATAATGGAGGAGAAGCCTGGAAGGGGAAGGAGAGGAAGACTGAACAATTTGGTCTTAAATTCAACTTTCAGGAGTTGAACTGGCTTGTGTTTCTGTTGACTGAACAGTTAAAATGAACACGGAGGATCACGACATAGTGAAGCTCTCATTGCTACAGTGCCAGTTCTGGACTGACTTTGAGCAAATTTCACTATGACTGATATGAGAAATAAGAAAGTAAACCACATTCACAGAATGCGTCAGAACTTTAAAGCAGTTCAGATTTGAGCCGATGTGCACCAGAACTTTTCGCTTTCTTTCTTCATCATCATGGATGCACAAATTTGCTTCATTTCTCTTTCTGCCACTGCTGCAGTGGGTCATGGGGAGCTTTTATGTCTGGAAAAATCTGTCGGGCTCAACTGGAATAGAAAATATGGCTTCCCAGAGTATTTTACTTTCAGTGGAGCGTGCCTAAAAGTGTCTCAGCTAGCGAGGGGCCTCATGCATTTCAAATCACCATGACCCTCCCTTGATTTAAGTCAGCTTGCTACTGTATATCTGGTCTAGTGCTCCACATCAGAGGCGCGTTGGACGCTGAGCGCAGAAACAGTCAGACGGCAGTTTCACTTTGTCTGGTTAGAGAAAAGGTGCACTGACGAGACGAGGTAAATGAGGTGTGATTTCAGGAAGAATCCTGTGTGACTTTGCCTGCTCCCATTTGTGCCCAAAGGAGGCACGGGAGAGAAATCATGCTCATCTTTCTCCCTGTCCCCTCATCCATAAGTGGTTACGGCTGAGCTTGTTTCCATCAGCCTCTGGGCATGGGCTGTCTGTGATGACACTCTCCATCAACCCAGAGAGACAGTCAGTTAGTTGGGTGGCTCTCTCTCCTGCTGCTGCTGCCCTGGTTTTCATCACAGTTAGTGCAAGGGACAGAGACTAACTTAGGTCTCTAAGGGCTGCGAAGGGCTCATTCCACAGGCAGGCCTTTCTCTCCCCAGTGTGCTCGGCACACCTCCTTTCCATAATAAGGGCATAGCATCTGACTGCATTTGTCCCCAGAGTTTAATAAAGATCAGTGCTGACAGGCAGTAAACCAACACAACCACCCACAAGCCTCCAGGCAAGGGCCACAACCCCGGCCTACCTCCTCCCACCTCTCTTTCTCTCTGTCCTCTTATCCTCGCTTGTGCAGTTTGACTCTCTCTCTCTGGACAAACCTCGGGCTGAAAACCTAAACCATCTCCCACTTGTACAGAACAATGGCCGAGGACTCAGAGCCCTGAAGTAGCTCCACGCCTCTCCGCCGACGGGAATACTTTGAAGATTTGGATTGTGTTGGTGCCGTGCATTACATACTTGGCTGAAGCAGTGCCACTCTTCACACCCACTTGCAGCTGTCAGTAATAGATCATATGGATGATAAAAGAAACAACATGGCTTTGGGGCTGGGTGCACTCATCTATCACATGTTTCGTGTTTTCCACTTTATGCTTATTCACAACCTCTCAAGCAGTCAGCTTGAATGTGATAGCACAAATAAACCGTTAAAGCTTGCAACTGCATGGTGACTATTTATTTTTATATCCAGCATCCCTCTTTGAGTCATGCGTCAAATATCTACCAATCTTGATGTCCGCTTTGATATCCTCTTCTCCACCTCTTATGCACCATGTAAAGATGGATTCCGAGGCCTTCAGTTTCATCATACACACATCATTCTCCTCCACATCCTCAAGATCATCATCCTCATCATCAGCGCCATCAACCTCATAAGCCTTGTGGCCCTGACCCTTTATTCACTCCACAGGGCATAAAGCTTACAGACAGCTTTACAGGAGGAGCCCGCTCTCTAACCTCCAGAATCGTCACTGAATAGCAGATGGACTCAGCTTTGTGTGTCTTTTTATTAGCTCCCCTAAATCAACACCTAACAATGCACGGACAGAGAGAGGGAAATTGATTTCTTGCATCTACCCGTGCCCTGAGGTGGGTAAGGGGTGGTCGGAGGGTAAAGGGTGAGGGGTGATGGAAGGGCGGAGTTGACTGGTTATGGCTTGGCTTCAATTTCCTGTCTAGGAAGCATATGCATGAAGCCAGACTAGACTGTGGAAAAAGCAGCCAGTGGTGCTCACATTTCACTCCAATTTGTTATAGACTGGTTCATCTTATTCCAGTTGAACTGTCCAATCCGGTGCATAAATATCCTGCCTGAACAGTAGATTGCTCGTGTGTCAGGATCTAGCAGCTTTTTCAAACTCTACCATAGTATCATATCTCTATGATAAGCTTCTTACATTTAAATCCATTCATCATTGGATCGTACTCAAGCATCAGCATTCACATGATACCACACTGCACTTGATCTACCCTCGGTCATCAGCCCAGCAGAGTTTCTCCTTCACTGTGAGATTTCTCAGATTTTCTTTATCCTGAGTGTATTTCTTAGTTGTGCTTGCCTCCTGCGCGTGCTTTTCCATGTGTAAAGTAAGTAGACGATATAGTAAATCATCAGCCAGAACCACTCTGTTAACATCAGACCAGTCCTCTGCACAATTGTCCTTTAAGTAAAGTGATGACATGGAGATTATGCTTATCCATCAGGGCACGTTGAGTATAATTCAGTGGATGACGCTTTCTGTCCATTTTTGAGCATAAGAGAAATGCACAGACGATTCATGTGCATTATTTTCTGTAAGTCTGCAGGAAAGTTGCGTGATCATGGTATTAATTTTGTGGGCGTTTGAAGAGAAAGGTCATCTAAAAGTCTTTGTATTGAGCTGCTTTCATGGGGAGGAGATTAAGGGTCCCTCAGCCTGCCTCTTTGGGTCTATTGGGTTAGCTGTGTTAAGTGACACTGCATTAGGGCAGAGGATTGTTGTTTCCCCGCTACTTCACTCCTCCTGATCACCTCGGAGGTTCCACGGAGCAGAGGCCTCGTAAACATTTATGTATGGGCTGTGGGCTCATGTCTTAGGCCATGACTCCGCTGGGCAGAAATGTAGTGCCCCTTTATGCCTCTTAAGAGACTGTGTTGTCTGTGTGTTTGTGTGTATATGTGTGTTTATTTCCTTAAAACAAAGAGAAAGTTATGTCCTACCCTCACTTAGGATTTGAATAGTTCACTGAAGCTTCCAGCTTCCTGGAGGAGGCATTTATTTTCACATTTTGTAGCTTATCATATGTTTTCATGCTGGGACACATATCATATGTAAATGCATGGCTTTGGGCACAAGAGTCTCCTCAGCTGTTGTTTTCTTTTGTCATTCATCCCAAGCAGAGATGGACACCCTAGGGGGCCTTCTTAGAGACGAAGCAAAGGGACCAAACTCCACTGGACACCTTCTCTAAAAGCAGTAATAAGATGAAATGTGCTCAGCCCTCTTCTTTCTAAAGCTTCACAAAATAAATAAAAGACACATTTCACTTGTTTTTCTGTGAGGAATGTCTCTGTAGGATCTTCAACTAATCCCTCTGGGCCCTCTTTCAGGGTAGTCCCCTCACATTTGGCTTCTTTGGTCTCAGCTCCCCAGCAGACACTGTGAAATGAACACATGCCTGGTGAACCTCATCAGCAGTCTTAAGTTGCATGCAGGCAAAGCATCTCGCTCTAAACAAACAACCATCTTGAAAAAGAGGAAGTGGTTAGATTAGGGAGTGAGGGTCCCAGAGGGCAGTCAGGGACCACACTGTTAGCAGACCACTGTCGCGCCTGGAAAATGTGAACAACATACAGGAAATCCTTTCAAAAGAACAGATAGTTAGATATGCTTGAGAGCAACATGCTATTTGCTTTGAGTTGTGCATGGGTATATTGTGCATAGAGTTATAGTCTTTCTCTTCTGTGTGTTTACTCTGCAGGACCCTGGATATGCAACCTTCCTGTTCGAGCAACTCCAAACACCGGGGAGCCATGAAGCTGGTGTCAGCTGTTGCCAGGTGTGCTCCACACCTCTCCACCAACTGAGGCAGGAGGCCTTGCAGACTCTCCACGCTCCCATCCTCACCTTCAGCTCAGACATGGCAGCCCTGCCCACTACATCCTTTTTACCACAGCCTGCTAGATTCACTGTGTCATCTTCTAGTGTCCATGCAAAACAGCTGTCTAAAGGCCAACCAGCTGTCCACTCTGTCCTGCCCTTGGGGGAGCGGCACAGGGTACCAGGCTGGTCGCAGAGCTCCTCTGTCTCTTCAGGGCCCAAGACAAGTGTCCAGGTGACAGTGGCGGGAGGACAGCTCAGTGGATCCCTGAGCTCGGTCACCATTCAGGCACAGCAGTACCTCGAGGGCATGTGGAGCATCTCCAGGGTCAACAACTTCCTCCCTCAGCCGAACCCGGTATGCCTTTAATCTGCATTTCGTCACATTTATATAACATTTCATGCATTGTCATCCATTTGCAGTGCCTTTTAAGTAGTGCAACAGTACAATGAGCTCAAATTCAAGTAGCAGACAATAGCTAGCTGCTAGCTGCAAGGCCTACCTTGAGTACCCTTTTGAAGCTTTGAGGGCCATAAGACATCACTGAAATAAATGAGACTTTTTAGTGTAATTCAATCATGATCAAAAGTGGTAACAGATATTCCAAATAACCTAAATCAACAAAAATTAAATGTGAAATACTTTTATATTCCAAAATATACGTATATATTCCAAAAATGTCTTCAGTTTACACCATAGCGCTCGTCAGGTTAAGGCTTGTCGCTGCAAATGCCGCATTTCAGACCTTCAGATGAAGCCCTGCAGAGAATCAGAACTCTGCAGGAGTGCTGACCTCTCATTCCTCAGTAGTCATGGAGCCTGAGCGATCTGAGGTCAGAGGTCATCACAACACTAATCTGCTGACCTCCTCCTCAAGGGCATTTCAAATGACCACCCCACAGCCTCGCCATAACTCTTCTCTCATGTTGGATAAGCATTAGTCTGTACTTTGATGTCTAAGACACTTGGAAAGGTATTGAGTTTCGCCGTTGGTGTCATGGGATTGACCATGCCGTACCTTGTTCTCAAATAAAGGTCTAAGTGTTGACAGTGATTTCTACCATCAATCATATTTCTGGCTGAAGGTGTCCTTTTTAGTGACGCATCTCCTCCTGCATCGACAGGGACATTTGGTTTCAGACCTCATTTACAAACCGCTGTGACATTCTTTACCAGCCAGACTCAGTGTACAGACCAAACAGCACATGCTAACATCTAGTGCTTGCACTTCAATATTTCCCATCAGATACACAAACTGTAAATTTCTGTTCTGTGTAGATAACTACGGTCTGTTAAGGCTCTTGGCCATGTTATTCCTTTGTTTCTGCTAGAAAATTGAAGACAGATTTTCACTCCTCCCTGTCAACAAGTGCCTTTAGAGATGGTTTATGGGAGGCCATCAAAAGCTTTTAACTGCATGTACACAGTATAGTGCAAATCAAAAGGCCTAGCACAGCAGGGAGAGGCTGACTTGTGTTCTCCATCTATGTGTCTAAAGGCAATTAGTGGCCCTTGGAGCTGGGATGAGTTGCTCAATGCCAAATACTATAACTGAGGCTGGGGCCCTCCTTGGACAGCGAGATATGTCCCTCCAAGACATGAAGTTACAAACCCAGCAGAAATGGGTGTTATTTTCTCAAGCTTGTTTCTTTCATTAAAACCAGATCCTTCAGAATGACAAAAACCCACACACACTTTGGGGGGTTGGGAGTTATGCTGTGCTGAAAGGCACAAGCTTCAATTCATTATTGCATCTTGGTTTTATTTATTTATTTATTTTTTGAGGGGGAAGCATGCAGTGTTGTTCAAATGAAGAAGCAGAGATGGACTTCGTGTGTGTGTGTTAGACTGAAATCCTTCAGAGTGTGTTAACCAGGGAGCCGGGGGCGCTCCCACACACAGCCCATTATAGGGCACCTTGAATCTCCCATTTGGGAAAAGGCTCTGGTTAACATCTGGAATGATGTTTGCGGTCACTGGAATTGAAACTATCTGGCTCCCTCTTTGTAACTGGCTGACACTGCTTAGATGAGTGTAGCTGCCTTGAATCTTGCAAATGGCTTACAAATGCACTTTTCTGAGACAGTGTTTTGCAGGTCTAGAACCTGATGTAAAACCCCAAATTCAGTAAGCTCCAAATTCATAACCACTTAAATAATCCCTACCATTATCAGCTGTTTGAATGAGTTTTAAACAGCTAAGGCATTCCAGAAAACCTCATTGCAAGCAGTGTCACACTGCTATTTGAAACAAGAAACTGATAGAACCAAATCTGCCATTCTCCCTTTGCCCCATAAAACCCACAACCACATGTGCGCTAATCTGCAAATACCAAGTGCTCTTGACCCATGAGGGTTTCCGTTATTGGCCCGCTGATCCCTGCTGCCATGGCCTGCGTCGTTGCCACCAAGTTGAAGCCCGGCAGATGATCTTGGCTGCTGCGTCTTTGGTGCAGCTGGGCTTGCATGGCAGTGTGCCACAGAGAGCGATGATGATGAAGAGAAGAAAGGATACAGGAAGGAAAGGGATGTAGAATTCCCAGTCTCACCAATTAAAAAAACATTAACAAATTTGCAATTATGTTTTGGTATTTGCTCGACAGAGCAGAGACAGTGAACATTTTCTATTAGGAGAGCTAAATGTCACGATATTTTCCTTTCCTCACACGGTCGAGCAGTATTGTTTGAAGTCAATTCTCACCTCAGATGGTTTGTGTTGGCTACAGAGGCCAGCCAAGCACGACAGCCAGATTAACACAAGGTCTATTTCACCCCAGCAGTAATCGTCTGTTGACCACTGGGATCATAGGTCACAGGGGAGTCCTGGCACTCTCAGTGGCTGACGAGAAGATGGACTGCTGATAGGTTGCTGGCCTACCCTGCTCACTTCAGACTTCACAGGAAGCACTTACCCGAACTGTTTTTCTCTCTTTTGATTCTCTTCTTCACTCTCTCCGTGGTGTTCAAATCTCTCGCTTTGTCTCCACTCCCCCTCCCTTTTCTGCCCTTTCTTTCCAGTGGCAAACCAAGGCAAAGGGATCAGGGAGGGCTGGGGGTTAAAGGGTGGAAGGCCAGCTCATTACTGACTCTCGATACAAACGGCCAAGCACACATGGCTCCACTGACACGGCCTAATTACCTGACCAGGGGATAGATTGTACTTTTCAGGCAGAATCAGGGCCAGTCCAGGTCCAAGGCTACGGAGAGCAGCTTGGCTGAAGGGCTTAAGTCTCCATTCTTAATACTAAGGGGAATCCTCTTTGATAGGCACTGTGATGTGCTCGAGTGTGTGTGCACCTATATGTGTGTTTGAGCCTGTAGTTTATCCATTTTGAGCGCACACCCCAACCCCGCCTATGCCCAGCTGTCCTTGTATACTGAAATTCGCTGCCACTTGATTTTAAAAGCGTCACTACCCCAGCTCAATTGGTGACAGATTTGATGTACTATACACATCAGCTTCCTGTACGGCTGTGTGTGAAGTGCTCCAGTCTTTCGTGCCAAAGCGTAATGGGTCTACTTTCCTGGTATGTGCAGAGTTCCTAACCTGTCACCGACACCAGCATGGTGTGAGGCTTTCCGCTCTGGCATCTGCGGGAGGATCTGTATTTGGCTCATTTCAGTTTGCAGCCAGTTTTTCCCATGGTGTCCCTCTCAAGCCCTAACTTCGCACAACGCTGCATAATAACTGACTTAACCCCCATGATGACGTCTCAAGAGAGCAAAAACCAGACCTCTAAAACAAGGCTGTGATTCGTAACAAGCTCAGAAGGAGACAGCGGGGAAGTGAGGATTCATGGGGCACTGGACGTCCACTGTTTGACAAATGGCCAGTGAAGCTTTTCTGGGAGAAGATAATGCACACATGCTTTAATATAGTAACACAATGTGCTGCGTGTTAAGCTAACAGTGGTGGCAGAGCAATAGTCAAGCCTCTCATGTGAATGTCAGAATGTAACTATGTCCTCACATCCTGATGTATAGCATTCACTTGTCAGACTTGGCATATAAATAGTGCAGCTGTCAGCCCGTGTTGACAAATGGCAGATAATGGAAGGCCATACACTTTATAAAAAAGATTGTAAAGGATGTTATTTTAGTTGCCAAACATGAATCTAGGGCAAACACTGAGGTGGTAAATATGCAGAGAGCCTGAGCTGTGTTTATAATACATATCCTGTCAAATGGCATTGAGGCTGCAGTGCTGTGTTGTGCTCAATTCAAGGTCGTTGCTGATTACACAACTTTCATTTGTCAGTGTTATGAATGTTTTTAGGAAAACTTTGGCCTTTATTTATTTAATTTCCGATGCTGAAAAGCCACAGAACCAGTTCTTGTCAGCTGCTATTGATCATTGTCTTGCAGGATAAACGAGCGGCTCCGGTGAGGATTAACCTTTTGTCAGTATTAGTGACTCCAGCTGAAGTGTAGTCTTGGAGTTAGCATTTGGCTTGTATAATTAGCTCCTCGCAGTCCTTAAGTTCGACTGAGAGCCGTCAGTGAACCACTGCAGGCTTCAGTGCTCTTGCTGAACCTTTATTCTGCATCTCCACTAAGCTACACCAGTTTTAGCAGCAACCTTAAACAGACACAGAGGGCTTGAATGTCCAGTGCATGTTTCTGTTTTCTCTGGACGATGCATCTACAGCTCTGTGAAAGCCTTTTCAGCCTTATTCATACTTTTTTGCATTGTCAAAAAACTATGTCATCATCACCACAATGATGATAATCTTTATTTAACTTTTTGCACAAGGAGCTTTAAAAATGTGGTTAACACTTGCTCATCATAATAATAATGACTATTTGAATAGCACCTTTACAAACTGAGTTTACAAAGTGCTTCTGCAGAAAAAGCAAAAGCAGGGTATGCCGAAAGCAATTTAACAACAGAAAGCCAAACAGTCAAGGCAAACAAAAGCAACACCTAGATGCGAAAATGCAAAAGGCAAAATGTCAGTAGAAATAAATACAACTAAAAAGAGTAAAAGCAATCAAAAGAATACATTAGATAAAAGCAAAAGAATAACAGCAATGAAAGTAAAAGGAGTTGTTCTGTCTAGCTCTAAACCTCCTATGTTGTTGATGAAACTGGTATACCTGTTTATAGATGACCTGCTATAGCACATACTCACAAATAGGAAGACGTACAGGTGGTTTGCCCAGTGCGTTTGGCATCAGTTAGCAGTGAAACAGATGCAGCTCACCTCAGTTTACTCCTGTTCAATTACCAAGCTGCCAGAGCAGGGTGTGCTCATGCAGGCACAGTTTTGATACCTCGTTAACATTTAGGCCGTGGAACAAACCTCAGTTCTCACATTGTTGTTCATTGTTTACTCCCTTTGAAACTTGCTCTTAGTCCAAGTACAACTCAACCAGCAGGATGACACCTTCCTCACTGTTAATGAGTAAAGTGCCAAAATAGCAATGGGGTTATAGATATAATCGGGAGCACAGTGAAGTAAATCGCTGGAGATTTAATCACTAATTAAATGTGGGTTTTCACTTAATTACAGTGGGTGCAACCTCAAGAGTGTTGCCAGAATCAATGAATGGTGCAGCATCCGTGCTGATCTGTAGGGAGCTCTCTGCCGTGGATAATGCTGACTCCTGCTAACCGGTGCTGGCTGCTGCAGCTGCCTGTCCATCTGTGGCATAGGGGGAGTAATGGAGTGGAAGGAAGGTGGGCAGGAGCAGTGAAAATTGTGAGTGATGGTTGTGGTCTTATCGCTGTATCTGTGTGTCAACAGGTCCAGAGTTTGATGGGAGAAGCAGACAGGGATGTCCCAGCCTCGGAGGCCCCAGTCACCACCATGACCACCAGCACCAGCAGCAGCAGCAGCACCCTGACGCCCTGCCGACTGAGGAGCTCCAGCCAAGCGGGACTCCCAGCACCCATCACCAATACATCCACCTCCCCCTCTCCCTCCTCATCTGCCGCAGCCTCCTTCTTCATTAGGTAAGCACCTCCCCCGTCCTGTCAAATCACACCACGGTTGAGTGTGTCAAAAGGTAGAGAGATTAGATTGAGCCGGTGTGGTGTTAAATGAAGTGTTTAGTGTGTGTGCAAGCTTGTGTGCGTACACAGCTGCATGTATTCAGGCTCCTGTGTGTGTGGGTGTACACGAAGAGAGCCGAAGAGGAGATATGCACAGACTCGCCTTCAAATGTCTGTTGAAGGTCGTGGCTCATGGTGTTAACTTCCATGTGGGGCTGCTATTCCATGGAGATGTTGTTCTGGCCATGGTTGAATTATGGCATTGCCTTGGGATACGCACCATCATGGGACTAAATGAACCTTCAGTTACAGGCACCAGTGCCCATGAATGGATAATAGAATTACATAATTCGATATGAAAAGGGAGTGTCTCACGAAGGGGCTTAGGTTAAAGCCGAGTATTGTCCTGAGGTATTTCGTGTTTAGTTATTTTTTTCTTTGTTTTACCTCTTCAACTTAAAACAGCTCTTCAAATTTTGCAGCTTTGCTGTTATTTTTGATGTCAGTGAAACCATTTGGTCCCTCGTAATTCAGGCTGAGGGAGGCTTTTTCAGCACTGCTTGGCTCTGGTGTTGTTGTTGCCTCGGAGAATACTTCACCCTCTCCAGGCGTGTGGATGGCTGGTGCAGTGTGCTATATTGTCATTGATAGATTCCCTGGCAGGCTGGTCAGTGCATACATTCCCTGCCTCTACTCTCGGAGGAGTGCTATGCCATAATGAATGTTGGCGAAAGGGAAGCTAGCTAAGAATGATGCATAGGACCATTGAAGCTCTGCACCACAGGGGGTGAGGGGACTTGTGGAGTGTGACAGGAAGCCCATGGGGGATCTGTGGAGCTTAGCTTTTCTTTAACCACCCCAAATGGAGTTTGTCTTGCCAGCTTTCACAGGGTCAGAGTATATCAGTAGGCCCATGAAGCCTCTCCTTTGGCTTAGAGTGCATTCCAGATCCTCCGCTAAATATGCAACTTCCTGTGTGTGCCTTTTCCCGTCACAAGAGCAGCAGTCCTGAGCAACAGCGAGGTGTGGCCCTCCGTGAGACAGGGTTAATTCCTGACATTGATTTATTAGTTCTCATGTTTTCTTTGGACCTGAGCTCAAAAAGAGTAGCAGAGAGAGCAGAGTCTAGTCAGCCAGCGTGGGCTAAGCACAGGGAAAAAGAGGAAGGTGGACTTGTTATTTCCCCTGTAGCAGGTCCTGGTGGGGCAGAAGGGGTGTAGGTGGAAGTACAGTAAAGGGTTCCACCTTTCATTTCATCCCAGTGATAATTTGCTGCCAAGAATGTGGTGTTTTGCTTGGCCCAGAGAAACACAATGATGATGGGCCAGCTTTAAACATCATTACATTCCTCAGATTCAGAAGAGAGTGGCAGAGATGCACTGCGCTTGATTTGAAGCACACACCCTTTTCCTGACCCTCTGCAGCTGTTGCATGGAACAGGAATATCATCATCATCATCATCATCATCATCGTCATCATCTTGTTGTTGTCTTTGTTTCATCTGTTTGTATATCAGTGCTGATTGAAATGTTAGTCCCCAAAAGTCAAAACGAATTGAATCAATCAGCCGATTTTCTTGTTTTCTCGCTGCTCTGGGAGCTCTTGAGTTAAAAAAAGAAAGCAGGGAAATGAGTGTCCTTCATGTTTTAGACTTGATTGAAAACTCACATCTGATTAGTATTCCTTTTTGTTCTCGAAAGATACAATTAGTGGGATGCATGTGTAAGTCCTGAGAGCCCAGAATGTAGGAGCAGAATAACCAAACAGCAGTTTCTACCCCAATGGAGTGGAGAAGGCTCCTTAGACACTTGTCTGACATTCACTAACACCGTTCCACTCAGAGATGAAATTTTAATTAGAATGCAATTAGTCAGCTGCTGACTAGTCTGCTGCTGCGAGAAAAGGGGAGAACAAAAGCGATTCATTCATTTTTCATTGCAAACGTAAGTCAACCGTTCAGCTGGTTAAAAAAAGCTTTTAATATGTTTCATTTAAGATGTCTACTGAGTTGAAAAATCATTTTAGTATAAATGTTGATTTGATAACTAACAGCAGGTCAGAGTACAATTTCTGAGCACAAATTAGGAATGTGTCCCACCCAGAATAATTGTTTTTCCTCCATTACCTGATTGCACCGTCAAACTGTTTAATTCCTTCAAAATGGGGTAAAAAAGTTCACATATCCTTGTTTTGATAGCTAAGTGGTAGAAGCACCCAAGTAGAAGTAGTTGGTTATGTAGAATGTGTGGAGCTCTGATGAGATATGACCACAAGAGGACTGCGAATTCAGCCTTACAGTGTGGACAGACTCTGTGCTGTTGCTCGTGAGAGAATTCTCCCCCATAGAAGTCCAGCTTGTGTTTGATCACATGATAAATGAGTCCAGCTATAATATTGTTCTTTTATCCTGCTTCCTGTCTCTGGTAATTGTGGAAACCTGAAACAAAGATGACCCCGGGGTCAGTGATGACCAATTGGCAATTAGACTCACTATACAGTCTCAGGGAGACAGGAAGGGCCAAGGGTCAAACTCTGACCGGATGATGTGTGTGTGTGCATATCATTATGTGTGTGCGTGTGTCAGAGTATGACTGGGGTTGGGGGTAATGGATATGGAGCCATGTGTTGAGCTGACTAGCATGTTAAGCACTGATTGCCTTGTGACAGAGCATATGATTAGTGTATTGACACAGCGTTGTGTAATGAAACCAGTCGGAGCTCACAGCAGGGGCGAGACGATGTGGCTAACTGCCGCCTCATACATCCTTCCACCCATCTTTCTGTTCCATTAACACCTGCTGATTGTGACAGTGTGTTTATTACCCACCTGGCCCGTGGGATTTCTCAGTGCACTCTTGTGAGATGAGTCGACTGCTCAGTTTGCAGTCTACTTTTCTCAGTGCGCACATTTCTGCATGCAGCATGAGACAGTTTCCTTGGTCTATCGATGGTCCCTTGTCGATGCTTGTTTGGAGAGAGCTCATTCCTCTGTCCTTTTGCTACCTCGCACTAATCATACTCAGGAGAGGGGTGATTTACTCATTATAAAGATATATGTGGGTAATGAATACAAGAGTATAGAAGATCTTGGAGGCACAGCAAGTCGGTAGAGGACTCAGCAGAGGTAGGGGAATCGAGTCACATGACTTGACTTGAGTCACAAATTTGAGGACTTGAGACAGATAAAATGTTCGACCTGACTTTGACTTGGTCGTCATGATTTGAGACATGAGACCTGAGACAGATGGCTCAAAGGAACTTGACTTTTTTTTATTAATATCTGCCATTTTCTACTACTTTTATCTTCTCCCAAAATAAGAAAATTTGTATTTAAGTATTATCTTGTTGGTGATAGTGGTAAGAAAAACAGCGGTATGTATTTCTGCAGCTGAAAAATCAATGACAGAACCACCACAACATCCAACTCACTTCAAATCCCACAAGGAAAGGCACATGAAAATGTCGTTTTAGCTAACTTATTGGCTGCTCAGATGTTAGCCATGCGGGCATGTTACTAGCTAAAACAGCGGTGCGCTCATCTTCTCATGATACTGTTGCCCTTTCTCTACTGTTTTATTGTCGTATCACTTGACTTGCTTGACCTGAGCAACGATTTGGCATGACTTAGAGCACGGACTTGATTCGCTTGAGACTTGAAGGTCAAGGTGTGAGGTTCACTTGTGATTTGCACATGTGCGACCTACGCCCACCTCTGGGACACTGTAGACTTCAGAGGTGGCACACAGGCTGGCGGGCGGGCTGTTGCAGGGGCAGGATGGACAGCTGTTTGCTGGAATGCAGCCCTCAAGGAGTGTCAGGAGGAAGTGGTTTTATGGTCGTCCATCGCCGCCCTGCAGCTGCTGCCAGGTGAGTGTTAGCGCAGTAATGACTGTGATTCTGCAGAAGGAATCCTCCTGTAATTGTGGTAGCAGGGCCATTTAGCCTCCTGCACACATAAGACCCTGCCTATGTGTCAGCAACACTCACTCTGCCCTTCATCCCCCAGGCTGCTCTGAGTAACCATAGAAACAAGTCATTAGCTTGTGGGAATAAAATGTGACTGATTTTCCTTTCAAAAGTGGAGATTGGAAATCAGGAAGTTGAAATAGCCCTCTATTCCACTGGACTATAATTTAGTCAGAGGGAGGGACAAGCATCTCTTCAGTAATGAGTCCTGCGTGTTGCCAAGTGGAAGCACTGCAGGGTCACAAGTGCTTGTTCTTGTTCTGAACAACACATGTTGGATGGCTCGCTCACGTCCTTCGTCCAATCAGTGAGTAGTTTGATTGGTTATGAAGTTTCCGCCTTCGTGTTTGTGAAGAAGGTGCTGATGCTAGCATGTGTTGCTGGGTGAAACACAACCCTCATTCTAAAAAAGTTGTGACACTGTGTAAAACATAAATAAAACAGAATCTGATCATTTGCTCATCCTTTCTTAGCATACACTCATTCAAAAACAGGACAAAGACAGTATATTTAAATAATTATGTTTGGAAGATTCCAGAGGTAATCAGGCTCACTGCTAACAGGTGGTAGTATCATGATTGGGTAAGAAAGGGGCATCCTGGAAAGGCTCAGTCATTCACAAGTGAGGATGGAGCGAGGTTCACCACTTTGTGAACACATGACTGTACACTTCGTTAAACTGTTGTCAGTAAACACAGTTCGCGTAGATGATTGCAATCTGTTTTTATTTACATTTTACACAGCATCCCAGCTTTCTTCGTATCAGGACTGGACAGTCGTTCTAACGTCTTTCACGGTTGGTTCATACAGAGAGGCTCGATGCAGACAAAGCAGGACAGCGCTGTGTTTGGTTGGCTGTGCTGATTGACAGCAGGGATCTCTGTCACTGACTAATAGGCAGGGCAGATTATGTGGAGCAGAGGGGTCTGCTGAGCACAGTGGATCTGGCCACATGGCAGGGGATAAAGATACACAGCAGGACGGTAGCTGCCTGGGACCAGTGTGCTTGTAAATGTTGTCATTCTGAAGGCGTGCTCGGGCTGATGCTCCACTCTGACCGCATCAGAAGCAGGAGGTCTGTGGAGAAGAATATTGGATTGACTACCATGGGAGTCAAGTAAGTTGTTGTACAAAGGCAAAACTGAGCTCACTTGGATGCGTCTTGTGTATATTTGTGTTGTTTGTGAGCTTTTGATTCTGTCTGTTGAGCTGTGTTGTCTATTGTCTTTTCTCTCTTTCCTCCCTCTCTCTCTTTATCTTTCTTTCCGTGTCGCTCTCTCTTTTCCGCTCTGTGGAATGTGCAGTTGGAGTTGGACTGTCTGCTCCCGGGAGGTGAGAGGGTAATGGTTTTGTTGTCAAGCCACAGCGAGATGGATTCCTCCACCAAAGCGAGAGTGTGAGCAGAATGTATAGCATGGCAGAAAACATACTGCTGAAATGCTGGCTCCATTTTGCGGAAACAGCCACAGTGGAGCTGAAATGTTAATACTACCACTACCTCTAGAGCCTGACAAATGAGAATTGATTCATATCAATCTGTTGAATCTGAGCAACACATGCCCAGGGCAGCGAATGGCTCATCAGAAGTATTGAGTGGGTGGTAGCCGGGATGGGTGAGCTGCTTTGTGGTATTTGTCTTTGTTTACTGTTGGATAAAACACCAGCTGGCATTTTCCTGCAATAATCAGGCTGATGGGACTAATGGCTGCCTCAGTGCAGACACAGTGGCAGCACCAGCTGAGGCCATGAAGGGGCTGCAGCCTGTAGATAAGCCCAGGTGTGAATCCATCCAAGCCCTGTCAGGCGCCGTCAAGGCTGAGGTGTTGATGGAAATCCAGCCTGGCCTTGCAGCCTTAGGGATCCACCACAGGTAGATACATCCCACTACCCTCATGCACCTTCTCACCCATCAACAGCAATGTACTGCCTTCCTCTGATTCACAATCCTCCATGATTCTCAGGTAACAGGCGTCATCGTTTTTTGATCTTTATCAATAGAGATAGAGACTCGATCTTTACCGAATCTACCATTGCTACGGACGACCATATTCAGGCAGCCTGAGTGAGTCTTACACATTGCATGCTCCACAGGCATATATGCTGAATATTGGATGAGAAGTTCTTATTTTGATTCTGCATGTACCTCTTCAGATAATCGGCGTTCTGAAGATTTTGCTGCACTCTCGCTGTGGTGGGATTTCCTTGCCTCTTTCCGGGTGTCTGTCTCTTCCCTGGGATATGATAACATGGTGTGATAGCGCTGTGCACCAGGGTGACGGGCAGCGTAGAGTCTCTCGTGCCTGTCATCATGAATGGCAAACAGCTCCAGTGATACAGAAAAGAAAAGCAAGAGGGTTTGTCAAGCCTGTGTGAGGGATAACCTGATGCCCTTTCCCCTGTTCCCCTAAATAAATCCCTGAGTCAGGAAGTCTGTCTGGCCCACTCACATAGCCTGCAGGGGGGCAGTAGAGGGGGGCCGACAAACAAAGAGCTGAAGCGCTGACTCAAGCCTGTGCGCTCACCCTGGGTCCATGTCTACTAAGCCCTGTGGGGAGAGAGGGAAGCGCCGCCATCCATTCCTGACGGGTTCCTTTCGCATGTAGAGAAATGAGAGGATGTGGAGCACAGGTCTCTGTCCTGCAGGCTTGTCACCGAACATAGAGCTGCCCATGTTTAAGGATGATCAAAAAGACCGGGTTGTGTGTGACTAGTTGAGTGTGGGCAGGAGAGGCCATGCCCTCAGCATCAATCCATCTCCTGCTCTGTTTGCCTGTCCATGTTGGACATTCTCCAACTGGACAGAGGGCACCATGATCAGTGCATTAGTGTTCAGTTATGCTTGACTTTGCCCAATTCTTTGACCCCCATCCTGTTGAATGCTTATTATGTATCACGCCTATGGTGGCTGAGTGACGACATCTAAACCTCCTTAGTGCCCCTCAGTGAAAGGTGTCATGCAAATGGAGTCTATTATCTATGTCGTTACTTCTCCAGTGACTTCTGCATTGAGACACAGTGTGAGAGTGTTGTGGAATAAGAACGAGTGAATTGCAATAGCTGTTGGCAGGGGATATGCATTGAGGAGTTTTATGTCCTATTGTGTGCAGATGCAGATTAGAGCCTGTGGCCTCTGCTCCCACGAGCTGCCTTTATGCCTTACAATCCAGAGAAACAAAGATGGCTCCTGGTGGGGCTTCTCAGGCATCACTGTTCCTCAGTGCTCAGCCTCACCGTGGCCTTCTGTTCAACATGAATGACTAATAGCTGCTTAATCAGTGATAGTAGGTTGATTTCCCTAAATGTAGGTGCTTTACATTTTCAGAAACACACACATGCAGCACCCCTATCCTTCTGTTTGTCATCGGGAAGGGCCAGGCTTTTACGGGTGGAGCTCAGATTACCACTGAGGATAAGGCCATTGTCAGGACAGGTGGTTGAGTGTTTACCTCATAACCCACAGCTTCAATTTTCTGAAACGTTTCACCATCATCACACTGCCTTCTTTATCTCCATCAAGACGTAGCTCGGCTGCTGGGGCTTTGAAATTGTTCAGACAGCCAAATAATAACTGTGGAGGATTAAAACAAAGGAATTACAGGACTGATGAGACTGATGGAACATACTGTATATTAACGACAGATTTAATTATCTGCCAATGTACAAAATTAACCTTTGGCTTCAATGTAGCGCAATAAATACACAATCAGCCACAGGGGAAACGTTATAGTGCTTCTAGTACATATTCCACATCATATTTGCACCACAATGTACTTCTTAGTAGAGAATTAGTAAAGATTAAGAGTTACAGTGTAGGATGATGTGCCCTCGACCTTTCCTTGTCCAGTTAAACAGTTCAGAGTCAGTTCAAAACGGCTGATCAAACTACAGCACGGAGGATTTACCTCCTCTGTGTTTCTGTTGCTGCTTTCTGCATGCACATCGTCTTGAATGGAGAGGATTATTGCCTGTAATCGGTTCACGACCCAGCACATGAGAGCCAGCTGCTGCGTGCTAAAAATCCCATTATCCCCATACGCTCTATGTGGCCCAGTGAGTGTTGCTCTGTGTGTGTTTCTGTGGTTGACTTTATGAGTGTGTGATACAGGATAAACTGCTTAACTTGGAATAATGTGGTTGTAGTCAGTAACGTCTTAGTGGCTGTTCTTGGGAACACATTTCCACATGTACTCAGATTAGTATTGCCTCTTCTGTATGCATCTGTGATGTGTTTTTTGAGCCTCCTGATCCAAATGACTATTTCGTGCTTCCATGTCCCTGACAGTACAGCTCATTTCACCCAACTTGGACACCCTCTAGTTTTTGTTAGGTTGGCTATTGACTTGAATATAGATGAAAGATTAAGAAACACATGTTAGAACTCCCATCCCCCTCTGTTCTGTCTCTCTAGATGGCCTACTGATTAATCACTCACAAATGTTCTCAGCAGCCTGCGGGCCTTTTTGTTGTGATAGCCTCTGTGTGGAGAAGTGCAAATAAATAATCGCTAGGTGTCTTACCATGGCAGCAAGTGATTAATGAAGCAGAGAAGTGGAGCAGAAGTATGCTGGCTTTCTTCCCGTCTGTCTGTCTCTTCCACCCTGATCATGCTCTTAAGTAATTCTGCATTCTGATGTGATGTCATGTATCAATCGAAGAGGACATTATATTTGATCAGTGGTTATAATAATCGTCATTTTTCTCTTGTGTGTCAAATGTCCTGCCTCTATTGTATGCCAAACTGATTTTTCAGACAGGAAACATCACTCAGTCAGTGATAACATGATGTGAGTGCCAAGAGTTCTTCTGTGCATGCCCTGAGCAGAACCGCCTTCCTGAGGTTTTTTCAAGGGAAAACGTGGGTGGGATAGTGGGTGAATCGGAGTTCAACATGTGCATTGAGAGTGTGAAGTCATTCCAGATTCTCTGCAGCCTTGGAGAGGAGTGTAGCAGAATACCTGGAGCAGTGTCTGAGGAGCAGAGTGAAAATGCACTGCAAGAGATGAAAGCAGCTGTTAATCTTTGTCAGCAGTGCCAGGGGTGGCGAAGCTGCAGTCTGCAGAGCGGGGAAGAACATGTCTTCATTATCATCTGTCACCCATCAGCCGAAAAGTGAATTTTCTCCCCAGACTTTTATTTTTGCTGCCTGAACCAATTTTGATGTAATAGCTGAGCATTTTCCCCACTCGCACCCAAAGCTGCAGTTTTATGGAAGGCTCCTGTAAACAAGTAAGGGTCAATTGCTAGAGATTTTCCTTCAAGGACCTTTTGACTCTCATTGCAGGTATTTCCAATCCTTTCCTCTAGGAGCCTTCAATTGGCCCCTTTATCTCATTGACTGACAAAAGGGTCCCATAGAGCTAATGCCCTTTGCTTTGTCCACCTCCCCATGACCTAATGTTGAGGCTAGTTAAGGCCATATTAGCAAGATGTGATCCTGAATTCTAAGAAGAACAATAAAATGAACTGTAAATAGAATTATAGCCTCTCACTTTTACTCTTTGCTTCCTTTGCTTGCCTTAAGCCCCTCTTAAGACCTTAACTTAGCCAGAGAGCTTTGTGGCCGTTCAGCATGGGGACAGGGGGAATTGGTGGGTGTGTGCTTTATGGGCAGACCACTGAAAACAAAAACAGTGGATGTCAGCGTTGAAGGTTTGCCACACACTCCTGCATAGCAGAAAAAAAACTATTCCCCCCTCAATCATTAAGGGTTTAACCTTGGCATAGGCACAGAGCACCTTCTTTGCACAGTCCTCTGGGAAGTGAGAATCTGTTGGCATGATCCCTTTCTTCTTGGTGTGATGTCCAAAGGCACGGATGATAGATCTGCCTCACGGAGTTCCTTTCATGTTTCACGACCAAATCAGAGTAAAAAGAATGTTGCTTTTTCCTCTGTGTTGATGCGAGCCAGTGATTAAATCTACGGCTGCCTACAACACTGTAGCAACAAACCAGGCTTTCTTGAATATTGATGAAGTTTTGTCACTTTTTGGCGCCAACTGTTCCATTTATTCTTGGCCGACTGGGGATTCCCATCTTTGGGAATAAAGCAATTCCAAGCTGGCTGTGGCATAGCCCCAACAATCATTTTTTCCTGTTTCTCTCTCAGACAGAAAATGATTTACCTCCTCATGGACAGCGCCTCACTGGCACAGAGCCAGGCCCACTGATCGACGAGAGGACTTTGCTTTACACCCTGCAGCTCCCTCTTTCACTGCTTCTTTCTATCTGCCTCTCTTCCTTCTTCCTTTAACTGACTGTATTTGCACTATTTTGCTATTTTTTACATCGCCATCCATACCCATGCACTGATTTCTTCCCTGTTCCCCACTTGCACGCCCTTTCTTTCTTCCCCTGTGCTTCAAATGATTCCCCGTTATTCAAGCAATTCTCCAGAGGATGCCCTAATCCCTCGTTTTCCACCTCAGTCCACAGACCGTTTCAAAAGAGTTCTAAGGAGACTGTGACAGAACAGGTTTACAAACCCCTTGTAGAATTTAAGATTTTATTTTCACAAAACTGTGTGTTTCTGTCTTGCTCTGACAGAAGAGCTCTTTGAATCTGCATTATGACATGAATATGACAAGTCAGTTGCATAAGGAGACATCAGTTTTTGTCAGGAACCTTTTCTTTTCTATGACAACACATTGTACTCACAGATGTTACATGAATGCATTTAGCCTTACCTAATTGGCCAGGGATTGGTGCAGTGAAGATGTGTGTGCAGCCTTGGGCTGTCAGCAGTCAGTGCACAAATGATGCCCCATTTGGTATTCTGTGTCCAAGGCCAGACACCGCAGGAACAAAAGGCTTGTTGAACACCTTGTTGGAACAAAGAGATTTTCTTAAAGGCCTTGGTCCGGTGTGTTTGGAGCGTGCCAGGCAGGGTGTTGCTCAGATAACTGGACATCACATTCATTGCCGTCTGGTTTAGCTGGGATCCATTTATCTATTTCTGAGGATTTATAGGAAGTGTATAAATCCTAGCCTGGAGGTGTTTGGCCACTTCCTGCAAACTGCTGTTGTGTAAACCGACACGGGAGAGAGGTGCTCTTCCTTCAGACTACCATTAAAACAGCCAGGCGGGAGGAAACAGACTGGCAAGTCGGCTGAAAGCTTCAGAGCTTTGGATTGATAAGATTCAACTGACAGCCAGATAAGCCTGTTAGTTCTCTCTTCCATTTTAATGTATCTTGGGCTGCCGAAGGAGAGAAGAAACACATTTTTCAAAACAACTGGAAAGATTTGGGTTTTGGTTGACGGTAATCTTAATCTGAATGATAAGATAACAACACTGCACAAAGGGAATGTCTCTTTCTGTATCTCCAGGTGGCCGCCTTTTTAGCAGCTCCTATGAAGTAAAATTGCACATTTTTGCTACAATTAACATTTGTTGAACCACATTCATAGATTAATCACTGCATTCAGGATGTTGCAGCCTCAGGCATTGGTTGTTTTGAGTGATTTAGGATAAGGGGGAGGAAGTGAGAAAAACAAAATTAATGTTTATACCAGTGGTCCCTTGATTGCAGGGGGACTTTAGAAAGGAGACAGGCTCATTACCAGACTAAACCTCAGCGCCACACAGGAGGCTTGGATCAGCTTTGTCATACATTCAACCGCCTGTTCCTCTGTTATTGTCCCCATATGTATAATGCTGTGTCTCAGGTAACCCAAACCCGCATATTTCTTCGGTTATTTTAAGAGCCCACCCTGTGGGACCCTCTCAGCTTTTAGTGTTGGTGTAATGCATATACATGAACGGTCATACATCTGGGGGATGCTGACACACTCAGCAAACAGTCGTTGACCCATTTAGATACGGCTTCAGTGGTTGACTCTGAGAAAAAGCGTTTTATGGTGTGGAAGTATTTGTCTCATACTTAATGATCAGCATCCTGACCTCACTAGTAAATCTTGTCTGGGTGGGCCTTCTCGCTGCCAGGGTTGGTTGGCAGAGAATGACATCATCTCCTCTTGTCTGTGCACCACATGAATTTGCGCGTGTTCACGGGCTGATGTCATGGTCGCTTAATCGCTGCTGAAGCTAAGCAGCACCCGGGTCAGACTGTGGGTGACCTGGGACCACTGCCACTGAGGCAGCACAGAGATGCAGATTTGTTTTAATCCAGCTCAAATTTGGCAAAGCATGCAGCAGTGTCTGTCTGCACTGTGGAGGCTGAACATTTGTCTGGTCCTTGTGCTTTAACTGAACTAAGTCTGTATTTCTCTAACAGTTGAGCTCAGTTGGTAGATTTATGTTATCCCCCCACACAGCTTTGGGGCAGAGGGCTGTTTGATCATGTCAAGGGCAGCCCATCAATAAGACAGTGTGTGCTGATTTTAGCTCAGGGGAGGCTTCCTATTGATTATCTTAGGACTCAAAAACATAGCACCTCACCTGATAGACCAACACACATCCAAGCCAATCAATCATGGCCATCTGCTGATTTGGCATTTTGGGCTTGGCAGTGTCTCCAGCACACAACAACATGGCTTCACGCACCTATCTGCACTCTAAAAATCTCACAAATACCTTTACTACGGAGTCCAGGATAAATTGTGAATGTATCCAGCAGCGAGCGAGCCTCACTCATTGTGCTGTAGTCATTATCATTGCATGGTGTTGAGGCTGGCTGGAGCCCAGTATTCCCATCTCCATTCATGAAGAGCTATGTTGGCCTGCTAATCAGCAGCAGTGTGAGGCAGACTCACCGTGGGGGGGATAAAGCAGTCTGATATCAGTCCCAATGATCTGATCCCTGCATGAATGGCCAGAGCAGCCTTATCTTGTCTGCAGAGGGAAAAAAAGGAGAATCACAGAAAGGAAATGTCAAGGATAGTAAATGTGACCAACATGGTAATTAGCCACAGAAAGGGCTACCTAAAGAGGAGCATAGCTGCTTAGGAGAACAGAGACAAATTTGCACAAACAAGCTAATGGCTGCCCCAGCTAATGATTCTCTTGGGTAGAGGAATTTCTCTTGTTAATTTGACAAAGCTTGAAAAGAGGGCTGGAGCCATTATTGACAGCAGGCCAAAGTGAAGCTTTGAAAGCAGCGGGCAAACACAGCTTCTCCACTCTCTCTGTTCTGCAGTCATTGACATCCTCTCCTCCTACCTCACTGTCAGTCCCGCCATGGGTAAGGACAAAATCGAGATGTCCTTTCTGGAACAAAGGCATCGGGAGACCTTTTATTTCAAACGATCCTTGATTTTACATCTGTCTTGCTATGGCTCATTTATATATATTGCAGTCATTATCTGTCCCTTAGGTCTGTTCATAAGGAGACAGTGATGGAGCTGAAAGGCTATCAGGGCAGTTCCAACTGTGGCTGTTCCATATTATTACGTCATTTTGATTTATAACTCTTGAAACCACACTGAGGGTTGCAGCAATGAGCATGAGAACAATGACTGGTTGCACTGTCAGGGTGACCAGTGTCCACATTAGTATTGTCTTCTATTCTCTGGCTGTTGCCAATCATGATTCAAAGGGACTCAGCGTACGAGCAGCACATGGCAAAGCTTCAGGAGACGGTTTTGCTCTTTAGAATAAGACCACCTCAGGCGAATTAATTTGGACACACTGCAGAAAAGCAAAGGTAAGCGTGCTGTGGCGAGGAGGAAGGTAAAGGTTATGTGATCTATCAAGCTGCTTCATTGCTATACTGGGCTTTCCAAATAGGTAGGCAATGGTGGGTGTTATTTTTCTGTTCTCTCTCTCTCTTTTTTTGCCTATAAATGTAATCCAGCAGAGTTCATGTAAGGGGCACTGTGTCAGAAGGAGAGAGGCAGAGAGAGCTTGGTGTGTGTTTGTGCTGAACGTACTTTCATCTGGCAAGTCTCACACCCACTCTGTCTGCTGATATGTTGTAGTAGGCACTCTGCAGCCAAAGCAGCAGCCTTTCAAACAAGACTGGATGGTCGGGGGGCTGAGAGGGCTTACTGGTAAATTGGCAGCCCAGGGAATACAGGGTACTCTCACCCCGGTGCTCGCCCACTCGCATGCTTTCATTTCCCTTTTTACCCTTGACCATTGACTGACTGCACTGGCCAGAATAAATCTGCCTCTCTCAGATGTCATCTGTTCATTGTCTGTTCTCTCCCTTTCCCTCCCTTGCTTGCGCTCTTTTTTTAAAAAAAAAAAAAAAAAGAAAGAAAAATCTCTCTCAGCTTTCCAGTTGAGTCAGAGCATCGCTCATTCAGGCAATCCATCGTTCTGCTCTTAAGTGTATCCTTCCTTATCTGTGTGTCACTCCTTATGATTAATAACACTCTCATTCATCTGGCTAATTACATCCTTCGACAAAGGAAAAAAAATACAAATGTGCACAAGTGTACACTCACTACCCGCACAAACACACACACACACACACACACTCACGCTCATGCATGCATGCACTGTAGGCATACTAACCAAATCTGTTTGAAGTGTGGGACCCTAAAAGAAGAGAAGGCTCCTGTATGCATTAAGTATTCATGTGACGTGTGGTGGGGTGCATGCGTGTGTGTGTGTCTGTGTGTGTGTGCTGGGGTTTGTATGAGACAGTGTGTGTGTGTGTGTGTGTGGGTGCATGCGTGTGTGGGTAGAGAGAAAAAGAGAGTACTCGCAAATTGCGCCGCGAGCAGCCAGCAATCGAGCGCTGACACCTCGTCTGGCAGTTGGAGGGAAAAGGGGCTGGGCTGAGGAAAGAAAGAGAGAGAGAGGGAGAGGAGGGAGGCAGGGAGAGAGGAGGGAGTGAGTGTGTGTGTGTGTGAGAGAGAGAGAGAGAGGCAGGGAGAGAGAGAGACACGGCAGGACAGCTGCCAGCATTTCTCCGATAGCAGGAGAAGGACCAAGAGGCGGAACAGGAGTAGGAATTCTCCCCATTCTCAGCCACCCAAGGAAATCTTCCAGCCCAGCCAGGCTTGCTGATTGTCTCCCCCTCCTCCGGGACTCTGGGAAGGACCTGGTCATCGGGACCTGCGACCACTCACACCAGACACAGCAGGATTAGCTGAATGAGAGAAAACCATGCAGCCTGTGGGATGAATGCAGAATTGGATGTGAAAGAAGGAGTGGAAAGCAGTTGCTGGGTTTTTACATCTCTGAACTAACGCTGAACTTTTTCTGGCGAAGAGGCATGGAAAGAGTTGGAGGTGCTTTAGTGGCATGTGAACAGAGGAGGGACTCCCTCTCATTCTTCCACCTTGCCTCTTCCTAAGAAGCTTCTTGGACTCCCCTCACTGTGAACCGTTTCTGCAGGGTACTCATCCTGTCTGCCCACCTCCACCCTGCCCCACCTGGCACTTGTTCCATTTAGCTACTATGATGCCCACGCCTCCTCCTCCTGGTTCTCCCTCCCCCCCTCCAGCTTCTTACAAACCTCTGTGAAATCAAGTGGAACCTCGATGATTGCGATCGGAGCAAAGAGGACCCCTGTGCCCCAAGTAGCGAGCAGCCCCGCCTCGCTCTGTTCTCGGTGACTATGCCAGCGTATCAGATGTGCAAGTAATGGAGAGCAGTGACAACACAGACATGGACCGCAAAGTTGAACTCTATCAGTTGTCTGTTTTTTGACTATAAGCATAAACTAGATAATGGATTGGAAGGAACTGTAAGTACACCATAGCAGCATTTTCTTACTGGTGCATGTTGAAACCATTGGTTCAGTTTGTGTAGCACTTAACAGAGCATATCAGTATGTGAATATTCTGTACAAACTGAAAACTGACTGAGTGATGTGAGAGCGTCTGCTTCGCTGGGCGCGCAGTTTCTCCTTTGAGCACTTAGAACAAGTTATGTAGGGAAACAGCTTCATTAGCATGGAGATTGGGAGTGAACAGGTGGACAAGCTGTTGTGGGCGAAGAAATCTGAGCCTCTCCTCACCGCCTATTTCCCACTGACTGATCATGTAGCTGGCTAAGGCGGAGAGGGGAAGGGAGAAGAAGGGAGGGGGGAGAGGTTGAGAGAGAAAGTGACAAGCAATTAATTTCCCTGTGTACTTGTGGTGAAAAAAACAGCAATATCATCCCTTTTTTCTCACCTACCATTGAAAAACACGTGCACTGATCGCCATTGTGCAGCATGAATTAAACCTCAAGGTTACAAGCTCAGCTTTAGGTTGTGAGCGCTCCTCACTGGTCAAGACAGAGCCCCTTTATTCTTTCATGGTGTCTTATGGCGAATCCTGACGCTTGATTTATCTCTTTGCTGAAAGAGGAAAGAGACAGAATAAGGTGAGAGAGGGGATGTGAGAGACAGGGTACATTTATCTTGAATGAAAGTGCTGCGGATGTCTGTCATTAACACACACTCACAAGCCCTCCAACACACACACGCGCAGTTGCACACAGCCACGTGTACTCTAGTGTAGTTTCCCCTTTCTTTCTCTCCATCTCACATTCATCTATTCCATCTCATTTTTTTCAGTCACACGATCCGTCTCGCATGCTATCACACATAGGCAGCTCCCTGGGGAGAGCCTTCTCCTGTAGCCTACTTGGATGCAATAATTATTCCATCAGCCGGCAGTGTGTTCCCTGATTGTGCTCTTGGGCTGTCTCTGCAGGGGGTGTACAGTGGAGAGGGGAGTGTTGAGGAGAGGAGGGGGGCCGGTTGTCACTCCAGGACGTAGGGGAGGGGGTTGTGTTTTTGGCAGTAGCCCACCCAGTCCTGTCCAGAGGAGCCCAGAGTAGGACTAATGAGCTCAGGCTGGCCTATTAGGAAGCTGCTGCTCTCCAGGACACACATGGATCGCTTTTTTTTGCTCTTGCTCTTGCGCTCGCCCTCAGTCTCTTTTTCATAAACTCTGCTTCTTCTACCTCTCTTAAAATCCCTTGCACTGCAGATTTCTCATCTTTTAATCTCTCACTCCAATCATTTCCTCAAGTTGACAACCACCTCTTTGTTTTCCTGTATTTCTCTGAAATCTGACTGCTTGAGTCAAAACCATTTGAGTGCATTTGAATTTCCTTGGAGTATTACTTTCCTCCCTGACCTTGAATTTCCAGCTGAGGTACGGTGTTAGCTGATCTAGGGCGATGCCATACCTGGAAGCACTCTAAATCTGGCCAGATTCCCTGCAGGCCGTGCAGAGATATTGGTGCTGTCCTTTGAGTTGCAGGAATTTAGGCAGAATGGGGTGCATGTGCCTGACTCTGTTGGCCTTGTGACCAATCTGTGTCTCCATAGCAGTGAGTCTGGGAGACAAGAGGCCAGGATGACAGTGGATTTTAATTAGAGGACTGTCAAAAAGCTGGATTCAGTTACAGCAGAGGGTCCTGGTAGGTGCCAGCACAGCAGAACTGCTCAGCCAGATATTTATCTGTCTAGGAACCACTCAAAGGAACAGTTTATCACAAAATCTTTTTTATTTCCTTTTACCTGTAGTACTGCAGTACTGTAGTACTGCAGTGGGTACTGGAACTATATGGCGCTTGGCTTCCATTATATTAGAGAGATGGCAGATATATCTACAGCTGATATCTCCAGAACTTGGTAACTCACACCAAACTAATGGATAAATAACACTACACGTTACAGGGAAAAAAAATGTACTTTTGATTTTGGGGTGAACTGTTCCTTTAAGTAGAAGTTGGGTTTACCTGCCTGCCTCTCCTCTCCTGGTGCTGGCTAGCTTGTGTAATGTAAATGATCAAAACTCCCAACATATAGTGCACACTCCAGCTTTGACTTAAATGATGGGTGAACATACTCTGTCATAATTGCTTAGCTTAAGTAACAGAGATAGACATGACTGTAATCCCAGAGGGCAGTGTTTCAGCAGTCCTCGCCTGTCATGTCTCTGACAGTTGTTTTCTGTTTGATCAAGATAAATGCCTGCATTTACTGTGCCTTCCTGCTATGACAGCCTATATTTGGTCCCTCACAGGCAAGGAAGGCTTGCCTGGTAATCATTTATCTTATGGATTTTGCAGTTCATGTTGCAAAAATAGAAGTAGTTGAAGTGGAGGGCTGAAGCTTTATGTTTCTTGGTAGGGAAGTTTGAGTGGGGAGTTTGTAGAAAAACAGTTTGAGAGTGGTAAATGGCCGAGAACGGTGGCACGGTGTAGCTCTCCCGCTGACTTTTTTTTGCTTTGGGGAACTAAAAGGAGCTTGTTGACCTTTATGTTACAGTGGGATTTCTAAAGGCTTTGCTGCACACCCTTACAAAAATGTCAAGCTAGACATTTAAAATCAATAAGCTCTTGGTTGTGTACCACACTGGGAGAAAACATCACCTGAGCAAAAACGATTTGCTAATGTATGAACTTAATGGAGTGGTCATTTTCTAAGTCCAGCTTCAACCTCAAGGCTTTTTTTTTATTTTTTTTTTTATTTCCCTCCCCAGGGCAGCTCAGAAGCTGAACCTGTCCTCCAAGCGGAAGAAGCACCAGCCCTCGCTGCTCCACCCACAGGAGCCCTCAATTTACCCCACCAACTTCAGTGGCATCCTGCAGGTCTCGCCGCCCCCCGCCCCGCCATGCCTGCTCCGAGCCGTGTCCAAAGTGAAAGAGAACCCAGGGATGGGAAAGGTGAGAACAAACCTACATCAGTATACGCAACAAACTCTATGCTCGTAAAGTACAGATAAAATAAACAGACCCATACCGGCTGTGCTCAAGTAAGCCCCTATAACCCCCAGCCCACACAAACATACAGATACACACAGGCTCCTATTTGAAGGGGAGAATGCAGGGTGGCGGCACACTGGGCTGCAGGCAGCGTGCCGTCTGGTCCAGTCCATGCAGATGTAGTCAGATAAGCCTCCTGGAATGTCACGAATTCAACGAGTTTGTGAGACCAGCATTCCCCTGTGTGAATACAGAAAAGACAGTCAAAACTATAATTCACAAATCCGCGGTCACGTTAACAGCAGGATGTCTAATTCCATTTTAGGTACAGTGAGTGATGATGAAAGTCAGGCTGGCAGCAATAGGACAGTCATTAAACAAAGCTGTATAAACACATCGCTCTTCCTTTGTGGTTTATTGGGTATTGTTTGTCTGAGCTGGCGTCCTGTATTTATAAAGCAGAAGAAGAAGTCCCCTAACAAGATTAGATCCCACCTGGATAGGAAGTGCTCGCTTCTGTTGCCAGGTATCCAGACGGTTGAGATTTTGCCATATATTGTAAATCTCCCATTGACACATGGACTCCATAAAAAAACCTGTGTTATTAACAAGCCTCCTCAAGCCCACACCTGAGGTATATTATGCATCTGTGGAGTCAGGGGCTGGTTTTAAAGGGGAAATCAAGATTTATGATATTCTTCATGGCATATTTTCTGGTTTTCTTACTGTAAAGCAAACACATCAGTGTGCTCTCCGTGTTTCTTTGTCCCCGTCTCTCTTTCAGCTGTGGAATCACAGTTGCAATAACGTTTTCAGTAGCTTACACGGCTTTCACTTTGCCTGCATGTGTTTCGTATTAATTCAACTTAAGACTCAGGTGAATGTCTTGTTTCCATCAACCGTATGTGGGTCACTTCCACTTTTCCACTTTTGACCTAGACACAGTTCTTTCAGGCATAGACAGTTGAGTGGATGGAGACATGCCAAGCCACACTAATGGATTTTGTGGGGGATCAAGGGACAGGGAAACAGGGGCCATTAGCACAGAGTCTGAGGTGTGAAAATACTGCAGCCAATCCTCTGTAGCCTCCAGTATTTGATCTCCGCCAACATAAATAAAACTGAGACATTAGCTTGCCTGGTAGCCTCTGTCTGGTAGACAGAGACGCAGCAGTCATATGTGAAAGCCCAGTTTAAATGTCATAGCAAATGCGATTTACTCAACATATGCACACGTCAGTCACGATAACAGCCCCCTGTGGAGTATAAAGAGAGTTTGCACTTGGCCTGCGGAATCCAAGATGAATTCACTCACTGAAAGAAAGGGATTTCCAGTGACATTGTTTCAGAGGGCTGGAGTCTGGATCTGTAGCAATATTTATATACTAGCGAGAGGAAGAATGAGCCTTTTGTGTAGCTGTGAAGAGGGTGGAGAGTCCCAGGCTGAGTGAAACGGTCTCTCTAAAAAGGGAAGGGAGTTAGCTATATTTTAAGGTTTTATTTCAGTGCCTGAGAGGCATCACAGGTACTTTTTCAAGAAGCTCTGAAATGGCTGAGGAATGAGTTCCCTATCACGTATACTGTAGGATAGAGAGACCGTTGATATAAAGCTAGGCGTAACACTAAACACTCAGGGAGTTGACAGGGACCCCAAAGCTTGCTATACATATCCCAAGAGCTGTATATGTCTCCTGTCAGTCACAGATATATTTCCACAGTGCCTTTGGAGATATGGTTGTGGTGTATTTCTGACCATCAGATTGTAAGGGAATATAGAGTACAGTTGTCACAATTTCAATAGGAGGTTGTAAATGGGGTTGTCATGTAGCTTAATGCTGTGTTTGCTACGTTTATTTATCAGAAACAACCACCTAAAAAAGAATCCAAGCAAAATATTACACCTATTTTCCATCATCAGAAAAATCTTTTCTGTTTCTCTCTCACCAAACTAAGATGAGCTTAATTGCCTTGTTAACTCATCATCAAACACACTTCATTATTCATAAACCCTGATTTGACTTAGTTAGATGTGAAAAAATTCTAGACACTTTTTTCGCAGGCAGACAAAATTATGAAACTGAAATGTCAAAAATTAACTCCCCCCCTCCAACAAACCCAAAAAACAACTGGCAATCGACTCAGACAGTTCATATATTTGTCCAATCGCACGACCCTACCTGACATGCACAAGCACGACCACACCCACACAAACCACACACACAGGAAAAGGTGGAATTTCTTTGGAGATGTTCATAAGCGGTGCCACTATACACAACTGGCAGAATGACTTCACTCCTCTAACCACGGCAGTAACGCCAGACACGAGCGGGCTTGTCAGAGCAGTGCCAAATCAACACCTTTAGATACAAGCTGTCATCCTGCTTAGCGTACCATGCAGGCATGATGAGGTGTACCATGACCTGTGGAATGTGTTAAGACTGTAAGCTCACTTTATGAATGTCGAGCCCTAGAATGCAACAGGGTGAGTTCTGAGCTTCTTAATGTGGAGCTGCCATTTTCCACGCAGCAGAGGGGAGAGGGAGGAGCAGGAGGGAGAGTGAGTAGGTGGGATAAGAGGGGGGCCATATGCTCCTGCACTCCCATGCTGGTGATGGGCTCCTGGTCCAGAAAAACAACCCCGCTAGACGGATAATCCCCCAGCGTGGTGCTTCACAAACATTCATTTCCACTATTTTCTGCCATGCCATTCAATGAGCACCTTCCTGCCTTTCACTCACACCACTGGGCAACGTGTAGACCCATCAGGTGTGTTCAGGAGTGCTTCAACAGCAACCTTCAATATCCATCAACAATACCGTGAAGTGGGCGTGATGTTAATGCACAAAGCTGAGCCTTGCTCCCTAACCTATATTCAGAATGCCGACCGTACATTTCCTCTCTTTCCTCTGTTTCTTTGCACTGTAAGTAAAAGGTGTTAAGCTTAGCCTGTAGTGTTTTCCATTGTCTCCTTATGCTTTCTCACTTTGTTATCCACCCTGTCATCTATCTCCCTCTGCGGTTTAGGTGAAAGTGATGATGCGTATCTGTCCATCTCTGGAGGCTGCAGACTCCTCAGAGTCTCAGTCCTTCTTAAAAGTGGACAGTAGGAAGAAGCAGCTGACCCTCTACGACCCGGCATCCAGCCCACACTCCAGTTCAGGACACAGGAGATCTGCCACTGTGGCCGTCCCAAAGATATTTGCCTTCGATGCTGTTTTTACCCAGGATGCCTCACAAGTAAGAGCCAGCAGGGGTTATGTGCTATACGTGGGATTGTGTGTGTATGTATGGTTTTTTTTGAAGGTGTCATGTGGGAATTCAGCCTCTCAAGGGCAAAGGGATGTCCTTATGCTGGCAGGGTGTGGCCAGGGGCTTAGAGAAAAATGTCTGTCTTGGGTCAGAGGGCATTCTTACCAGTGTGGGCCTAACAGCTGGGCCTTTTAAGCCCTCTGGGGAATGATTTGAATCCACTCCAGTTATATCTAACCTCTCCTTTCATAGGACAGCTATATCTAACCTCAGACCTCTGCAGCCCAGAGCAGGCATACCCACTGAGATCAAAGACAAAGGTCATGTAGATGTTTACTATATAGCGACTTGGGAGCAGACCAGTTCTGCTCTCTCCACAGCTTAAAACAAACACCACAGTCTTTTAATGGAATGATTGTATCTATGTCACTTGCTGCAAAATTTCCTAAAAATCTGAGGTCAAGTATTTTATGCATTTCCCCGTGGCGCAGTAAACTCTAAATAGCCACGAGCGCAGAGGAGATTGTCATCACTAGCGTAGGGCGTTTCTGTAGCAGCGAGAGCCTCAGATCCTCTATCATACCACCTACTTGGAACAAGTATTTTCCTAAGTAAGCTGCTGCCTAAATGTTGATGCTGCAGAGCTGAGGCCAAGCTGCTAGATTGTGCCGCTGGGACAGCACTGCTGGTGGCTAACAGTAACAGCAAGCTGTTCTGCTGTTAGAGGCCTTGTTTGCTGTGTGATGTATGGGAAGGGGCCTCTGCTGCAGGAGCCTTGCCCCAGAGGACCCATGCTGAAACAGATTGCAAAACTGAGCCACACATTGCAGCACACACAAACACACATAAACACACATACTCCTGAGTGATGAAAAATACCGAAACCATTAATGTGATTTGCTGTAACCGCTGCCAAATTGCTGTTTAGTTTATATGATATCATTTTGGATTCATTGTTCTCAGTATGCCTGTTTGACAGTGTTTTTTGGATGTGGCTGAATTGTGAGTTGACTGTGAGGGGGCTGCCTCTGTGTGTTTTCACAGGCTGAGGTGTGCTCAGGAACAGTAGCTGAGGTCATCCAGTCTGTGGTGAACGGTGCAGACGGCTGCATTTTCTGCTTCGGCCAAGTCAAGCTCGGTAAGCTCCTCCACTGGCAAGAGATTAGACAAGAGCTTTTGTTAGCCAAAGAAAACTCTTATTGCTCTTTGTTAGCTACACTTGATGTCCACAATTGGCTTAGTGGTGCACTGGGGTGAGTCAAGGAATGGGAGATTGGAGGAAAGGAATGGGTAGTGAGTTCAAGCTCCAGGGCTCAGTCTGTAATTAAAATCTTAGTAATTGGCCTGGCCAGTGCTCTTAGGCTGAAGGGCTTGCTCTCCACATGCTGCTGTTTCCACTACCTACAATTCTCCTCCAAATTACTGTGTCTGGAATGGGTCCTTGGATTAGGACTTTTTTTATTTGGCATATACTGGATATTACCTCCACAGCCCCACATCAACTATTGTTAATTTTTTCATCAGCAATTGTTAAACACAGTACCCCTCAAAACATATCTAGTGTCAGGGTCTATTCCTTTGTCAACTTCCTGCCCGTTCCAAACAGCTTGACGAGAGAATTAATTTCAGTTTGAACACATAGTTAGTGCAGCTGGCTTCCAGACACAAGGCAGTATTTCCATTTCCATCCCCCTCTCTCTTTCACACATCCCCAGGCAAGACATACACCATGATTGGCAAAGACAGCACCACTCAGAGCCTAGGCATTGTGCCCTGTGCCATTTCCTGGCTCTTCAAGCTCATCAATGAGCGCAAGGAGAAGACGGGCACGCGCTTCTCTGTCCGAGTGTCCGCGGTGGAAATCTTTGGGAAAGACGAGGAGCTGAAGGACTTGCTGTCTGAGGTGTCGACAGGCAGCCTGCAGGAAGGCCAGTCCCCGGGCATCCACCTGAGGGAGGATCCCATCTGTGGCACTCAGGTGAGAAGCATTCCACCTCTCCACTCTTTCTTTGTTCGCTGATCCTTTCATTCTCTCTGTGGGTTATACAGTATTAGTCTGTCTGAGTATTGATTTCTTTCTGTCTATGATCTACCTCTTCCTCTCTCAAAGATGTTTGACTTTTTCTTGTGAGTGCATGTGTGTGTGTATGTGTGTTTTTATCTCCCAGGACTTCCTAGTCAGCCTCGCTCTATCCTACCCGCCTCTGAAATCCTCGCTTTATATTTCCACCAAACCCATCTGTGGTATTGATGGCTTTCTTCTTACCTTTGTATTGACTCCCCTGTCAGCATCCATCAGCATCTATTACCTGTGTGTTAGTACGAGCCCTCTACAGCACAATAGCAGTGTTACTGGGGGATGGTGGGGGACTGTAGGTTTGAAGGCACTCACAGGTGTTGCTGTCAGATGTTGTTTTTTGGGGATCTGTGTGGACGCTGACTTCAAAGGCTATGCCTTTCTGTGAAGCTCCTTCTTGCTCTTCCTCTAAGCAGCCACACGTGGGCTCTCTTCATGATGCCCCCCACCTTCTCTCTCTCTTTTACCTCCTCCTTTACCCTCCTCTCTTTTTGTATCTCACCGCCACCATCATCACATCCACAGTGAGGGAGGTGCCCCTACCTCCTGCTCCACCATTACCTCTCCTAATCCTCCTCCCTCTGTGTGCATATCTGCTGTTTTAATTGCCCCCGAGACGCAATCTAATGGGCAAGAAATGTGTGCCGGGGTCCAATTAACTGGCTCCCCTCTCTTTCGCTTTTCTCTCCTCTCTAGCATCCTTTTCACATCTGTCCTCTTTCTCAAGCCCTATGTGGCCTCCTTTGCTCACCCCAACCCCTGATCTCTGTCTCCTCCTCCCCCCGCAGCTTCAGAATCAGAGTGAACTGCGAGCCCCGACGGCTGAGAAAGCTGCCTTCTACCTGGATGCGGCCATCGCTGCGCGCAGCACCAGCAGGCCGAATGTAGATGAGGAAGAGCGACGCAACTCCCACATGCTGTTCACACTGCACATTTACCAGTACCGCATGGAGAAGAGCGGCAAGGGAGGAAGTTAGTACCATTAGATCACTACAACCCTGTAGCAGTGTTCCCACAGTGTTTCTACTGCAAAGTAATGACTAAGGGTCAACATGAAATTTCACAGTACTTTTACATATAGTCTAACATATATGTGAAACATGGACAATTTCCTCACCTAATTCTAAGTATTCATAGGTGATATCTTTTTCAAACTGACTAAACAAAAGGTGGTTTTGTTGTGAAGTGGCACTCGAAATTATAGCTAGAACATCAGACAGGACCCTTATTTGCAAAGTTTCTAGATGGATTGATTGTAGCCTCTGCAAGACAGAAATTCTGTTTGTATGTATGTATTATACTTTGGCGAATGATCGAATGATTTGAAGCCTGACTGGCAGGAGTTTCATGTTTTGTTGCTGCTGTTGCAATTACATCAATCACCCACATAACAATGCACAGGCCTGTGATTTTTACAATGACAGCCAATTCCATCTCGCTGCATTTTAAATCATCAGGAGAGGAACCGAATGTGTGTTTCTGATTGTCAGTGGATTCTTTCGTTTTTATGTGTCTAACCAACGGAGCCTCCTAGTTACCATGAGTTACACATCTGGTGGGGGTTTGCCAGACTGGCTGCAGTTTGAATCACTTCAGTGTGGGAATCTTACTCATGAATAAATCAGACAGTTCTGACAGTCACTCATCTAGTCTTGGCTGAGCTTCGCCTCTCCTGTCATCATGGCTCTGTGCGTGAGGAACTCACTTCAGAGAGGGAGTGTCTGTGCTGTGCTCACCTGGTTGTTCTTCTGTCATTGGCACAGTGTCAGGCGGACGGAGCAGGCTGCACCTCATCGACCTGGGGAGCTGTGAAAAGGTCTTGAGTAAAAGCAGAGATGGAGGGGGAGGCTTATGTCTTTCTCTAAACGCCCTGGGGAATGTCATCATGGCTTTGGCAAATGGAGCAAAACATGTACCTTACAGGTAAGAAAACCACCATTAGTTTTACAGTCACTTTTACTGTTTTTTGGCTTCTGTTAAGTTGCATCTACGAGTAATTGTTTCAGGCAAGTGGCTGCACGTGTCGTGAGTCTTGCGGGTTTACTGTGTGACTGTTTATTTACTTTGTTTAGTTAGCCTCATATAATAGCTTTCACTGGTTGCACAGGATTATATTATAGTTACTCAGGTAAGAAAAGACTAATGACTCGTCATTTTGGGAGCATTTTACAGCTCAGATAATCCAAATGGCTCCACCTGGACTCCTGTCAGCTACCTTTCTTGTCAGTTTGAAATATAACTCTGCCATTTGCTAGTAACAATATAAATGCACCCTGTAGGGACAGCAAACTGACAATGTTGTTGAGGGAGTCCCTTGGCAACATCAACTGCAGAACCACCATGATCGCCCACATCTCTGATTCCCCCGCCAACTACGCTGACTCACTGACCACTATCCAGTTGGCATCCCGCATCCACCGCATGAGGAAGAAGAAATCTAAGGTGCAGTGATATTACATTTTTACAATTTAACATCATAGTTTCTAAATAATTATTCCTGCAATAACTGTGCTGCATTTAATGTCAATTGCTTGTAAATAATAAATGTAGAATAATTATTTAACATTATATATTTAAGCGTTGATATTGTAGCAATTACATTCCTAATGTTTATGCAAAACTTTGATTACATTTGTCATATTTCATACCCTAACTTAAGTCCATACATTTTTCTTCCTTCTGAAATTTTGGAGCTATTAAGTAAATGAATGTGTGAATGCTTCTGCAAATGAAAGATTATTAGTGCGGTAACTCAGAGCTAGTTTTTCTCGGCTCCTCAGCACATAATCATGTAATCAATACCACTGCCCAAGGAAGTGTGTAATGCTCCTCGGATTAGGGAAATATATGCTTCAGATAATTAGTTGGAATGACAGCATGTATTTATTCAGTATTGGTCCCAAGCATGGTTATGATTCAGTCCACACACACCAATTTGTAATATTGACATTAATTTCTGTGTGTCTATTGATGTGCACTTTTAACCTTTAGATAAATATCGACTGGTAATTTCATAGGAATGGATATTTGCCCTAAGATTGATCTCACTATGAAATTATTAAGAACGGAATAAGATATAAATTATGAGTAAGATAGTTTTATAAAATGAAAAGATTGTTATATTAATATTGTAAGAAGATAAAATCACACTGCTCTCATCACTTAATGAGCAAATTTTCGCTCATCAAAATCCCACAGACTCACTTTGCTTCCGCTTTAACTCTGCTTTGCAGTATGCATCCAGTTCATCTGGAGGGGAAAGTTCCTGTGAGGAAGGGAGGATCCGTCGGCCGCCACACCTCAGGCCCTTCCACCCTCGGACAGTAGCCCTGGACCCAGACCTGCCCTCAATGCTCAGTGACCCAGACTACTCCTCCAGTAGTGAACAGTCTTGTGATACTGTCATTTACGTGGGCCCTGGGGGGACTGCAATCTCAGACAGGGAACTTAGTGACAATGAAGGTCCACCTGCCTTTGTTCCAATCATCCCCTCCCTGAACAAGAAGAAGCCTACAAAGGAGGGCTCTCTGGACAGAGACCAGTTCTTTAAATGCAACACATTTGCTGAGCTGCAGGAGAGGCTTGAGTGTATAGATGGCAGTGAAGAACCCACTGCCTTTGTTGGAGAGGGCAAGCGAAGCCAGGCTAGCCCCAAGACTGACAAATCTAAGGAGATCCAAGGCTCTGTTTCACCAAAGACTGTAGCAAATATTTCTTACGCCCAAGAGGGCATCTCACCCAAACAATCTCCTAAATCTGTTGCCACACAACCGCCCAACAGCCCAAACACTAAATATAAACTGGACAGTGCCAAGATGCAATGCATGCCTACACCACCATCAGACAGTGTTCTAAATGTATGCAGAACCAGCGCTGATGGTGAGAAAGCCTTGGTTTCAGAAAACAGAGTGAGCATTAACAAACCTAATTCTGAACCTGTGGTGAGGGAGAAGGTCTACTTCAACAAGAAAGCTTTGCCGAAACCAGCTCCACCTCCTTTACAACAGAGAGACTCCAGCAAGGACAATACAGACAATGAGGAAAGATCCAGCACCAGAATGCCTCCTGTAGGAATGAGCCACCAAGCTGTGAAAAGGAGGGATCCCTATACTTCCCCTTTGGTCAGAGCGCCAGTGGAGGTGTGCCAGGTAAGGTCTACCTTGAGGGAAAGATGTCTGGATCGGGACATTCTGAGAGCCACTGTCACCTTGCAGCAGCCTGTGGAGCTGAATGGAGAAGATGAGCTGGTGTTCACTGTAGTGGAGGAGCTGTCTATAGGCAGCATTGTAGATAAGGGTCGGCCTTCCAGCATTATCAGCTTTAACAGTGACTGCTCCCTTCAGGCCTTGGCCTCTGGTTCACGACCTGTCAGCATCATCAGCAGTATCAATGATGAATTTGATGCCTACACATCAGCCGTAGGAGGATCAGAGGTGAACATTGCAGTGGTCACGCCTCTTCAGGAGGGACCAATGGAGTGTATAGATAGCAGGGGTTCATCTATCAGCTCTTGGCTGAGTGAGGTTAGTGTCTGCACCTTGGAGAGTGATGGCGCTCATTCTACAGACGTCTTCCCTCCACAGGCCAAACACATGGGACCAGAGGCTACCTTTTACTTAGATTCCCTGGATATGTTTCACTGTGTATCCTCTCCTAGAGATGCCAAGAATTCCTTAAATGACAGTGGATTCAGTTTTTCTGAACAAGATAGCGATAGTGCCACCTCAAGCAAACTATCTTTGACCAAGTGCCCCCCATCTCCGGAATCAGCCAAAGGCTCCCTCAGATTCACATCAAAAATAACTAAAGCTCACTCACTTAGCTCCTCCCAACTTCCACAGTGCCCCTCCATTGTCCACTCCAGTCTTCCCAGGAAGATTAAACCTACCTCATCCATCTCTCATAGTAGCAGCAGTAGCAGCAGCAGCAGTAGAGAGCCACCAAGGCAAGAGGCTAAGCAGGAGGATCCTTGGCAGCGCGACAACAACCACTCAGAACCTCAGTTTTCTGACTCCAGCAGCACCAGCAAATTTCTCAGAAATCCCCCCAGTGGCATCCCTTCAAGCAAAACATCCAACAACAGCAACAGTGTACCTCGCCCACCCAAGGTGCAGGGGTCTACCTCATCCCAGAGGGTGGTCGATGGCTGTGAGAAGTCAGCCAGCAAGAATCCACCCAGCAAAATGCCTCAGCTGAGACGAGGTGCCACCACCTTGGGAACAGTGCCCGTCATCCATTCCTCCACAGAATACAAGGGAGCCCAGGATATTAGTGCATCTACCACAAGCCTTAAATTCTCCTCTCTGGGGAAAAACAACAAGGCTAACTCACAGAAAGCGAGTAATCTTCCTAAACCTGGTTGCACGTCACCTCCCCCACCTCCGGTGAGAAAGTCCAGTCTTGACCATAAGACTAAGACCCTGCTGTCCCAAAGTGCCTTAAAGTCAGCATATGGGGAGGCAGGAAGGGCCTCTGGAGCAAGGGCAGCTGTATCAGAGGATGAGCTTGAGGTACGGCACAGAGTAGACTCTTGTAGTTTCAAATCCTCCAGCCTCAACACAGCCAAAGTTACCTCCAGCCTGAAGGCCAGAGGCCCTAGAGGAGAGGCCGGGCAACATTATGGCAGTCAAATGTCCCTGGAAAGGTGTGAAAGCCTGTCCTTATCGGGTTCCAGAGCTGTGCTTAGTAGAGAGAATAGTGGGGCAAGTCTGGGGAGCAGCAGTGGCAAATCCAGCAAGTCCATTCCGAGATTTGGTATTCCTAATTCATCCAGCTCTCCTATAGCTACCTGTCCATCTTCCCCAAGTGGAGGAATGCTTAACAAACCTGGTCAGGTAAAAGCTTCTGTAAATCCCAGAGCATTAGGGGCAGTCAATGGCAGTAAGGCACGCTCACTGTCAGCCAACAATTCCAAGGGCCTAAGCTCCTCCACCAAGTCTTTGGCCGCTCCTGTGACGAGAAATACCAATGCTAACCTCCCTCCATCAGGACGGACATCAGCTCCTCGTACCACTGCGGCTGTCAGCAGTAAGCCTGGTAGAGGAACTATTATGGGCACAAAGCAGGCTATGAGGGCTGCCAACAGCCGTGTGAGCGAACTGGCAACAGGCAACATATCAGGCAAACACACGAGAGGTTCAGGAGATTCAGACAGCGGGAATGACAGCGGGGTGAACGTGAATGATGACAAATCCCCCATAGCCATGCTGCCCTCTCCATACAGCAAAATTACAGCACCCAGGCGGCCTCAACGCTACAGCAGCGGCCATGGCAGTGACAACAGTAGTGTGTTGAGTGGGGAGCTGCCTCCAGCTATGGGCCGCACAGCTCTATTTTACCACAGTGGTGGCAGTAGCGGATATGAAAGCATGATCCGTGACAGTGAAGCCACAGGCAGCGCTTCCTCTGCCCACGACTCCATGAGCGAGAGCGGCATGTCCTCTTCGGGCAGAGCGAGGAGCTCCAAGTATCCCAAGAAGAGAGCAAATGGTGAGATTTGGGTTTTGGGGTTTTACACGTACCAATACAGGTATAGGTAATATTCACAAATATTATTAATATATCATATTGGTAATAGGAATGTATGTGAGATCCATCAAACAGTGTTTCAGCCAACAGACTGAAATAGTATGTTGAAAATAATTCTGCCTCCTAGGAAATTAGCCATGTTGTGGTCCTAACTTTATGAATCCATTCTTATTATGTTCACAAATTGGTATTTCATTGGATTTTCTCTCCCCTTGAATCAGCAGCTTACATTATTCATGCATATATGGGAAAATAATGAATGAACAAGACGACTTCAAAATAGCAGCAGTGACCTGGTTCAGGTTTTTGTAGTCTTGTATATGTAACCATTTGAATTCAAGTGCGTTAAACCAGCATTTTGAATTTATTTTTGCTGTGTATATACAAAATAGTAACACATGAAACCCTTATAAATATGCAATCACCACAACACTGCTGGCTTGTGTAAGCCTTGCATCACTTTACATCCCAGAGTGAGACTCATATATATTTACTCATAGATCGCAGCAAATACTACTCTTGTGTGTCTGTAGTATTGTATGTGTAATGTAACTGGTGCCTCTGCATGGCTTTGTAGGCTTCCAGAGAAGAAGGCTTATCCCAGCACCCCTGCCAGACACCTCTTCCCTGGGGAAGAAGGCGAGCACAGCAGGCCAGTGGGTGGACTTGCCTCCTATGTCAGGACCGTTGAAGGAGCCTTTTGAGATCAAGGTGTATGAGATTGATGACGTGGAAAGGCTCCAGAGGCGGCGTCAGGAGGAAACCACAGAGGTGGGCAGAGGGTTACTCCTGACTTGTTCTACATGGTGGTTCATCTTGCTGAACTTGTTTTAGATAATGTAATGTCTGGGTCAAGGTCTTGTGAATCCCACTTGCTAAGCCTCAGCAATATTTTGCATGTGTGACATTGATGCCATAAATGCTCAAGATGTGCTACACTGACTTGTGGGAATGTCTTAGCTCACTTCTTCCCAGTTTCTTTTTAAAGAACAAGACAGGAATAATGTGTCTCAGACGTCTGACCTTCAGTCAGCTCAGTGGCAAATCCTGGAGTTAAAACGTCTGTATCCAGATTCCCAGAGCTTGGTATTTTGGCAGCGATCCTCAGGAATGTCAAGAGTTCAGGAGGCAATTACTGACGAGGGTTAATTGGTTTGGATATGAGTGATGACTCGGCTTACTGCTGGTGGTGATGTGGGGGAGGGGGTAAAAATGAAAAAGAAGATGGTATGAGAAGATTGGTCAGGGAATGCGTAATGAATGCGAGGGTGCCCAACACAAGTCCAAATCAGCTAGCTCTCATCACTGGCTGCCTGATCGCTTTTTATAGCTGACTCCTCTTCTGTGGATCATTAACGGCTCCCACAAGTTCAGCGCAGCCAGTCAGGGATTTGTGAGGAGAAGATATTAAATCAGCTAGATGGAGGTTTGATTTACTTTCAATTAGGAAAAAAATGATCTATCTCTCCCAGACGTCACTGTCTGAATGACAGAATTGCTTTTATGTGACTCCCTCACTATTTCAAAATCTGTATTGGAATCTTATGCATGTGCATCAGTGGCCTGTTCACAGACTGTTACTGTATTCTATTAATATAATATACTGTCTTGTTTAACATGCTCTTATTCTGTTCTGTCCTTGTTCTGTTTTCCCCAATCTCTCCAGCAGCCATTCCAGGATGTTGACAAGGTGAGCTAATTTTTCACGATAACTGAGACTTAATTATTAGCAGAACAGGCTGTTTTACAGTAGTTTCATATCCAAAATAATAATTCAGCCCACAAGGGAGGAAGGATACTATTTACATCACAAAACCTGAACAAAAAAATGAAAATGTAAGTTTTTATTTGATTGTACGCGGCAACTTGATTTAAAAATGTCAGTATGCCTTTTAGGGGCAGAGATATAAAACATGACGTACACTCTAGGTAATATGTTAGTCGTAGGTTTCTGACTTTTACTTGTAAGAATGACTTTTACTTGAGTTTTCCTACTTTATTCTGTGTCAGTTTGAGGCTTTTTGGTGTGTTACCTTCAGTTGACAGTTTACTTTCAGCTACTTCAGTCAACTGAGCTGTTGAAACAACTTTAGCATGGTCTCTATAATTAATAATCTCTCTTTCTCTCAGGGCCTACAGTATTTTAACAGTAAACTGAAGATGCTGGAGAGAAGGCAACAGCAAGTGAGGGACCTGAGGGTAAAACATGAAGGGTTGTTGGAGGAGTTGGAAGACACCAAGGTGCGACTGATGATGGACCCCAGCAAGTGGACAGGAGAGTGTAAGTAACCGCTAAATGTTCTTTTATTGTAAGTCTAAATTTTAAAAGATACTTGGTTACAAACTGTGTAACCAAACATTCATTTCTCTTTGTCAACAGTTGAGGTGGACCAGAATTTGGATAAAGAGTCTCCAGAGTACCTAGAGGCCTTGGCACAAGTCACGGAGGAGCTGGAGTTCTGTGTCAATCTATGCAAGTCCCGTGTCATGATGGTGACCTGCTTTGACATCAGCATGCCAACACCTGGTGCTCAGGAGGGACGGCGTGAAGTCGAAGTCTGAGGACAAACGAAAGTCGAGGTGGAGAAATGAGGAAGTGAGAAAACAAAGGATGATGAAATGTAGCCGCCAGTCTATAGATATCACTGGAATGAAGAACAGAGGTGACAGAGGTGAGATGAGAGCGGATCTTTGCATGAAAACGAAAATCTTAACCACCTAGCTACAGTGCCTCGTTGTCGTTTTAATGGCAGAGAAATGAAACGTGAGCACAAATGCTGTTGCCTGTATGGCAAGGCAGTGGCCATCGCTTATTCAAGAGTCAATGAACAACACCTGGAAGTGCCTTTTTTATTGTTTTTGTTTTGAGTCATTATTTTTCATATGGTGCAGGTATCTTAAGCATACCTAAGCAAACCCTGAACATATTGCTTTTAAGAAAAATATTTTATATTGCATTGTATAGTGTATTTATATGATTATGTGGTGTGTACAAATATCCTTTTAAGGGAAAAAAAATAAAGAGGAAAAAAGAAAAAGCAATAAGCTAATGTTATTGCGCTCCCAGACTTTGCCTTTTCTCTTGTTTCAAACCTCAGTCAGCATTTTATCCATGTTCATTCAGCCTCTTGCGCCTTATGTTACCTCTCTGGTTCTGTAGTTTTCTAGATTTTCAAACTGGACTGTGTTATCTCATCAAAGACTGCATTTGCTGTTGTCACTCATCGACTGCCAGCTGGCCTGTGAAAGCTAGCAGGGTTGAGTGAATGTTTTTCTCTCCAGTTGCCTTGATCGAAATGGGTCTCAGTAGATGCACTAAGGTAGAGCAGCAGTTACATTTGGGGACGGAGGGCTTATTCAAGCTGTGCTTGCCCACGTTTATCTCACTGCAAATGAGAGACAAAGCCAAAACATATCAATCAGAGGACCACTGTGATGGATAGTGAGTGATTGTTCTTGATTCAGCTGTTCTCTCTGATGCCTCAGTACAGTATGTGGTCATGCAACCCAGAGAGAATTAACCCCCCTACACTGGCCGACGAGGATAGCATGGTGAACTTTTATGCTGATAGCAGTGGTCATCAGTGAGCCCAGTTTCTCTTCAAATGGCCTTGGACTGGGTGCTATCTATACACTGTAAAACAAAGAGGCACAGGCGAGATGGCAGCAGTCGACTGGCCTCTTACACAATACTTTATCAAGCGCTACCAAGCCTCAGCTCTATGCATTCCAATACATTTACTGCAACTACTGGAAGATCCTCAATGCTAACTTAAGGGCAGAAACACAGCTTGACCTCTTTTGTCCCCAGTTCTTTTTTAAAATCAGTAAATTAGCAAAGTTGGTTTGGTGTCCCCAACAAAGACTCAAGTATTGTTAGTTTTCTGTGAAATGATGCAGTGGATAAAGGCAAATGATCGTGACATTGTTTAGGAAAATCAATCATGATATCAGCTCTTTGTAGCTGCCAGAATGTGGTTGTTATGAATCAAACGGCTGACACAGAGAACAAAGATGATCGGTGAAAATGATTGTTATGGAAAACAAACTGGCTTTGTTGTATTTTGGTATGTTTGATTTCTATATCTATGACAAATATGACTTTGTTTTCTTTCTTTTACAAAGATGTACTCTCTCAGGCCCTCTCTGAAGATGCTGCATGAGATTTTTTAACCATTTTTAAGAATGATTTCTACTCCATTTTTACCATTCTAATTTTTTACAATAACTTCAGTTTTCACTAATGTGGGGTTAGGCTCATAAATTAAATAACTATTACCAAACCAAGACCTTTTTCCAGGAAATTATTATATGTAAGGTCATATTTCATATCAAAACCCATATTTTCGAATATCTTTGTTTTTGTATAGGATTTTCAAGCCCTGTGTATAAATGTATGATATGGCAGCTTGTGTTTTACTTTTACAGTACCTGTGAATAAAATGTTTCTTCTTACTGATGATTCAGAGTTGGATGTTTTTCCTCGGGTCATATATTCTATATTCATGGCATTACTTATTTCTACACCACAGCCAAGAAAGAAAAAAGGAGCTCTGTTTTACAGCAGCAGTCAATCAAGAGAGATCACAAGACTGCATGAAGGGGAAACTTCAAATTATTTCAGTTGTTCAGGGCTGTTTCTGCCTCCAGATTTCCTGGGAAATCAATTAATCGCTTAGCTTTCCATCTCTTGGGTAGATGAACAGATTACTACAACCTGGAATAGAAGAGAAATGAAATGTTGACAAAAACAGAAACACTGTGTTCCTTGCCAGCTTAATTTCCACGTTTTTGCAATCTGTAGAACTTATTTTAAGATTTCCATTAGTTTAATAGGCCTATAAAACAAAATATAGTTGACTATAAGGATTTTCAATTAAATTTGTTGCACAAAATCCACAGCAATGTTTCTGACTCATGTTAGTATTTTGCAAAAAAAACAAAAACAAAAAAAAAAAAAACAAAAAAAAACAAAAAAAAAAACCGTCAGAGTAAATGAAAGTCTGTTCACAGTAGTGGAGTATCCAGAGTAACGCAGCGGACTGTTAAGACGCAGTTCGGCCAAAAGGGTCGCGCGGCTGCTCTGAGTACCAAACAACGTTATCTTTCACCGGGATGACGGCAGAGAAATGTACTCATATTCAGAGATGTACATCTGAAAACAACACCAAAATTATATGGAGGCCCAGATACCAGAGGCAAGTGTGAAAATATGATTCTTTCAAAGTTGGTTGAGCTAACGAGACTGCTAGCCTACAGCGTTAGCATTTTACTGGTAACGGCAAAGCTATGTCGTAGCTAGTTTAGCTTAACCCGAGTTTAACCCGAGCAGCTAACACCTGTGTACCTGCGAGGGACGTTACAGTTTGGTCCAGTCAAAGATAAGTTAGCTATTTTATTACAGTAGCTCCATCACGCAAGATAATACCAGTACTGCTTTGTGCTATCATGAGATAATTTTGTTTCTGATTTAAAGATTCATGTTACAAACATATCAAGTGATTACCAGCTAACGTAGGCTACAGTGAGTGCTGGACTGTCTCCTTGTGTAAGAACGTGCAACTGTCTCTGCTAACTTGAATCAACAGAAGTAGACTGCACTACTGCTACAAGGCAGGGTTGATATATAGGAAATGAGATAAAAAGAGAAGGTGCAGGTCCAGAGTGATTAATTACTCTCTGTATCAGGAGGCCCCTCCGCACAGTGTGATACACGAAGTCCTGTTGAGTGTTATACTGTAGATGTGTGAATGTTCAGCCAGACTCTGAACCCTGCTGAGCAATAACATCTTGCCTCCTCCCAGTTAATTCTGTTTTGATCAAAAGCATAAGAGGTTAGTCTGGCTGGCTGGAAAGACCAGCTGGTCACTGTGTCTCAAATGAAATTCTTTGGATGATTTTTGCTTTCAGGCTAAGTGGCCTTTGGCACTCTTTGACACCCTGTGAAGTCAGTCGCAGGCAGAGTTCACCTTACAAAAGACTCAAATGTGCCGCTGCACGCGAGTCTGACAAATGAAATACAGGAAATGATATCCTTTTTTAAAATTAGTATTCTGTTAATGTTCAGCCTGTACTGATTTGGCACAGAGCCTTTTGACAAATCACTCAAGAGCCTGTCAGCTCAGACTGTACCTCGTTGCTCTTAGGAAGTCGGTGTCTGAGTGGAAACAGTTGGCCTGGGCTGCTGCAGACGTCTGATGGCTGCTGAGTCTGTGCAGAGCACAGTCAGCCCCCGTGCATCCCAGCCCACTTTGCCTCAGGGCTCTCATCATTAGCAGAGAGTTGGGTGTTGTATGAGAATAGAAATGAGTTCACTGAAAAGTCAGGAGTCTGCCCCCTCCCTCTCTCTTTCACCCCAACCCAGCACTGACCCTGTTTTCCCATGCTGGAACTCTACTCACTCCTATCTGTGAAAGTTTTTATCCACAAGCAATTCCCATACCACTCAAATTCTCAATTCATTTGATATCTTTCCCTTTCTTTACGTCTTATGTCTTCATTTCCATTATTGTCTGTTCAAAGAGGTCAGAGCATTCGTAATTGAGTTCTCATTGACCCCTTGACACTTAAAAGATGTCGAAACACGGGTCCAAATCTTAAAAAGAAAATGGCACTTTGATTTTTTAACTTGCTTTGGTATTGTTGTTCATCATTTTAGATGACTTCATATCCCATTCAGAATGAATGCTGATCATAACTTCAGATATATTAAAGGAAGAAAGGCTTTTTGAACACTCTGCCCCCCCTCCATTAGGCTGCCTACATCTGCCCTGGGCATTGTTAGTGGCAGTGGTTGCTCAGTTTTGGATTTACAGCTCTGCAGTCCCACAGATTGGTCTGTCTAAACCAAGCTCGCTCTTTGAAGAAGACCCATAAACCTGACCAAATGCTGCCACTTATTCTCAGTAATTAAAACAATCTGGCGTGTAGAAAAGTCCTTAAATTATCAGAGGCTGGGCAAGATGTAAGCCCCACACACAGTCTCTCTCTGCATGCATGGTCGTGCTTCAGGGGGGTCGTAACCATTGACATCTCAATCCTCAAAACAGATTCCATGTGTGAGGAGTTTGCACTTTTCTGTCATAAGCAATGTAAATTCAGGTTGGATGGCCATAGAAGCATAGCAACATGCCACTGAACTGAGATAACGCTGCAGGCAGTAAATCAAAGCAACACAGTCCATAAGGTGAATATGAATTAATTAGCCTCATAGAAACAACTTGAAATGATGTATCACTGAAGACCTAACCTTGTTTACTGTGTGTAATATAGCAAGCATCAGGGGCAAGAGAGGCTAGGGATGAAGCAAGCATTGCTGCTGTAAGTTGTAATGGTGTAGATGATGAAGAGATAATAATTCACCATACTGGTACAAAGTGTAATGTGAATCATCTCCCTTGTTATTGCCATCACTGAACACCCAGAGTCCTCATCCAGCCTGTCTGGTTTCGACAGCAATGAGGATGTGGGTCATGAGCTCAAACCGGCCTGTTGTATGTTGACCTGCAAGCTTGCAAAGCAACGAGTGTTTAGGTGATGAAGATGAACACACACACACACACACACACACACACACACACACACACACACACACCCCGACCGTCTGACAGTGAGCTGGCAGTGTCATCCTATTATGTAGTCTGAGAGTGTTGGTGGAGCAATGAGTCACAGGAGAGGTGGATGTTTTATGTTTTTGCTGAGATGAAGTGCTTCATTTTTAATGCTTTATGTTATTCCCTCCATCATTTCACACGACTTGACCAGGATTGACTACAGTATGTGATTTGAAGTGCTAGTTATTCCTGCAACGGTCATTGGTTTTATCATGTTTGGCCAGTACAAGACGGGCTAACCTTGTCAAAGGACAGTGGGGAGAACTGCTTTCTCCGCCATGTGCACTGACCTTGTTGAATCTGTGGTCTTGTAGTCCCTTCGTTCAGATTGCTTGTAGATGCCGGCTGATTTACATAAAGGCTTTGTTTAGAAACACTGTTTTAAAATGCTTTTAGAATACTGATGTGAGGAATTAATGAGCAATGAATATTCATGATATGAAAAAAGGTTCTACACAATTGAGCGGAAAAAAAAGACAGTGTAAAGTCCTTAATTACATCAATTGTTGGGTAGGTTGCAGTACACTACAGTCAGGTTAATGACTTGGTGTTCTCCTATGGAGGTCTTTGTTTATTTTGTAAAAAGGTTTTAGCTCCTTTAAAGATCTGCAAATTACACTCAGGAGATCACTGGACATAAAAAAATTCATCATTGCCATAGAAGAAGCTGAATAATTTAATTTCAGAAAAAGTGCTCACGGAGAGATTTAAGTTAATTGCACAGTGAAACTCAATAGCCAGCCATTCCATCAGGTTTGTTCTCTAAACAGATGGGCGGGCGTGATGAAAAAGACCTTTTTAATTAGTTCGTCTGAAGACGTTTCTTCATAACCAACAGCCCCCTCTACATTTAAGTTTCAGTGGCCACCAGGCAGGCTCTTTGCTGGCTCACAGCAGCAGCCATCTGGTGGACAGCAGCACAGGGGCTACAGGGTGGCTCCCCACTCCACTGAGCCGACACATAACCCAAGGACACGAGGAAAAGGCTCGTTCTGATGGGTCTTCACTCTGTTTAAAGTGGTACCTCTGTGCTCTGTGTGGGGATCAGAGGTCAAACTAACAAACTACACACCAAGATGTTTAATATTGAAGAAGTATGTCCAACAGAACATGGCACAATCTAAATGCAATTAACTGTGTTGACATGAGTGAAGTATGTAGCAAATCTTACTCATACAATACATTACATATATAATTAAAAGCTTACCTGAAAGATGGAAATCTTCATGACCTCTGTAGTCATTTTCTATTTGGTTCTCATTGACCCATTATTAATAAAACCATATACTTCATGCACTTCAATGGCGTATAGTTTCAGAAAGATTCCCACCCGGTGATTGCATTTCTGAAGGCTGTGTGAGAGATACTTTCATCAGAAGATTGGAGGACACATGTTGAAGGTTGTTTTGCCTACAGAAAGCATCATCTTTGTGCTACAGTAGGATGATTTGACATTCAGTTCTCTTTGATTGGCATGTCATTTGTCTTACATCCTGTCCCTTTTTGGTGGATCGATCAATTCATGTGTAAAAGCTCTGTGCTTTCCATCTTTTCCTGGATGAACTGTGACTCATGAAATGCAAAGGCTAATATGGTTTGAATTGGATTTCCCCATTGGAAAGCAGAATTGTGTGTGTTTCTTCCTCGTTTGACCGGAAAGAATGATTTGGTGTATGTTTTTGAAGAGGGCCGTTTGATTTTTCAGGCCTTTGATTATTTCTCAGAAACCCCGCATTGGATCAAGCTGTCTGCCTTTGGAAAAAAAATGACTTTCTGTATGCAAACAACCTTCAAGTGTGAGAAATCCCTCTAAAGTAGGATCTTAACACAATATTGTTTGATTTGTTTTCTTAGTTTGGAATTGGCAACACCAAATAGTACTGTTGTGTGCAGGCCTCAAAAAAGCAGGATGTAGATGACAAGAGAGAGCAATTGCTCTTCTATCCATATGATAACTTGAAATAGTTTAATTTGATGGAAATTACAACTTTTAGCTACACCCTAAAAAGGATGCAGTATGTCCAGCAAATGTTTCCACATTGAACCGCACACCGCATGAACTTAATTACATATTTCAGTGTAAATGGAGCACAATGTTTACTTCTATTTTCTCCATTTCAAAGGGAGAAGTGAATGTTCTTGCAGTATAATGAACATTTTGTAGCAATGCTGGTATAAATTATAATATGTTCTGCTCTCTTCTTTTGTCTTTTTGTCACTCTTCACGTTATTGTGCTGCCATTTGTGTCACGTTCACAGTTTGCATGTTTTTAACATGACTAAAAAAATATAATCAAACTGTCATAGTCCAGCCTCTGGGTTAATCCACCAATCAGACAAAGCCTCGTTCTACCCATCATGCTTTTGTCTGCCCCTCACTCACACCTCTTGATTACGTGTGCTGTTTTCATTTACACATGTAGATGATGATGATTATAGCCGTGAGGTGTTTTTTTCCTCCTCTTCCTCGAGCATTTCCCTCGCAGCAGTGAGTGGCCCCTTCATTGTCAACACCGAGACACAGTGCATTGTCTCATCAGACAGTTTCAGACGCACCACAGTGGTGACAGCCCAAACACCGCCTTTGTATTCCCCCCTCTGTCTCCCAGATTAGAGCTTGATTGGTGCAGGTTGCTGACAGGAAGCTGTCAGTAGTTGTGATGTCTGAAGTGGAATTTGTGCAAGTGAAGAGGTTAATTACTCAACATTTAAGACCCTTCTTTGCCTCATCATTCATACTGTAGCCAATCACATCCAAGATGCTCGCTAATCAAAAGTAGGCTGGCAGCTCTGCACCGTGGCAACAGTTGCTGTGATGGCGGCTCGTCTGGCAGGGAGCGCACGTCCTGCTGTTTGCCTATTTGAGTTGGTTGGCAGGCTGGTTCAATCCCCCCTCTCTTTTACTGCTATTCATCCATCGCCAAAAAAAGGTGGGGAATAAATGTGTTCTCTGAATTACTGATGGACTGGATCGCTCTTACTTGTTTCTGGTTTGTGCTTCATCAAAGCTGGCAATCATGTTGAAATAGGAACCCATTTGCCTACCATTCAAGGAGACAATATAGCAGAATTTTTTTTTTTATTTCAATGCAATAGAAAGAGCTACATTAGATATATTATCACGCTCTCTAAACGACTTGCGTGTTCAAAACATATTCAAAAAAATATGTTCTTGTATAGTTTATACTTTAATCAGTCATATCTGATTTTACAGTCAGCCTCATGGCATTGGGTACCTTTTGCTCTCTCTGTAATACCAAAAATGGAAAAAATAAGTCCAGAGTTCTCAGTTTCAGAAAAGCCAGTGGCTGAGTGTTGGCTGAGACTAGTGAATATCTTTCTACACCTTATCCAACTAGCCAATTGATTAACTGAAGATGTCAGTGAAGTTTGCTTTCAGGCTATCAAGCACGGTACACTCTTCAGCTTGTAGATATACTGTATTATGAGCTTGACCTGCTGTTTCCTCAGTCTTGCCCATTGACCTGACTCCCTGTGACTTGAACAAGCTGCAGAGGTGTTCTAGCTCTCAGTTACTCTCTCACCCAGATGTGCTCTCAGTTACCGAAATTTGGCACAGCTGGTTTAATGTGAATTGGCACTCTGTATTACAGACGTACTTTAATCATTATCCTTAATAGCATGGTTCGGTACTCAACCCTAGCCTCTTAACCCGTGGATATTGTTTGCTAGTTTGCTACGGCATTAGACAAAGTAGAAACAGGTGAAGCATACAGAGGTTTGGTTTCAGTTTTAGTGACAAACTTTGAAGTGAAACACAGCCACAATGAGATATGGCATTCTCAACTGACCCCCTCATGTGTTAACATGGAGACCTCGTCCACAGCTCTAGAAGTATGGCCGCCACCAGTCACTCCATGTCATCAATGTCGACACTCGGTCGCCTGAACTAACACCCTAGCTTTCATCTAGTTCGCTTAAAAGTATGACCTCTTTGACCTGTCAGTGACACACATATCCACTCTCGTCACACCCTGTAGGACCTCTCAACACTGCAGTAATGAGCAGGACTGCTGACTCGCAGTATGGGCTTCAGAGTGACCGAGATTATGAGCAAACTAGGGGGACATTTGAATTCATATGTTATCTTTCTGAAGCAGTATACTGCATGAATAATACTGTTATTCTGAAGTGATGAGAAATCTATTGCACATGTGTGTGTGCGTGTGTGTGTGTGTGCGTGTGTGTGTGCGTGCAAAGATCTCAAGATACTGAAAGTTTCATGGATGACTTGTATTCTACCGGAGAACCCTGCTAATTATTTTCTTTAATGATTATATTTTTCTGTGAAGCCTTGTATGGAAGATCGTAGAGTTATGCAGGTTCCCAAAGGTATTAAAATCACAGAGACTGGTAACCAGTCTCCTTTTTTATGGTTGGTATCGTAGAATGTATGATTCTGTTTGGTTAACTGTCTTAAAGCGAGAATCACTTTTATAACAAAGTGCATGTTTTTTATTGTACACTGTGGTACAAGAAAGTAATTTGACTTTTATCCTTTTTGTTACAGTAATGCAACTGGATGGAATCTCCTCTGAGGATGGAACAAAACACAATGTCCTTGACAACACTTGGGCTCTTTCTTTTCCAAATGAAGCAAGAAGATATTGCTCCAAGTAGCAGCAGTGAGATTATTTCTGGTGCCAATCTCCCCAAGGTAATGTTCATTGTGTTTTTTCATATATGTTGTTCCACAGCAGCTGAGATGAAATGGTTATTGATTTGCTCAGGCGCAAATTAGGCCTCACCCTGAAGGGTCCATGCAATTCACTCAGCGCTGCCTCCATTGCACTACGAACAACCTTCAACAGATATTTCTTCCTCCTCTTTAATTACCACTGGTTACCTGAATGGCATGGCACACAGAGAGAGCGCCCCTCGTAATTAGCTGTCAGCTGTTTTAAGGCACAGCTCATTGATTAGGTCATGATCGCTAATAGGACGTGAAATCCTGCTGCCTTCTCTATTGATATAGACAAGAATGAATGGAGGTTTTAAATCGGCGCCTCACCTCAGAATTAAGTGCTTGAATAGGCAAATGCAAAATAACAGTGTTTTACAATGGCACTGGAGTTAGGAGCATTTTCAGTGCACATCCTTTTTCATCAGCTTGTCTAGATGACAATCACTCACTGATACTGTGTTGTCCGTAAGTCATTCATTTATGTAGGTTTTCCAAAAAACAACAATGGGAGTCCATGAATTTATGAGAGATGTGCTTACCATTTTGTATATCTATATTTATATATAGAGTTATACAGTGATCCCTGTTTGGCCAGTCTGTTGCCATGAGATGCAGTCAGGTAATGTCCTCCCAACTGGATGACCATTCAAGGTTGATATTGTGACTTTACTGAAACTGCAAATTGCAGTGTGACATCCTTCAGTGTGGCTTTGCATGTTGGATGGATCTGACTGGATCAAGAGGATGGTTGTAAGGTATTAGTATATTCTCCTCTGTATAATTTTGGCTCATCACTTTCGGTTTTTACCAGTTTACAAGGACAGCTGCAAAATTGGGAAAATGGATATTTGTCTCAGATTAAGTGCCAGTGTCCATCTAAATGATTATACTTTTAAAAATGGTTAAACTAGAGCAATGATCAATTTTCTGATTTTCACCCCTATTGATTTTTCAATATAGGTAGCCATAGATATTATCACTGTTTCAATCTGTAATCTATAAAATAGTAGCAACTATGTGAGGTTAAAGTTTGGCAGTTGCACATTAAATATCCAGATCACAGCATGGCATCTCTTTGGGAATGTGACTAGAGTGGATGAACAGGTGGGCCAGTGCCTACAGGCGTGTGAACTCCAGGCCTCAGCAGCTCCACCATCCAGACTTTGTACTCGGGAGACTTTTGGCGGACGCATGGCAGTACCTCCTCCTCCTTCCATCTCCTCAGCTCCCCTAACACAGTTGTTCATGAATATGGATGGCAGGCAAAGCTCCCTGGCATCATTAACGTGCCACAAGCCCATATAAATCACATCACCATAAAACCTCCAAATGCTCTGATGAAGAATGTAACGTGATAACAACCGGCAGAAGTCAGGAAGACAAACAGTTCTTGAGAGGAGAAGCACTGGGCTCTTGGTTAGTAGCTTGTTCGGTGACTTGATTGGGTCCTACATTACTGCAGTTGTGTTGTTGTGTTAACAGCCTCAAACATCTCATGTGACCAGGCTGGATGCAGTTACAGGCACACAGTTTATCTTGGCTGGGATGCTGACAGGCACTCATGCACAGCTGCAATCGACGTACAAGACTCTGGCTTCTCATCGTGGGGAAGAAAAGCTCTGATACATTAAACTGTCACACATTAAACTGTCACTACCCACTTCTGTTAAAGTACTGTACTACATGGATTGCAGTGTTCGTCCTGATATGGTTGAGCATGATGGTCAGATTCTACAGAAATGTAAAGAGAGGATGGTTGTTCTGACTTACATGACTAGTTTCTATGTTTTTAGTTCCCAAACAGCAGTTTTGAACAATGATCTTAACAGGTGTATAACTTATTTGACAAGATATTTCTTTAAATGAAAAGCCCCTACCTCTCTCAGTCTCTCTCTGTGGAAAGAATGGTGGGGTAAAAGCAAAATACATGTAAATGGCACAATCAGCAGCTGGACTCTGCACTGAGGGCATTTTGACAATCTGTTGGCAGCCAGCCTCATCCCCTCTCGTCCTTTCTGACAAAGCCACACACAGCCATGAAACACACACAAATGCTCGGTGCGTATTGTTGCCCGTTAAAAGACCTTCTAGCCATCTGTAGTGTTCTTGAATAGGAACCTTTATGACTTTGGTTTGTGCTACACGTGAACACGCCATGTGTATCCGTAGGCCATGTTCAGACCAACAACAGCACTGCGTCAAAAAATAACAGACTCGCTCTCTTTCAAGGAGACCACTGCGCTGGCAGAGCAGGGTTGGTGCTGCAGAGGGCTCCTGCAAAAAAAACACAGTTGCCATTCAAAAAGTTGCTCCTGGCTCAGCTTTTCACGCACTGCAGTGCAACATCATCCAATCTCACCAGGTAGAAAACCTTGTAGCATGTACTGTAGCGTGGACCGCTGTGCTAGCTTGTGCATTATGCACAGATGAGAAATCTCTTTGAGACAAATTTGTGATTTTGGGCTATATAAATACGATTTTCCTTACCTCCGTGTTTTCTCTTGCAGTCATTTTGAATCATTTTAATGCCAGGGTTCGCCTCCCCATGTGCAAATGTTGCACCAAAACAAGCCCTATTTTTCAAGGGCACTGTCACTACATCCTGATCTTACTGCCTTCCAAGGTGATTGTTGTTGGTTTAAAGAAATATAAACAATCCAGAGCATTGTTTCCATATATACCAGAATGATAATGGAATTGTGGCACCTAATGTTGTTTTTTTTTTTTTTTTCCTACCTGAAGCAGTGCTGTTGTTGGTCTGAGCGCAGCCTTAGATTCAGATATGACAGTGTATCCCAAGTTCCTACTCAGCATCACCATCACCTCAGAATGAAGAGTGAGTTATTGTTTACTCTGGACTAAAGTCTGATTCACTCATCTCAAGCAACGGCAGTGTTTTATTGGGTATTTGACAAATTGTGGATGTAAACTTTAGAATTTGGTGTAAATGTTGACAGCTGTCAAAAACACATTTTTACACTATTTGGAAACAGTGTCAACAAAAAGAATGGATAGATGTATAAAAACTCTATGACCAATATGTAGCACTGATCCTTTATGTACGTGCAGGAATTAAATTTTGCACAGTTGTGTGCATGTTTTTTTTTTTTTTTTTTTTTTTTTTTTTTTGCATGACAGTACACCACGGCAAACATCAAACAGGACTCCATATCCCAAAAAAAGGAGGTGCTTTGAGTTCAACTTTTTACTCGTGTTTGATGAGTGAGTCCCCCCCCCCCCCCCAAATCCACACATGAATATGGAGTAGCAGGGCCTGGATGAGGCAGGCAGGCATCTCCTCTCTTCTCACAGTAACTTCAGACGGGGTTCCTGGCGGGGGGTCTGGAGTGGATTCTGGGGGGCACCACAATGCCAGTCTTCTTCACAAACCTGGCACTTTTGTCTTTGGAGAGAAGCTATACAAAATTCATTGTTTTACCCTGCAAAGGCAGAGGATGGATAAATATTTTTGAAGCCTATGTGTTAGGAGGAATGGTGCCCCACTGCATTGTTGCGCTGGAGTGTTTTTCCTTTCTTTCTCTTGGTCTCCAATAGCAATGCAAGCTACTGTAGATGATTCAAATACTCTGTACTGATATCTCCTTCCTAATGAATTGACGAGTTATAGAGAATTATTCAGCAAGTTCATCATTGAACATGTGGCTGCAACACTTTGATCTTTCATGAGATAATTCATACAAGTGGAAGAAGTTACAGCCGTATTTCCTCAGACCCTGCTTTACATTTGAAATAGGCATTTCACTTTTAGAAGTAAGTTTAGAAGATCTTTTCAGCTCTATAACACCTTTTTGAAACATCAGACTTAAACAGGGACAGATGGGACAGACCTGCAAGTATCTCTCAAGCGTCAGAGCTGCAGGAAAATTTTAGGAAAGATTGGAATTTATTCCCTTTCCACTATTGATATCAAATGTTTTATTATACCATTACATGGGCATTTATGCCATAATGTAAACTTCCTTATAGTGTCATATAACTTCACACTGGAATTCCAAACCTTTATTAGAGTATATTACAGTATTTAAGAAGTACATTCTTTATAATTTCTGTTGAGCTGCTCCACTGTAATGAAGCACAGATGAATAGCTGGTTAATGCCATATATTCCATCATAAAGAAGCTGTAAAACCACGATTAATGTTTTATTTTGATGCAGCAATTCTTTTGTCACGTTAGTTTCATGTCTGATCAGGCTCTGATTTCCTTGGGGACTTTGTGCACCAGCAAATCATCCATTTAGAGGCGTGGAAATCCAGGCGAATTTGCTGAAAACGATAGCCTGTAACTCAATTGCAACAACTTTGGAGCAGTTCTCTCCCACTTCATGTGGAATTAGATTAACAGTAGCCGGATGCTGATATTAACCAAGTGATGTAATTACAACTACTGGTTTGGTGCTAATGCAATTATCAAGCTGAGTGAATATTCCCAAATCTGATTAGCATGGTGAACTTCAACCCCGCAGGATTAAATAAAACACAATTTATCCATAAAGTGCGTAGCTACACCTCCCCTTGCCTTTGACTTGTCTTTTACAGTGACATTAATATTCAGATTCATTGACGTCCACTTAAACGTACCTTTGTGATAACTTAGCCTCACAGGCTATATCTTCTTCAATAAATTTTCACTGATTCGGATATTAATCTGGTCAACGTTTATCTAATTTCGACCACAGCTACACAGAACTGATTTCAGTTGATATTTGACTAAATAATAAACTCGACCAGATTGAAGAAAAAGAAGACATAACAAGCCAAATCAGGAGAGAGCTATTACTTCTAGAAGAGGTGAGCTAAGTCTTGTTACGGTAGGTTGCTAGAGGGGGGTGGCCCCATGGACACGGGTCATTATTATTGCCCTAGGTTAGGATTAGGGAGAAGCTCATGCCAAGATATGCAGCAGGATGGAGATGTGGGTAGAGGAAGGTTGAGCACGGATTGACTCCTTAATGTAATTACACCCACTCAGGGGAGAGACGAAGGCAGAAGTGGGCTGAGGATTTGAGAGAGGGATGTGACAGCCTCACAATAGAGAGCAGAGGAGTGTCAGCAGACTTGTCTCTCAGGGTTGAGGGTCGGCCTCATGGCCTCGGGCGAGGCACAAGAGATTAAAACATCCTGGCCGTAGGGCCTGGAGACAGCGCGCCCAAACGCAGAACTCAGGCGATGGAATTAGAATAATGGGGCATGTGGATGAGACGTGTAATTCATTGTTATTCCAAGCACTTCCACTGGGTTGACTTCCCATGTAAATTGTGCAGCCTGTTTTTGTTGCACTAAATTTAAGCAAAATGGAGAAGTGTATGATTGATGCATGGTGTTTTGCAAGATTTTGGGCAAAACTTGTTGTCTTTTCTGGTGTGATTTCTGGCAAAGACAGTATTGTTGAGGTTACTTTTGAAATGTAATAACTTACAGATTACTAGTTACTCTGTTAAAATGTGTTTTCATTGCTGGTAAACGAGCTCCACAGTGTACAGCAGTGTCACAGCCCTTTTTGACTTCAGTAGGAAAATATTGTTGAATTCCCAGCACTGAAAGGCGTTCTTGTCCGACATCATGGCCACCTGGTTTGACGTGGTTGGCTGGTCGCAGCCATGGCAGACTCAGGTAGAGCAATGTGCATTGATTTGATTGGCAGACAAGAGGCGGTGCAAATTCAAATAGGAGAACCAATCAAAAACAGTGCTCAAAATTTGAGCTCCTACTGCCACAGGTATGGAGCCTGTCTACAAAGAGACAGCTCCATGTAAACCGTCCTACCTTTGATGGTGTCACACTAAAATTTGTCAGCTGACCTGCATTTTCCAGAAATATGTCAGAAGAAGCCATTCCTGCACAGTGAAAAGCTGCAAAACAACAGAATGAATGTTATATTCTAGCTTCTTATTAAAAAGAATATTTTCACATGTATCCCCTTTTTCTCAGTGACTGCAATGGATTACAATTACATTTCATTTGTATTTTATTTATTTAACACAGTTACATGTAAGTAGTCACTCCCCAACACTGAGCATAGACAATGCAGCGTTTACTTCTTGACATGCAATCACAGAACGGATCGCCCACTCTGGAGTTGGCACTCCCTCACACAGAGAAAGAAAGAGAAGGGGGAAAGAAAGGCCCTTTGATGAAAGGGCTGAACCCAGCCCCCCACTCGCACTCTTTCCTCCCTCCTTCTCTTCCTTGCCCTGTGGAGTTAATCTGGCAAAGAGGAGGCAGCATCAGCCAATTTACACAAGCAGCAGCAGCTTTTTTTTTCCTTTTTTTTTTTTGTGCTGTGCCTACTCCTTTGCTCGCCTCGCCCGTGTCTCCACCCCCATCCACCTCTCTGTTCTTTGTGTGAACGCTTGTTTGCCCATGTTTGTGTGCACGCTTATTCTGCATGCATTGGGCGGTGGAATAATATCAAGTACAGTAAGGTGAAAGACGGTCCAGCCCCTGAGGCTGGCAACACCTGCCTCATGCAAGCTGTGCAGCTGAGGTGCCATGGCACAGGTATCACCACTTACCTTCACACGTCCTCGTGTGCCCCCACTTATTGTGCAGTCTGTCACTTCTAGTGCTCGCCTGCCTTTACCTTTCTTTGTTAATTTCCCTTCTGTCTTTGTATCGTGCCTTTGAACAAAAGTAAGAAAACGAATTAAGCGTTCTCCATGATTTAGTCCCACCCTCCTGCATCCCCTCCATACACACATACACGTCAGGCGTCAGAAGAGCATCCCTTTTGGGCGCCTATGCATCAGACTCAGCTGTGCCCCTAGAAAAGAGGGGAAAAAATGACAAAACATGTTTTAATTACCAACAGGGCTTAGATGGCAGTAAAATTAATAGCCTGAAAGACACTGTGTGTTTTCTTCACATCATGGCGGATGGATGTAGGCGTTAATCAACTGTGTTTACTCTGTCCATCACTGTGTCTGAACAGTAATTACCTAAACACAAACTATGGTTTTTGTTTTGTAATGGTATTATTCATGCTGGTGAGAGGCGCTTGTTTCTGCTTCCTGCTGTAATGTGTTCAATAAATCCTCCAGACACACAGAGTCTCTTGCAGTTTGGAAGCGGAGCCAAACATTGTGCCCCATCGGTTTTTCTGCACCAGCCTTGCCCAGATCAATTCAATCAAAGTTCATCTCAGCCGGACGTAAATTATTTAATGAATAGCATGTGGATGTGTGGCTGTGCATGCATCCGAGCTGTGTCAGGAATCGCAACTGAAGGGACATCTTATTATTCTTCATCAGTGCCACCATCTCCTTTGTGCTTTGAGGCTAATATTTCTTCCTAACGGGACATGTCTTGTGCATTAGCAGTTATTGTTTTAAATAAATTAGACCGCAAACACTGGTTTCCCAGGAAGCTTATTCAGTTCATTTTCAATTGAAGTCTTTCTCCAGTTATCAGAATGGTACTTTCAGTGGTCATTGTGCAGAGTGTTTTTGTGTTTGGCATTGTACTTTTGTGTCAGAAATTACATTTTTTTGTCGTTACCAATGACAACCAAGAAGAAAAAATTACCTCCTGTGACAAATCTACTCCAGATGGATGTTGATGTGGAGCCACAAAATTGCGTTCTTTTGCTTAAGAGTTAGTATCTTCTCTCTTGAATTTGTAGGCCTGCTTCTCCTAAGCTGTTGGTCAAAGGTGAAGGAGACCAGTCTCATTCTCCTTTACACAATGATGCATCAGCGCTTTGTGTGCCCCAGGTCAATTTAAGTCTGCCAGCACCTCGTGCAGCCTGTCAGAGTCAATAGACTGGCTGACATGACATGTCCTGCACCAGTGATTGAATTACTAGCCATTTATCTGCCATGATTGTCTTGCTGTCATATCAGTGTTAATCTCGTTATTGCGGTGTCCATCATATCTTCATCAGATGTGACAAAGGAGTAAAAGAACATTTTGTAGTGATGTTAGGATTTTCTTTCATAGGATGCCATATATTCATGTGTGAGACCCAATTCTAACGTTCATGACAGACTTCCAGTAAGAAGTCTACCCTCATCAGCCCTCATCCTTTCATCCTGTTCGCAAGATTTAATTCACACCCACTGTAGAAACCTCAAAATAAATGAATAATGTTCAGTAAAAAGAAAATTCAGTTTTCTAGTGTGGTTTTCGGGGCCTATGTATTGTTAATGCATTCTGCTGTGAATCTCCATTTAAATGAATGGTAAAATCAGATTTTTATAAAGTAGTGGTTGTACAGGCCCTAATGAAGCCTGCATCATTGTGGCTGTGGTTTTCCTCCACACTCACATCTCTGCTATACAGAACCATGTTGGCAGGAGAGTGTTTGCAGCAAAGTGGACCCATCAAAATGCCCACACGCATGGCACATTGCAGTGTAAACATGTATCATTGCATGCATACAGTATTTATGTAATGTATACATCCATGTGTTCTAGCTGCTGCACCACATTTTCAGTGAATTAATTACCAGCAATGTGCAGTATGTAGTAATTACTGCAAAGGGGGTGGCGTGGACTGAATTACGATTAGTACGAGTAAATAAATAAAGAGTCACTGGGGATATCAACTGGAAGGAATGCTCCCTGAATAGCTGACATTTACAGTAAACTGAAGTGTTGGCCCAAGATAAACAAGAGTGTCAGTGTATCTTCAAATGTGTTCATTTTAACCTGCATGCAAAATATCTTAAAGAAGTTTTGAACATACATACAGCCCTGGTTGTTAGTAAATATATATACAAAATTTATCACAAAAATATATAAATGACTCCTAAATGAATGCTTTTATCCTCTCTTTACATTGCGCTCCACCAATACTGAGACAAACCGTAGAATTGTTAATAATTCAGACGTAGTGGAATATGCAGGCTTTTTCTCTCATAGACTACTTAAAATGCAAAGACTGAGACTCTTCAAATATTGATTTTCTCCCTCTCTCCAATTGTGTTTTTATGCGGAGAACCTCCGATTTAGCCCCGTCTGTGGCATGTGAGACAAAGGAGTGTGAAAAGGTAGTTAGGCTACACTAGTAGGTCTGTTTCTTGTCCAGTTGTCTTCCCCTGTCTTTTTATAGTTTACCTCAGGATTTCATCATTTCCGACATAATGCAATGGTAATTTTGCGTCATTCTGTAATATAAAAACACATAAATTCCACCTAGCGGCTCACTAATCTAATGGCAGCAACTGTCATGCATGTGTAAATTTGTTTTTACAGCCTGTCAGGCCTTAGCAAGACGCTCGGTGGCACAACTTCAGAGGAACTCCTGGATGGCAGTAATTCATCTGCTGCACTTTTCAAAACCTCATAGTTCACCTTGCTCCTCTGATCTGGACCCAGCCTGGCACGTATTATTTAACAGGGAGATGAATGGCTGATTGGGCGTTGCTCATGTGTCATGGCGCAAGTCATGATAAATAACAGGAGTACACTGACAGGACACAGGACAGTAAAGAGTAGAGATATCAACATCAACACAGGCTCAACCAACCGCAATGTAATTTTGCAAGTCGTTAAATCACTGCCAGAGAAATATGAGTCCAAGGTTATTGAGCACAGCGTGAGTGATGGAGACTTGGAGTGGTCCACAAGGCTCAAGTTGCTGCGGAAATGAGATTTAACACTGTGTCATGTCATGGACCTTAGCCGAGCAGAGGAGGAAAAAAATGTCTGAGTGGAGCTGAATTGTATGTGTTGATGCAATGCTTGAGATGTTTAGTGCATTATATTGGTAGGAATTATGGACTGAAACTTTATCTGAAAATGAATCAACACAGTAATGCCTCACCGGCGCCGTGTGTTCTCTCCAGCAGGGCTTTTTTATTTACGGGGATGTTGTGTTTGTTCTGATGGACAGTACATAATGGAGAAGGAGAAAGGCAAGGAAGGGTGAGGCGATAGGGGTTGAAGATGTCAGTCGGAGGGGGTTAGGCGGGGTACACCATCCAATTTGTGATGGACCAGATGCTGTACCCTCAAGCGAGGTATTTTACCCCAAACGGTACCTGTAAAAACTCCATCTGTTGAAATGGGCTCTGGAATATGTCAGCACTAGCTGAAGGCTCTCTTGCTGTGCTCGAGCTGGCTGTCTGGCTCCGGAGATCATGTGTTGTCAGCTGTACCCCATGGGCTGAGAGAGGGAGAGAGACGCTGCTATGGCAGCCTGACAGCAGGGCTGTGGCAGCCGCAGCCTGTACCATCTCTCTGAGAGCCCAAGAGGGGAAGAAGGAGGGGGCAGAGAGGGAAAAAAGATAGAGATCCTGTCATAACATGGAGCCCATGTTGTTGAATGTCAGTGTGGTGGAGAGATTGCAAATCACCTCTTCTGAATGTCACAAAAGGTGCCTTATGCATACAGCTGCAACATTTGCTCTGTCGGATGAAAATAAGAATGGTCAGCAAGCATCTGGACAGATGTTTCACCAGCTGATGTGTGCAAAGTCAGTAAGTTCACAGTGCATGGGAGTTTTACAGATGGAACAAAATGTGTTTGTGTGTGTGTGTGTGTGTGTGTGTGTGTGTGTGTGTGTGTGTGTGTGTGTCTGCACACCAGCATGTATTTAAATAGCCCCACAAGTTTTGAATTCTTACTTGGGCTTGTCTTAAAATCAGCCTTTAACTGTGGTTATGAGGTAAGAGTAATTCTGAGAGTAAAAGCCCTGCAGCTCGCTCAAAGGAAGCCTCGGGCATAGTCTTAAATTGTGTGATGATGTGAGTATGTGTAAACCGTGCAGTAAGTGGAAGTATGTCTGATTGGAATTACAACCATCTAATTCACTTGCAGTAGTATTTGCTCATGTGTTTTGTGTATTGTCTTGATGAAATATTTTCTCTTGACATTATTTTTTTTCTGAATCTGTATTAGCATGCTGACTTTGACTGTGTGATTAATTGCCTTTTAATCATTACCTTTCAATTAAGGTGTGGTTGAAGCTCAAAGTAATGCGAGCTCAAACTGTAGGGCACCTTAAGGTGTGGCTGAAACAAGAACCAGTCTGATCAGTAACTCCAGATTTAGGGGGAGTGCTGCTGAATGATCACGTTCTCGCCACACACCGCCAAGCAAACACTCACTCTCCACTGGCAGGATACACATTGCCTGCAATTTTCCATCCAGTCTGGCTCAATTTAACCTTGCAGTTTCACTCTGGTTGAAAATGTCCATCTTTATAAAGGACCACAGATGCAACTTGCAGGCTCCTGCCCTTCTTTTCACACGTGTCAAGTAAATAGCTGGATAGCTTGGGTAAACGTGACGTCCTCCCCATGGCTGCAGTCAGACACTGGTAATCTGTGGCTGTGGATGTGCTGTGATTCGATGTCACCCCACAGTGATCAGGGCTAAGACTGTGGTTATAGCCGGACATCTGTCCTCTGTCTGCGTTTAGAGGACATTCATAGCCCCACTTGCAAAACCTGTAATACATTTCATTTGCAAATGAGGTCAGACAGTAGGGTGAAACCTACAGCCAGCACAATGTCTATATTTTACTTTCATTTTGTCACATTTTTCTAGAGTTTAAACACTTCTTCTCATTAGAACTAGTTTTCACACCTGCAGCAGTTCTGTGCATGTGTGTGTGTGTGTGTGGAAATAATCAATCCCCATAGTAGTAATCAGTGGGGGGAGAAGTATGCAGTAATTTAGTTAATTAAAAGCTGGGGGGCATCAGACAAGACTGGGCGTTAGATCTCCATTTTAGAGGTGGCATAATTATGTGCTATGCTTTGTAAAATGGCTGAGAGGGGTTTCCTGCCTGGGCAAAAGAACTCTGAATATTCATCAGGCATTGTTAAATGGTGTTTGTAGACGTATTACCACTTCGGGAGATTCACCCTTGCTCTTCGGTTACCCATCCAAAGAAGCATTAGTGGAAAACAATTCCAGTGTTAAACGTAGTGCTGTGCTCGCATGTTAACAGCCGAGCAGAAGCACGTCTTGTAGACATTCAAACGACAAGACATGAGAGATGCTCCAGCAGTGTGGCACCCATCCTGGCAAGAAGAAAACACCAATTAGCTGTAATCTGTTGATGCTAAGTGGACTTAAAGTTAAAGCCCAAATCAAATAGGAACACGGGGGATGAATTCTCTCTAATTTGAAGTCCTTTTGATGGGCAACCTGAGCATGGTGGCACATATGGCAGACAATTCCTCTGAGTTTTGATAGTGTTCATAAACAGAGACCATTGCCATGCTTCATTTCAACCCAAGTGCTCTTTGCTAAAGATAAATGCAGCATAGAAAGATGAGGGGGTGTAAATTGGTCCATGATTGCATTCTCCAGGGAAAAACCTGAACACAAATCTTGTCTCTTATGCGCTTGCTGCGTAACACCTACACATGTGCAAGTTATCAGCACCATTTGCATTTGAGCAATTTTATGCAAATATCCATCTTTCTGTACCACAAATACACCTCTTAAAGTTTAATTTAGCAGAATGAAATGACACGTCGTCTGTGAAAATGGTTTGCTCTGAGATTGTGGATATGCTTACTAAGTGAGATTGTCTGCCTAAAACATTAAGACTTAAATCTCAGCACCACCGCAGTGTCATCCAGTTTACTCATTTGGTGTCCCCCCAGATTTCAGCTTTGAAACACTAAATTGCTTCCGTTTAGGTTAGACGTCTGTATGTCTCGAACCCTGGAGTGCAAGATTACTGTGAGGCCTGATGAAAGCCAGTACATTTGCTCAGGTACCTCAAAATTGTACTTGAGTGTTTCCATTTATGCTACTTTATACTCAAATCTAACCACTGGACTTAACTCCCAAACTGTATGTAAAGTAGTTAAAACTAGCTCTAATATTAAAATGCTACTTACACAGCACAGATGATGCGTCAGTATTAACAATCATATACAGTGGCATAAATAATAATGTATCTGTCATAGTATTTTTACTTTGTGTACATTTTACTGATAATAACTCTTGAGACAGTCTCATATGGACCAGGTTGTGGATTGACTTGTCTAATAAGACTTTGGTTACAGCTGTAATTGAAAATCATCATTAGAATTATGTAACAATACAACTAGGTAGATAGCTTTCTATAAACATTAACACCAACGAGCATACAGATGTGCACTAAAACTGTTTCTGTGCCTGATTCAGTGCGCTCCCTCTCCAGAGAGCTGCAGGGCACACCGGTCTGACTACACATGTGGCTGTCGCTCTTTGTTTGAAATGCCCATAAAACATGATGGGTATTGTAGTTCTTCTGCCAGTTTTCAGGCTGACAGGTGAACAGCACTGACAGAAATCTGTGTTGATAAAACTACGAAAGTGTAATTTCCAGTGTAACCATGTCTGCAATCACATCCTGCACACGACTCTTTTAATGACTATTCAGCAGTTTGTCAAATATCCTGTTTGTTAGCCTTCGTACCCGATGTGTTCTTTGGCATTAAGGGCGGGACAGCTGGACCAGGGCCGTACCTCCGTGTCCTCGCTCCACCCTGCGGTGAAGCACTTGTATCATGTCTACTCTTATCACATCTCTGTCTCGGCAGGCCCTGTGCATCCACTTCGGCTTGATGCTGGGCTCGACCTGCTTCTCTAATGGAAGGAGGGGGTGTTTCCCACATGGTACAGTCTGAGTACAATGTTTTAATTAAAAGAGCTGCTTCAGAGGAGGGAGGCTCAGAGGGTGAGAGGTGGACCATAGGGTGAGAGACATCTGCCCTCACAAGCATGAAGACAGATGGACACCCTTGTGGGGTCCTTTAATGCTAATTAATATGAAGATGATAACGGTTTATCGCTGACCTGAAGTATGAAAGTGTATGATGGCCAGTTCCTATCTGATCTTAAAGGATAAGGCTGGTGATAAGGTTTCCGTCATTGTCAACAAATCCCATAAGTAAACAGTGTAATTGCAAGGGACTATTTGCAGCAGCGGATTGATACACATTTGGTGCTCTAGTGAGTTTTTTTGGCAGCAGGACTGTGGTTGCAGGATTGAATCAGTGTAAACTACAGTGCCCACTAGGGCTGAATATTTTTTGTGAAATTGTGATATTTTCTACTCAGGGAACAGGCTCACTGTCCCGGCAATCCCAGAGACTGCACTTGTTTTTGAGATTTAACTTATGTTTATTAATTCCAGTAATCTTTCAGTGTGTTCCACTGGTGCACGCTCACAGCTGCTTATGCTTTAAGAAAGCAAACTGTAGGCCAACATATTTTCTAAATATATTCAGATACCCTCTTAATGTTTTCAGGGAAAGGTTTGGATAGGTATTCGCAGGAATCCCATTTCCCAGCATCAAACCTGATCAAGTTCATTATAATGACGGAACGTGTCAGTACAACAGTGTGGCTTACTGATGTGTTTTTCATATGGAGGGCTATGACACAGAGGAATAAACAAGGTCAGGCTTTGTCTACACAGGCAATACTTGTTGGTAGGAACAATTTATTGTTGTTTTTGGTCTTTTCATGGAATTTGGTGACAATAAGAAAAATATTGCATATTATTAGACTTATCTTTTCAGTTTGTGATGCCTCTTAGCAACTTATTCCTGAGGATAATCTGCCTCTGAGGACTGCAGTTGTGTTGTAGTTTTGTATCATTTATATTGTTGAAAACAGTTGTATCTTATGAATACACAACAGGCCTACTGCGTCTTTAATTGCTATCAGTTGTGAAAATGAGTCTTTTATTTTGCATGACTGACTTGATGGATCTCACAAGTTTTTGCAGAGAATTCCCATTTCAGTCATATATTAATATTTCTTATGTGCGATGTGTCCTTGTCCATTTACAATTGAATTCATGCAAGGAAATAAGACAATAATAGTGATAATCGTGTTTTTCCTGTTTATGATGTAAAACATATATGGTGAGATTATCTCATTGTTAATTCATGAGATCTTCAGATGAATAATAGATGACGTCCTTTGAGACCAGTGCCCTTGTGCCTACCCTCGTTATTAAGAGAATTCCAGATCATATCGGGGCAGCACGTTTCCTTTGGGGTCCTATGCTGGAACGTATTTTTCACAACTGGCCACTGATCCATCATGTTGCCTTGGCGTTGCACATATCATACATCATCATATGTGATGTTGTGTATTTTCTTCTCCACTAATATTTGGTGTTTTCTATACTGCTGCACTGTATGTTGCTGTATTGGATTTCTGCTTCAGGGTCAGTCCTGGATGTCTTTGTAAAATTAGAATCACTTTAAATAATCCCCCCACTTTTTTTTTTTTGCTCTGCAGTAAACTGCTGTTAATTCCTCTGCTTGATGAATCGCGAACTTGATAAACATTTCACTAGTTCTACATTGAGATTACTAAGAAAATAATTACTCACAGCCTGTATGAAATGTGTGATTATCAGACTCAGTAATGTTAGAATGATACACTCTTCATTACAATCTGCTGTGTTTAAAATAGCAATAATTAAACATCTGCCACATTTCAATTATTTCCACTTGTGGGTAAGAACGGCCCCAAGCAAACGAGAGGCTGTGCCCTGTGCATCTTGGGTATGAGAGCCTGAATAATCGAGATAATTATCTCCCTCAGCAACAGGGTTTTCTAAAGGAATTACCATAAAACATTGCTAATTTTAATGGGAGACCTAATACAACTCAAACAATTATGGCAAAATCGGATGAGGGTGGAGAAGCAGAGGGAGGCTGGAATCATTCACTCCCATTTAGAGGACGAGGGCGAGGAGGAGATAGTGGTTTGTATATCAAAAGGTGCAGTGAGATCTATTGTCACTAATTGATTCTGCTGAGGGTGTTTATAGCAGGTAATATGGGTCAGTGAGCAACTGTGGTTTGTAGATTCTTTTTTCTCATTGTTTGTGATTGGATTTGTAAAAACGGCACGATTTACAAAATGTCCAGTTTTTCACTTTTGTCTTCCTCTTCCACGCACACGAACAGACTCCCACACACATGGCCAAAAAGGTCAAGCAATTAATCTAACCATAAAAAACGATAAATTACAAAGACCAATTTTACAGGATAATCCATAACAATATCAGTGCAGGGCGGCCGGGCTGTAAATACAGCAGCTGGATGGCGTGACGCATGGCTGCTGAAGACTGCGCTGGAAATAAACTCTTACTGGAGTCCCTCGGTGAAAGAATGAAATTCAGGGTCAAGTTGTTCTCATTTCCCCTCTTTCTTGCTCTCGGTTGGTTTCTGGTGATTTGTTGGGTTTATGTTTTGTGACAAGTAATGCTAACTGAGTCCCTTTTGTTTTTCCCCTTCCTCTCTGTTTTGAGTGAATAGCTCTCAAGCTCTCGAGGCAATGATAAACAGCTCAGCTGCATGCGCTGGCTCTTTTCACCCTGAGGAGACTTTGCACCAGACTAGGCAAGTTTCTGTCAGCCCTCGTAGGATACTGATTTTACATGTAATCTTCTTTCAACACACTCGCCTTATCTTCTTAATATTGTACAATAGAAATCACTCATTATTGTTTCTCCACAAGATCAAAAGTCATCAGAGAAGTGCTTTAACCCAGTCACTCATCGCTGACAGACCTGATCTTCAGTGAATGTGAGTTGTGTGTAGGAGACAAGCTCCCAAAGGCAGCAGTTCCAGAGCTGAGCGCATGATATCAGTTCACCCCTTAATGAAGCTGCTGTAATCACACTCGTGCAGGATGGTCGTCTCTCATTAGCACTTGGGTTGGAGAAATGTCTGCAACTCTTTGATGTCGTCAAAGATTCTCACCACTGTGCTCAGAACAAAGAGCGTCTTCCTCTAAGATAAGAGGAGGAGGACGCTTCCTTCTGCTGTGCTGAGGATGTCAGGAAACTGTTTGAGTCGGGGAACTCTTTGTTTTTGTTCCAAAACAAATTATAGAAAAAAACCAAAGCACAGACTGTTATTGTGATTTGTTCTGTGGAACGTAATGTGAGAGAGTGAATCCTTTCCAAATGTGAAAACACACAGCACTTGCTGTCACTGTGATAGTCTAGTGACCTGTAAAGATTGTTTACCTGCCTCTCACCCAGTTTATGCTGGGAAAGGCGCCGATGATCCTGAATGTGTGTAAGCGGGGATAAATGGATGGATAAGAAGATAGTTGCTCACAGATGTCTAAAGCACTTGCATGGCAGTTTTTGATGTTTTTGAACCTATTTGAGGCATCTGAGGCATACCTGGCATTTGATAAGACTCCATTCCAAGGTTGCATTTGAGACAGCATCTTGTGTTTTCCACACTTTGGCTCTCGCTGGCATGGCTGCTGTCTGGAGATAACACTGAGGCTAGAGTCGCCAACCTAATGCCACAGAGCAATTGGAGAAAGGCTAAGAAATGGGGAAAGCAAGGGAGGAAAAAGCAGGGCGATTGTGAGAGAGCATGGGACTAACTCTTATTTTTCTTGACTCATTTTAGATTGTCTGGGGGGCTTTGGTCACACATGGGAGCTTCCTATGTTGGTGCTGATTAAAAGGCAGCACCACCCTCCTGCCCTCAGCAGAACGGCTGCAGGGAGTAATACCAAACAGAGAGGCTTTCCTAATTGTCTGCATACCTGTGGGGCAGTGGAAGTTAGTCAGCTAGCCACACACACTGTTTACTCACTATGTATGAAGGGAAACAATTGAAAAGGGGGTGGGCAGCGAGATAACAATGTCTGTTACTTTTCTAACATTAAACCACTGGTCATTTTCAATTGAAACACCTACAGTTTTACAACCCTGATTCTGAAAAATGTTGGGATAAATAAAACTTAAAGTGATAATTAGCTAATCCTTTTTGACATATACTCAAGTGAAAACAGTACAAAGACAATGTAATGGAATAAAAACACCAAACAACAAACAGGTTCATTGGTAACAGGTGATAGTATCATGAGTGGGTATGAAAGGGGCATCCTGGAAAGACTCAGTTGTTCACAAGCAAGGATGGAGCGAGGTTCACCTCTTTGTGAACACATGATTGTCTAAAGGATATTACTACATGAACTTGGGAACAGTTAACATAAAACTGTTGTATTCTGCTTTTTGGAATCAGGAATTGTATATAGATGATATACAGTAAAGATCACAAGCTGCAAGAATTGTTTGTTTCAGCATTAAAGTACATAACCAGAGAATCCGTCTTATAGGCTGCTCCTGGTCATAGCTGCAAAAAGTACACTGAAATATTGAAATGGGACTTTTACTGCTCTATTAGTTCTTCTTCAGAGTATACGCCAAATTCACATAACCTCTGTTAGAGGTAAACCTCACAGTCCTGTTGCTTCTCACAGTCTGCAGTCATGCCAGTGGCTCTGTGAGGCTGTACGCAGGCACAGCAGTACTTTGAGCTGAATGCTAACATCAGTATGCTAACATGCTCACAGTGACGCAGCATGCTGGGTATGTGGAGCAGCTATAATGTTTGCTATGTTCACCCTCTTGTGTTAATATGTTGGCATACTAACATTTGCTAATTAGCACAGCCTAAGTTAGTATGATCAGTCCTCCAGGGACCATGATTGTTTGTACAAAATTTCATGGCAATCAATTCAATTTTCAGACATTTCAGTCTGAACCAAAGTAGTGGACTGGCCAACTCTGTTCATGTAAAGCACAGTATTAATTATGTCAATCTAATGATATCATTTGTTGAAACTGCAAATAATATACTGTGAAACTATTAATTGCCATCGATGCAACACATCTTCTCAGTAAATATTCAGAGTGTGGTATCTCCGAATCTGATGTAAACCAAAGCAATGAGTCCTCTTGGCTATGATGGTCAGGGATCAGTGCTCTCTGGATAGATCATCTGCCAGTGACCAAACACACCAGTGCACATGTTTGCCCAGCATAATTATACCAGGAGGAAATCAACTCTCAGCTGGGGGAAATCAAGGTTTTAATCTAATTAAAGGTAAGACTGCACACGAAGACATGCTGTGTGTAGGTCTTTAGGTTTTACAAGCTGGTGGCCCAGGCTCAGCAGCTCTCCAGAGGAAAATTAAATGCTGACTACTCTGCTGTTAACCTGGATCTATTGGCTCTGCCACATACTGTAGTGGAGTTACAGTGTCACCATGCTCGTGCATTATAGCGTTCAATAACACCTCAAGTCTTCCAATCATAGTAATCAGGATTTGGAGTACGATCGCTGCAGATCCGTCCCCCGATGTTATTCAACCACGTGGGCGAGCTTCAGCCTGACTCAAAATAGCTCTATTGACAGATGTACGACTTTAGATTCAACAGAAAAAATCATCATATCCCCGTGGAAAACAGTCCAATTTAAATCTTTCTGCTGTCTGCACCCTGCTGTGTTACACACTTTCACAAACACACACAGGTAAACAGAGGAGGCAAATCTTACTGTCATGTGGGTGTTTGGATCAACTCTTTCACATCCATTATTGTTTATGAAATGATATTTTTAATAAAGTCTGCCACTTCACCATTTATAAAGAGTATATAAACATTTAATAAATGGTTTCTAACACACTATAGTTGTGAGCAGATGGAAAAGTTTATTGATGAATTTATCAACAACTATAACCCACCCATAATTGGAGGCTTATATATAAACAGGTAATTAATGACAGTAGTAGTAGTAAAACACAGTTGTAATAGTGTCTTTGTAAGAGAGGTAGCAAAGACACTATAATGCAGCCATAAGGACTTTATATTAACAGTTTCTCATCCTTGCCATCTGTTTAATAGCATATTATTTTAAGAAACTTGGAAAAACTACACTGCACTGTTTGTAGAAGACACTTTTATGTGTATGGTGTACCGTATGTGTGTCTGAGATCGTGAGCTCCTGCTGTAACGTAGATTTCTGCTACTTAATCAGACCTTGAGAAGCACAGTGGAGCTCTGGATTTTACTGCTCTCAGTAGACAAGCAGGCTATCGACAGAGAGCAGGAAGACTCCTCTGAATTCTGATTACAGCCACTTTGTGACACCTGGGGGACTGACAAAGATGTCTTTAAACCCGTCATAAATATTCACAGCAACTTAATTGTGCGTGCTGAAGTGATATAAAGACCCAGCAGCATCACACTTCTGGGGAATCGATGCTACAGAGCGGAGTACTTTGGCACCTCACTCGGACTTGACTTGTGAGAAACTTGCAGGAACAGTCTGTGTTGGATCGTGGTGAAAAAAAAAATCGGTGTACAGTCTGCTCTGTCACACATTCAGCCCTGCCTTCATGCCTTCATGCCTGCTGTGGCTTCCTTTGCTGTGACAGCTTCCCTGAAACTCCACCTCTCACCTTCTGCTATTGTTCCTCCTCCACCGGTACCTCCCCCAGTGCTTTATTGACTATCTCACTAATTGCAGCCTGCATAAACAAAGCGTGGAGGAGACTTGGCAGTATAAAATGCTCAGATAATTAGTTTTGCAGGGGGGAGGACTGTGTCTGTGGACATTGATCTGATGGTTTGCTGTATTGAATTGGTGAGGGAGGGACTCCTGTGATGGTGACAGGTAGCCTGTCTCATGGATCACAGCCCCTCGTCAATACTGCTCCCCCTTCTCCACTGGTCTGCTGTGGAGCGTTTTCTAGAATGACACAGGTGCCAATAGATTCAGGGTACTGAAGAGAGGCATTTGTCGTAATTCAGCATTATTTCAGTGGGTTTTTTTTTTATTGCTTTTCCATTCTCTTCTTTTGCCAACCTTGCATCATGTCTTCTTTACTGAAAACAGAACATCTCTTGAGTAATGACTGTAGAGATAGATTTATCAACTCATCACCTCTTAAAAAATGTCTCCCAGTGAAATTTTCTTTCACCGGAGTAGATTTGTATTTGCATTACCCATGTATTATTTTTTTGGCAAGTGGGATGTAGTCCTCAGCATGGTGTGATACACACCAGCAGAATGTAAATGGTTCATTTTCTCCTCTGTTAACATGGGGGGGGGGGGGTTGGGGGAAGGGTTTGTGCAGCGGCGTGTGCTAGGTGTAGCAGGAATAAAGATGATGATGATGTGAGTGTTGGGGTGCAGGTGCACAGAGAGCAGGGGAGGTGACCTTGGCCATGGTGGCAACCGCAGAGAGGAGCCAGCCATCTGTCTTGGGCCGTGAGGAGGTGACCCAGCATCATTGTTTAGTCTGACGGGGTACACTGGGGTCGCTGAGAGGGCCAGACCTCCCGGGTGGGGACCAGAATGGGGTGTCTGAGCATTGTGAACACTGATGATAAAGAGAATGAAGATGTGAATCAAAAGTACAATAAATTATGTCCTGAATGTGTTTTAAATGTTCAAGCAAGCTGCTATCTACTGTATTATTTTGACAGAATGCTGTATAAAGTATAAGAAGTGCTACATCACACACAGATTCTTCTCTGTGGCCTCTTTCTATTCAGAATCCTTTTTATACCAATGAAATCACCCTAATTATTCTGTCATTTTGATGTGGCACCCCATAACCCTTTGCCAATTTGTGAGGCATTTTATTGAGAGCACTAAGAAGAGAAGTGATTTGGACATAATTTGCTCCATGACTCAATTCAAAATGGGCTTTTAATCTCCATCTTATACGAATACTTCACCAAAAACTGTAATTTTTGTATCAACTCCCCCTCTTTTCTGTTCAGACTGAGAATGCCAGAGGATAAACATTTGCGCTTAATGGTAAGTGGAGCCTGGTCCTGGTTTAAAAAAGAAAAAAAGAAAAAAAAAAGGTTGATTGGAGACCTTTTGTAAAACAAGTAAAAATATGGAAATAAAAGTCTGCATCCAGACTTGCGGTTTTGAGAGACTGCAACGAGCATGGTGCTTAAAGCTAAATGCTAACAGCAGCATGCTAACATGCTCACAATGCTGGATAAACATGCTGGTGTTTAGCAGGTATGTTTAGCATGTTTACCATCTTAGTTTATTGTAACTCTGCAAAGAAATTTGATATTTTGGACATTTTTTCTCCTGTCCCCTGTGGTCTCCAGGGAAGGGCCCAGGACCAAACGGAGTACTCTTACCAGACAAAGACCACTGATGGAGCAGTCAGTCTGACGGGGACATGGCAGACATGCAATCAAGGTGTTAAATGATGGGGGGGACCATAATGTCTGTCCTTTCAGTTTAATCACAACCCCATAGCTCAAGTTTTACTCGGCAGTTTCAATCACCATCCCCGTTTCCTTTCGCACAAGGCTTGACCCTCTCAGCTTGCCCCTCTCATATTCTTCACTCTAATGACAAGTTTCACTTCTCACCTCATGCTCATTAGTCACCTTTGTAAGCAATAACACCATTGCAGCAGGGTCTATAAATTCAATGGGATATGGCCACATAAATGAATAGCTTTTTTTCGCAATGCTGTCACATAAAGCCAGCTCAGTCTGCGTGAATATGACCATCGTGCACCTGTTTTATATGATATAAAAACCGAGCCATTTTGAGCATGATTAGTTAAAAGGAAAATAGAGTTGTTATTATGTGTTAATCACACCCAACTTCAAAGACTGAGCTTTCAACTTCCTGGACTCCAGCTGGGCTTAACATTCAGAGACAAGGTTGCAAAGAGCAAATACAATGTATAAGAGAGATCAGAGGTCATGATGGAGCTGGGGTCTGTCGGCTGCTAAGCAGCTAAAGAGTGACCATAAAATAGGTTTACAGCTTTGCATAGTAAAACTGACCTCTTCACATTTCTTTACTCTGTCTGCAGTGTAATGACATCGAGTGCTACAATACCAACACGCACCAGAACTAGATGAGGACAGATGAGAGGAAGGCTGATATGGCTTAGCCCATCTCATTCCTGTCACTTCCTCTGTTTTATGGGAAAACTTGGTTAATTGGTGCTATGACTCTGTTTAAATCAGAGCATTCATTATTGAGTTTGCAATGATGTGGCCTTTGTTTGACCTGCAGCACTGATTTCAAAAACTCCCGTCCTTTTCGCCTTTAAGTATGGGCTCTTTCCAATCATGAAGAGAGAGAAAATGTTTAATAAATGTCTCCTTTCCCTTGTTTTATGCAAAGCATACTGTAGGATAGTAATTCCTAGGGTTAGTATACTTTTAAAGGAACAGTTTGACATTTTGGGGAAAGTGCTTATTATATGCTAGCTTGACGAATGGCAACAAAATCCACCTACCAGAAACGTTGTACTGAACACACACATATTCTGTCTGTCTGACATCGTTGCTGGCAGGGGGGAGAGTCTGTGATGTGCGCCAGTCCTAGGCCATCACCCTGATAGTACGACTACAGGAGGATGTTAGTGGATTTGGTTTAGACACCAAAAATCGTTCTGCATTATTTGTCGGTATAGTTTTTGGATAGACTGTCAGCAGGTAGAGTAAAAAGCAGAATTTAAACTTGAGGTTTCCGTGTTTGCTCTGTCTACTCTACAGTAGATTATACTTTACTGTTGCCATGCACTGTATGTTTACATTGGGCTTCAGCTCAGTTGGAATTTGTAGCCTACAGGTGTGTGGAGCTGCCTCGGTGTGAAGCTGATATGTCTTTGAAATAGTTAATTTCATGGTTGGCACAGTGCACCATCCCCCTCTGTATTGAACGAGGGTTAAGCCCGTATAAATGCATAGGTTTCTTGAACAGCACATGCCTCTGACATTCATCCGGCCGCTCTAAGTCTGGTATGTGTGAAATGGTGTGTGGTGAATCCCGCTTCTTATTCTTTTAGCATGGCTAGCTCCCCTTTTGATTTCATAGGCTCCATTACTCCTCAATCTGGACCATGCTTAAAGGCAAAATGTATGTAAAGGGCTGCCAACATATCAGAGAAAGTGATACTTTTACTGCGTTTATGTTTGAGTACACAGAGCCTCTGGTATAGTAGGTGAAATATAGAATGCCGCTTTTAACTGAGAAAATATGTAAAACATACAATGACCGCTTTTCTCGAAATAAAATGTGAATTCAAAATGTAATTATGGTTAAATTTAAAAGTAGAAGAGAGAGAAAACACCTCTACACTGGAGTCGTGTGGTCTTGATTGGACAGTTTTATGCCTTTGGTTGAAATTTATGACTGTGACCTGTCACACTGCAATCCAAGGCGAGCAGTTGTTTGAAAGCCGGCCGTGGTGAAGCACACTGTTGCTATCAAATTAAATCTTGTCTTGACCGTGACCCTCAAGTCCAGGCCTCAGATGGAGATCCGTCCAAAACACAATGTGCCCTGTGACCACAGTCTTGACTCTTGACCAGGGTCATGGAACTTGACAGGATCCTGACCTTGTAGAAGATGGAGCATGGAAGACATAAGGTTCACACTGACCCTGGCTTTTAGCACAAGTGACTTTTATATGCGCTTCCACCTGACACTGAGAGAAGAAGAGAAAGAAAGAAGAGAAACACACAATAATGAGAGTATCAGGGCAGTCATTTATTCTTGGAGCTGATATGTATGTGTTGGCTGTTCGACAGTCATCCTTACTTCATTCTAATAAATACAATTGAAATTTGTCATCAGAAATTGGCATATACAACCAAGCAGGCCTTACATACAGAAATAGGCCGCCTCCCTAATCCTCGTTGTGTATTCAGATAAAAATAACATTTGAAATGTGTTGATGCCAAACGCTGGCAAACAGAGAGAGAGCACAATATGAAACAGATGCCACCACAGATGGAGGATAAACAGGCACATACATTTCTGTTACAAGGCAGAACTGTCACTCGCAGCAGTAAATGATTGTGGCGAAGTAGGGACTCGGAGCCTGTTGTCTCGGGGGTTTCATGGCCGTTCTGTACATCTGTCTTACTGTGGAAAATAGAAAATCTTCACCACAGCATTTCATGTTGTTCACCCATTCATTGACCCACTAAGGCAGCATTTTTTTGGGGGGGATTTCTTGTTGCTGAACCCTCAGCGTATGTGTATCAAACCCGCAGTGTGGGTCCTCCAGCAGCATGTTAGGAAGATCCAACTGTTCTGGTTCTTGGACTTCATAGTCATCCACTAAACATTACTTTCTAGAAATGATCAGTTGAAGTAATGAAATGACTATTTCTGTGACTGTTGTTGGAGAGGATCAGTGCGAAATTGCATTACTCTGTGACTCTGACCTGCCAACCCGTGTGCAAATGCTGTGAAAGGCCAAATGCAAAGATTATCACTTGTTAAATATTAATCGGATATCTGCTTTTTTTTTTGTCTCCAATCAACAAAATTACTCTGTGATAGGTGTCTTATTATTACTGCAAGTGAGAAACCCAGAACTCAGAATTTAATATATTCACCTCAAACACCCTCCTCCCCTCCAGTGTGATGACTATATGCAAGAGGTTTTGATTAACTGCCAGCGCGGGTATGAGATTACAGTAACTGTCATTCTGTCTCTGTATTTATTATGCAGAGTGTTTATATTTTGGCCACTTCTGTGTAAAGGGGGAGGTGTGCAGAGTAGGTGAGACAAGGTCTGGAGCTGTCACCTATTGAGAAAGCCCAAGGGAGCACAGGCAGTGATTTACGCTCTGGCAGGACACCTGCAGTCTTCAGCATGGTGTGTTATGACATGTAATCACAGATAGTCTGTTGGAGTTGCTCCTCTCCTTGTCTCGCTGCTGTTTTGTAGCACCACCCCCATCCTCCACCTTGCAACCCCATGGCTATATGGTTTATCTAAAGCTTTTGGAGACATTTTGTTTTATGCCATGAATGAATTTGCCTGAGCTGGTTCACGTGCCATTTGTATGGCTGTTGTTATATGTGTGACGGTATAGAGGAAGCAAGGGGCTTCCAGATGTGCAGTCTTGACAGTGAAACCCAGAGGCAGCACATAGTCAACCGAAGGGGTTGTCACAGCTGGTAATCCTGGATATTTTCTACACCAAACCGCTATAACAAATGAAACCTGCATAATTATAGTGGTTTTCGGTGTGTGAACAGTGTTGAAATGTCCGCTTGTCAGTTTTTCATTGTTTAGTCTTTATCCAACTACATGACTTGCAGGAGTGGAGAGATCCTTTACTTCAGTAAAAGTACTAATACCACACTGTAAAAAGACTGTTACAACTCAACATTGGAAATGTTTTGTAAGTAAAAGTCTCCAAGTATAGTCAGGAATAGTAGTAAGTACTGAAGTACAAAGTACTCAATACAGAAAAATGTCCCCCTTGACTGTAATACTGTTCTATATTCTATATTATATCATTGTATTATTACAGCTGCATTAATGTGGAAGCAGGATTTTACTGCTGTACTTAGTTGAGCTGGAGCTCATTTTCAACTATTTTATGATTATTTCCATTCTGGATTATTTTGCCGGTTATTTTCTCCATTAACCCACTGATTGTTTGGTTTGTAAACATCCTGAAAATAGCGGGAAGCGCCGTCACAATTATCCACAGCCCAAAGCGTTACCTTGACAATGCTTGTTTTGTCCAACCAGTAGTCGTGCCAAAAATAAATTACGTTTATTCAAATAATTCCAATAAAATCTTCACATTTGAGAAGCAATCATTAAATGTTTTTGCATAAAAGGTGATTTAATTGACAATTAATTTTCTGTCAATCAACTAATTGTCTCAGCTGTGCTTGTATGTACTGTTGGGTAGCTGAATTTATAACGAAGCATCACAATATGTTCTCTATGCAAAAATCTCTATTTGGAAAGTAACTAGTGACGAAAGCATCAGGTACATGTAGTGAAGTAGAAGTAGAAAGTGGCATGACAAGAAAAGACTAGTACCTCAAAGTACCTCAAATTTGTACTTAAGTATAGTACTTGAGCTGCATGTACTACATTCCACCACTGATGGCTTGTAATACCTTTGATAATGTTTGGTTACATAATACTTTTTAGTCCCGTCAAACACAACAACAGATTAGATTCCACCTCTTTCAGGGTCATAGAAATGACACCTATCATATCCAAGAACATGGTTCCCTTTGGAGTTTTCCAGGAATTTTTGTGCTTTTAACACCATTGGAGCGAAAGGCTTCAGTCTGGTGGTCTTTGTGTCTCTGACTGTCATCTCCTCTTTACAGGTGGCTCATCACACAGCCATGGTTTGGCTCTGACTCTGAACACAGCCAGAACTCCACCTGAAGCCTGACTTCTCCTCTGATCTGCTGACTCACTCTGTGCATAGCAGACCATTCAGTCCAGGAGGGGAAGAGATACCAGGAAGAGCCAAACAATAGCTGAGAGGCTTGGAGATGACAGGTACAGCAGCACAGAAGCAGAGGCTTTGATTTTTTTTTTTTTTTTAAGCAAAGGGCAAGCACTCTGGGGTTGCAAACACCCACGCACATATATTTTAGTGTGCCGACAAATATTTTTGTGTGTAGGTGTTTGTAACTGTAACACTCATACACAAACATAGAGACCGAGAGAGGGAGAGCACATCGAGCATATTTTCTGTTTTCCATGCCCTGGGCGTTAGACATACCAGGAGCGACAGAAATCTCGCCAAGTGGGATAAGATCATAAAACTGCAAGGCACTCTCCTCTCATTTTCAACTAAATGGATAAAATGGTGTCAGCATGTTACTGCGAGCCCCTCAGGATCTGAAAATACTGGCAGGACTATAAACTAAAGCAGTTACTCCGTGACAAGACACTGAATCCTTTCCCATCACCAGAGATTTCATTTGAAATGGAGTAGCAATTGCAAATAATATCAGAAAATAATGTAAGGCTGGGGAACTTTCTATTATTTTGATACGTTTGACCAGATACGGCAGTATCAATGTGTACCAATTCAATGCAGGCACATTTATCGCTATAATGTCATGTTATTACAGAGTTTCAGAAGATATTTACAGTTATTATCATGATTATGATCAGCAGTTAGACGAAGCACTCGTTTTTCATTTCTAATGCAAAATTACAGGCCAAATTAAAGCATGGCCATGATATCCAATTATCTACAGCTGTTATCAGTGTAACCCAAATTTAAATACAAGCTTATTTTGTGTCCTGGTTGTCTGGGAGTGGCCAGTGGAGCAAGAAAGCTAGCTTACGGCTGGCTTCTATCACACTTGGTTCTTGAGTAAATAGTGTCACAGCAGGTTGCAGAGGCGTTAATAGAAACTCTGTGTTGCATTGTAAAGGAGTGTTATGTTTAATTTCTGTTCCTCAGTTTTGTTGATCCTGTTCAGTTTTAAGAATTTCAATTACCGTTGCCTTTTCTCTGCGCCGTACGGGTTGGAATTGTACTGTCAGTTTTCTAAGTCATTAGCCTTTGTGTTAACCTCGGGGACCAGCTGGGTCAGGTGTCACTTCATGGTCTGGGCACAGATGAGACGGGAAAGTGAAGGGGAGGAAAAGAAAGAGGAGAGGGGCGATAATAATAAAGTGGATTAAAGGACATCTGAAGGTGTTAGATTGTGTCAGATTGGCTGGGGAGGTGTCACTTCGCAATCTAGGCTGCGGTCGCAGTTAGTCGAAAAAGCCTCTGATACATTCAAATGCCAGATAGTTTGAAATAAGTCTTGAACATAAGTCACTTTGAAAGGGTCTGTTGCGTGTTATCCCTTTATTGAAACACATTACAGACCTCTGCATGATAAAATCACTTCTTTGATTGTCAGAGGAGAAGTGATTTTGTTCGCCAGATTTCCTGCTGTACCCTACATTATAAAAACACCTGCGCTGGTTCAAAAATCCCTCAAATACCTGTTCTGTGAGGTTATATCATTCCCTTGAGGGAGCAAACTCAGTGTCTTCACTCTTTTTCTCTGCTTTTCTGTCATTTCTGCTTTTGACAGTGCTGTGCTTATAGCTGAAGGCAGGTTTAAACTCCATGTGCTGGCTCTCTATGAGGCCACACAATTATCCAGAGTTTGATAGTAGAGCCTGACACATTTTGTGTCACCATATTGAGTGTGAGTGCCGGGTGGGAATGGAAGCTACCTCTCAAAAAACCTCCCCTGAAGGCACAGTGCCACAGCAGCATAGAGATCAGCTGCCGGTGAATAGCATGTTGCAGCGTAAGGTGTCGTGTTAGCATGAATTGCTGATAAGACAGTCTCACACAGATTTTCATGAGGACTCATTTACTTCCTATTTTAATGTCATTATCAACTTCAGTTAGAGCAGATTTCTGTTTTACCAAGCTTGATGGGAGCTGTCTCATTTATTAAAGGAAAACCTGTGCATGGTGAAATGTGTTTGTGTGGATTTTGGGGGGATAACAGCGGTGGATTCATTATTCTGTCCTGCTTATTCTGTGCTTTGAGGAAAGGGTTTGCAGAGGGCTCACATGATTGAGTGGCACCTGCTTGTCAGAGGGTAGCTGCAAAATATTGCTGCATTCAGAGAAGGCAGTACTCCACCTGCATGCCAATCAGGTTGTCAGGCTAATCCCCTCCACCTCCATGCACTCACACAAACATGCGCTCTCTGACTCTCTCCTCCAGTTTGTTTCTTTCACCGCAGAATCCCCGTAGGTATGGACACATATGCCCATCACAACATCCATTCATGCATTGACAACGCTTGAGAAAAGCCACTAATTAAATTTTCTGTGTGTGTACTTTGCAGTGTGGCAGATATCAGTGTGTTTAGTCAGAGGGATTGTCTTACCTAAACATGGAGCTAAGCTGACACTGACGCTATGTAATGTCTGCTCACTGTAGCATGGCTGCCAGCATTGATTTACCTACTCTCAAGGTGTTGGGTGTGTGTCAAGCAGGATTTTGTTTCTCTGCTATTTGCAGTAGCTGATGTCCATAGAAACACTTATATCAGTGAAAGAATTGGGGTGAAAATGAGGAGTGTTCTGTCTGCTGTTCTTGAAGCTATTGATTTAAGGAGGAGGAGATGTGAAAAGGACCCTTGCCCAAGCTTATGATCATCTGTGATGCTGTTTGTGTAGTAGTGAGTGTGTGTTTATATATGTGTGATCATACGAGCATGCTCCCTTGCATCTGCTTGACTGTTTTGTGTATGCGATATAACAGACGCCTGAAAAAAGTGATTTCTGAACAACCGTGTCAGCGGTAGGAGCTCAGCTATGCACACACAAAGCACAAGCCCATTCTCCTGAGCATCTTCTCTGATCTCTGTTTTCTCTGTCATGTCAAGACAGTAACAGGTGTCTCACCTCAGGCAAAAACACTGTATCACTGTCTTCCTCTTTGTTTCTCAGCAGTTATTTACTGTTGCAGCTCTCTGGCATAAATCAGGAACATTGTAGTGAATCTGGTACTCAGGCTATGTTTGTAGTTCTTTTCACACATGCAACCCTGAACTTATCTAGACATTGCCTGCAGAGGCTGCATAGAATGCAAATATCCAAATCAGTTGGACCGGACATTATTCTGCCAGCTCTCTAGTACGAAATCTGCGTAATGTCCAAATGCTTGTAATATTGATGCCAACACAAAAACAATCATCATTACGGAAGAGTTTGTCACGACCTGATTCTGTGGACATTATCTGCTGTTGGAGTCCAGAGTTCATATGAGAGAAGTGCTTCCGTCATGCTCCTCCACTGTGCCAACCTTGTAGGTATCTTTGGCACCATAGTTTCATAGGGATTAACCACATGGTGCTGCCTAGCTTGGACACATTCCCAGCAATGCGCCCATGCTGAGCAGGCTAGATGAACAGAAGGTTAGGACATGCCATAACACTGTTACGCTAGAGACAGCACCCAGACGGTGCCAGGCACTAGAGACCAGATCAGGTGCTGGTATCAGCCCCATATCTGATGACTCACCTGAGTGTGTTTAGCAATTTTTATCTGATTTTTTTTCATCATGGTATCACACAGTGACCCTGCGCAGTGTAAATCTTTACTGCAAATTGGATTTAATGTGAAATATCATCCAGCACGCCGAATGACAGATGTGAGATTTCACAGTGACTGCAAATGACATTGTGGAATGTGGGATTAATGTGCAAATGAGACAGTAAGGTAACGGTTTGAATTATTTCTAGGAAAATAGGGACAGAAATGCTCTCCTTTCTCTTGGTTTACATCGTGCACTATATGAATCATCACATTTTGTGTTTTACCTCTAAAGCCTCGTCCTTCCTTCACTTCCCTGCTCTGTGAAGCAGCTACTCTGACTGTAAAACAATAGAGGCTTGCTCCCTTGATTAAACACTGTCAGATTAATTTATGCACACTTCTGTCTGACAGTATGATGTGTGTTTCACAGGAACCTGACATTATTATCTGTCTGGCTCCTAGAGCCTCACGCTCATGTACTCGAAATGCAGTTTCAGTTGAATTTATCAGTTTGATTATGAACACAAAAAAGTAATATTGTCATCAACCATACAGTCGGTACTTTTTAAACAACTCTGTATTAATTAGTAGTTATATATCCTGCTTAGTATGAGGTCCTTAATTTAAACCTTTTTTGGTCCATTACAGATGGCCATCGTATCCAAACACATGCGTCCGTCTCTTCATCAGCTGCTTACTCAGGTCAGAGTGGGGGCAGGCAAAGCAGCATCTTTCTCCACAGCAGTTTTCTCCAGCTTCTCAGTTTTGTATCTCAGAGTATCTGTCATCTTTCTCTGCCCATGGTTTTCCTCAGGCTGTACAAATGTTGGGTAATGTAATATTTACCAAATGATAATTAATTACCCCGTCATTGGAAGAGATAAAGCTCCGGCAATCAGACAGAAGAAAGAAAGCGCAGCTCTACCCAAGATCAGTTATCGCCCTGAGTGGATGGAGTTAATGATGCTTTCACACCCCTTTCAAAACTGTGTGGACAGTGACGTAATGATCCATGATTACACAAATCACTGGAAATGGCAAAGACAGCATATGGCTTCTTTAGACACTTAAATCTAACATTTAATATTTGCAGTCCTATTTTTTCGGATATATACTACAAGTAAAGGAAATAGAAATACTTAGGAGCTGAACGCAGTAGTTCTTGCATATACAGTGTTAAATTGTAACATTGTTCGATTACGTTGAGAGATAAATTATTGATAAATTGACTATTTGAATGCCTCGTTTCTTTATATGGACTTTAGAGCTGCAACGAATAGTCAGTCAAATGATTATTCCAGCCACGGAAAATTATTCAGAAGCTGGCAGCTTTTTTTATATCATTTCCATAGTGGTTTCTTTAGTCATCCAATTGTACACACAATGTGTTTGAGTTTTGGACTGAGAAACTGGGATGAACAAGGAAATCAGTTTATGGAGAAAATAATCTCCAGATTCATCCCCAGCTGACATTTTAGACACAAATACCTCAAACACAAAATAATCCCGTTGTCTCAGATGTTTATTTTTGCTGTTAGACCTGAACATGTTCTCTGTAAAAGTGCCTAGTGGGTCTGTCCAATAATAAGTTTCCATCCATAGAGATTTCAATGCAAATAAAAAATGCTAAAAAGCAAACAAGATTTAACCAAATCAAGATCACTGACTATAGCTTATGTTTGAAGGTGCAGTGTTCTTGTATCATAATGGCCTTCAGTCAGATAAACAGGATGCTTTCTGGGTATTAGACTAATAATAGCTGAAGCATGGTGAAGGCAAACACCACCTGGTAAATGTCACAGCTAAGTCAAGTGAAGGAGGGGAAGGCCATGTTTACTTTGAATCAGCCGTAATTGTGTGTGATTGAGGTATTACAGACTAATTGTGTCTACATTCATGCTTTCCATCCTGTGCAAACCGAAGCAGTACTCCAGAGAAGCACTTCAGAAAGGCAGCATATTCTTTAGTTATTCTCTGAATTGCTTGTTTGTTTCTGGAATTACAACACAACTCTCATGAAGAAGAAGTACGTTTAAATGGTATTCAGAAATCAAACTAATTAGTCGAGGAACAGTAGTTGGTCAGACAGACATGATTTCTTTTTTTCCAACCCCCCATTTCTTCTCTGAAGCTGGTCAATAAACAATCTGCATAACTTTAGCGCATCAATATTTAATGTGCCAGCTAAAGGTCTCCTCTCCTACAGGTCGCAGCCAGTCTGGGTTTGATGTTTACTACTTTGAAATTCACCACAGAAGCAAACAGTCCCGAGGGGTTTCACTGGTGTGTGTGAGTGTGTGTGTGTGTGCTTCTGTGGGTTTGTCTCTGTGTATGCATAATGAAGAATGTTTATGTGTTAATATTTTTATTGTACTTTGCGGGTCTGCCTTTGTTTGCGTGTCTGTTGGGTTTTCCATACATCAGAGAAATAGGCCTCAAAGCCCTCCCAGGCCAGGAGCAACGGTCGGCTCTCCCCCAAATTGCTTACAGCCGGTTTATCAGTGGGGAGGGGAAAATATGGGGGTGAATTTTTAACGACGAAAAACAAATGAGCCAACACAGGCACACAATTAGGGGGAAGTCATGGCTATGTGTCGTCTTTAGATGAGCAACATGATGGCCTCTTTACCCCTGGCGGGGGTAAAGCCCTGCCCCAGGAGATGGCTCATTAGGGCTGAGAGGAGGAGGGGAGGGGCTGCTGACAGTCAAAACAGGGGGCGTGGAGAGAAGGGGGTTGCTGCCACTCAGGGAGAAGAGGGGCTCAACTGAAGTCCTTTCACAACAAGGGCGATTCTGATCCTGTGGAAGACATTAGCTCATCATCATGTCACACAAAGGACAGCCACCATAAGTGTGCATTAACTCCACGGTCAAAATATTGCCCCATCAATGGGTTGATTTGCGTTCTCCTTTCGCTGAGTTTTGTTTACAGTTAAATCTCATATCCTTTATCAGTATTGTATAATTCTGTACGGTCTTACTGGCAGTAACTGATATGTTCTGAACACAGATGTGTCTTATCAATAAAACTCGAGACCCTAAAGAGAATTAGCACAAAACATATGAGGAAAAACAAACTATGAACGTTCTAATGATCAGCCCAGGAAAGAGATGTTATCTGAATGAATTTCAGAATGATTGTAATATCTTGCAATCTATCAATAATGAAGCCACTCACCAGTTATGGCTAATGAATTGTAATGTGGAAATGCAATTTACAGAGTCGGTCTCCATCATAGTTAATCATTAGATGATGCATCTCATTAATTGCAATATAGTTGTCAGAGACCGAGCATTTTTGAACTGGTTGCATTTGAACTTGCTGGATGAGGTTTCAGAGAACAAAGAAGAATGAACAGTGTAAGCAGGAACTGTACTGTACATAGATGCTTGATGTGATTGGAAGAGTGTTACTGTAAGGATCTCCATCACAAAAGCCTTTGTTCAGTGGGTGCAGCAGCTTTTGGTCCCATTATGGGACTGTACATGTAGCACTCCCGGGTCCTTAAAAGCTGGAAGAGTGCCACCAGATGGTTAAGAGCAGAAGTGAAGATGTCATAATTCACCCTGCTTCTTTTGTAGTAGTCCATCACAGTGTGCTGTATGATGCCAATAATGGGAGCAGTACTCTGACTGAGCAGTGCTAAATTTCCATAACTTCCTAATCACAATAATGCATTTGTTTTCTGTCAAATGCGTCTGTGGTATATGTTGTCACGTGTCTATGCTCTAGAGGCACACATAATGCGCTCTCTGTGGAAGTAAATTTCTCTTTGGGGACAATAAAATCTATCTGTCTATTTTGCAGTGCATACAGATAATTCACTTAAAAGAAAATTGATCAGTTGACAGATAAATATTACAGCTATATGTTACTGAAGATAGACTTTGAATTGCATGTGCACCCTGACAACAATTTCTTATGAATGTGAACAAGTAATGTTTTAATAGAGGAATTTAGAGCAGAACCTGTTTGATGTACTGCAGTGTGGGAACAGCATTTCACCCATCACACCTCACTAGAAGTCCCAGGAATCTGCTGTCGTGTAAGAGCTTAGCCAGAGATTTCCCCATGGAAAACAAACCCCTGATTTCCTGATGCTACAGTAATGATTTGTCAAACTTTCTGTTTGAAAATGACCGCCATGCTTTGCTTCTCTGTTGATCAAAGGAACTAAACCCAGACCGACTCAATTGTTGTCTGTCTCTCTTGTTGAATTATCCTGCACTGTCGTACTCAACAAAATTTGCATACTGGGTATTAGCTTTGGAACAAACTGGGATTCACACAAACAAAGTGCACACAGCTTAATTTCAGCAGCTAATTGAGAATCGAGTAAGCATCTCTAATCTGTTTAACGGAAAGGAATAGTATTTTCCCATCTAATTAATATTCTCAGTTTAGCTAATTAAAAATCCAAACCAGAGTATACACTAGTGAGTTTGGTGTGAAGTAAGACTGACAGGAGTTCAGAGCCCATATAGTCACACCAGCCAGAGCCATGTGGAAAATGACAATAAAATGGGCTGTTCTTTGTGTTTTTGAGACTTCATTATTTGAAGCTTGGGTTTGAAAGTTGTTTCCATGGAAAGAACCTTTCATAAAGATATCACCTGAACTCCTGATAGCCACTGTGGGGATTTGTACAAAGGTGAATTTGCACCATTCAGCTTCAGCGCCTCTGTACTTCTGACACCGGTACACAGACTCATTCTAACCTTATTAGCTCAACTTGAAACAGAAGTGGTATTAACTTAAGCATTAGGAGAGGCTTCTTAACATCAAATCGATGCTGTGAGTCTTTGTGACTCTCCCTGATGGACGCTGCATCTACTGTGAATCAAGGCTAAGTGCCATTTTCTCAACATTGAATGAACATGGAGCCGTGAAACCTTTGCTTCCAGGCTTCTCTTTATGCATCTCCTGGCTTTTCACAGGGCCAAGCTGGATGCATTTAATCTCACAGGAATACCTCACCCTGTGACAACATCTGTTTGATTTTCACATCCTTGTACAATGGCTGAATAACGAAAAATTAGTAGCTGATAGTCATTTTTGCTGTTTACTGGTGGCTCACTTTCAAGGACTCATACTACACAGCAGTGTAATGCTCTTAGTTGTTGACCTTGGACACAATGGCTGCCACCTCCATCAATCACTAGCTCAACCAAGAACACAAGGAAAATGATGCCACTAACAACATTATCACAGCACTTGTTCACATCTCATTGATTTGATAAAAGCGATCACTCAGCAGTGTCAGTCACATGGTTCAGTGTCCTACTATAGGAGGGACAAAAGATCAGATACTGTAGTGGTCTCAGGGATTTAAAACGAAACAATGTAGCACTTGCAAAAAGTAATGATGCAATTGAATACAAAAACAGTACAAATGATCAAAATGTTGAAAAGCAGAGGATCCAGTGAGTGATGTGGGGGACTAGCAGTTAGCCAATCATCACCATGTAGCAGCTAAAAGCATTTTCATGCTGTTCTCAAGCGTTGTTGTTGTTAATGATTATTGTCGTGTTATAATAACAGCAGTGTTGATGGCTATAGACAAGACAGACACTGCTATGAAGACAGTTCTTTAGCCGACATTTTAGTTTGTTTTAACTTCCCTCCTCTCCACTCTCACAACCCTGACAAAACCAGTATGTTGGCACCTAAAATGATGTTAGATTTACGTGGATATGTTGGTCTCTAGTGATTGGTTCCAGAGAATCAAATCTCCCTCCCCAACGGAAGTCGGTTGTTAGGGACATAACATCAGGCAAACGTGGGGTTTGGGTTAGGCAGGGTTATCCCAAAGCGGGATAACTGATGACATGATTGGGGTATTTTCTAAGACTTCAGAAGAAAGAAAGGTGTCAAACACTACTTCACATTTTCATGTGTAGGAATGGAGTAACCTTTTGATATTTATTTCCCAGTGAGATGTGTGTGAGCAGCCTCCACTCAGGACTTGGGTGGGAAAGTGTGCACCATTCCTGAAAAACTCTTTCTTCTTTCCTCTTCATAAGACCCCAAATTGGCCTGTCAAAAAAAAAATGAAAAAGCTTTTAATGTTTTGATTAATTATTGATCAGAGCAGGGCCCCACCCCCTGTGCTCCATCCCTGACACAAAGGCCACATAGCGCTCATTTTTTTCTCTGGACAGTGGCACACTGCTCCTCCCCTGCGGGATACTGATGTCACACTATTCATCATCTCCTATTGAGAGGCGATGAGGGAATGGATTCACCTACGACGATCCCCAGCGGTAGCTCCCTCGACAGCTTTCCCGCCTTCTCGTGCCCTCCGCGGTGTCCCAGGGGACGGTTCAATTAAATGGCCCGAATGTTTGGGACATTTTAATCCCTCTTCCCCCTCGTTTATCTCTGCACCCACACCTCTGGAGCCCAGACAGTGGAAGAGTGCATCCGTGGATAAAACCATCTCTCTGTTCACTTTGTGTACTTGTCTTCTATATGGAGATTAGAGGCGCAGTGTGAGCGGGATTAGCCTTCTTGTGCCTATTTAGATGCCATAAAGAGAGAGTGTGTTACTAGATTCAGATCTGGGTTGCGAGCAGAGCTGAACCTAATGTTTCACTTGTAAAAAAAACACGTCTGTCCAAAGTGTTATTAATGTTATATTAATGATAATATAACCATGTTAAATAGGTTGAACTTGTTGTGTACCCCAGTACTGTCTTAATGGAACTTGCAATGTATGCACCTTCAGTGTACTCCTAGATAAAACCTTTACAAAGAGACCTTTGCATGTCCTCTGCATGTGGCAAAGTGAAAGTTGTCATCTTAGTGGAGTAATTTAAGTAACTGCTTACAATAATGCAAAGGAAGGCTGAAATAAAATCCAAATCTAGGATGACAGGCCCACTGTCTGCCTTCAAGTATTGTCAGGGAACTACTTTTTAATATAAAGAATTCATGTGGTGGACATTAAACAGACAGAAAAAGTCTTACACATGCTACTTTAGCAGCAGAGAGTTTGAAAGGCAATAACAGGATGTCTATACTGCCAGCCTGTTTCAGACCTTCTCTCAGGATCATTAAATATTAATATCAAGATTGACATGTTTGTGAGAGAGAGAAAATTAATGTGATGACCTTAATTGAATAGGAATGCCATAATGCTCTTTTTCAAAGTTATGCCAAGCTAGGCTCCAGATTTGTTTCTCATATAATTGACTTCATGGTTGTTCTGTGCTTTGCTCTACACATCTCGTCCGACACAATCCTTGCTTGGTGATTTTCTGAGAAACAGCTTGTTAATGGTCAATTGATTTGGGCTTAATGGGAGTATTGATTGAGGTGATCTCGAATGTAAATTTTTCATCCGATGTTCTGAAGTCAAGCTGAATAGCTGGCCTGTCTGGTCAGGTCATGTGTTAAATGCACATCATTAGTGTTCTACTTTCAGCTCCTCACTCACCTGCCAACCGAAGCATAGGCAGATTAGGGCAGGAGAAAATTAACCTGAACAATCTGCAGTCGTTTAGTTCCACAACCATCACAGCACACGTTGGTGTGATGCTCATTAAAAACAACTTGTATTCTTGCTCTGTGCTGTCACTGTGCATCTCAGAAAGGTTGAATCGTTGATGGGAGTGCTCCTTGGTGCCTTTCCCAGTCCAGTCAGATCAACGCTCATTTCCCCCTGCGCTTTTTTACTATGCATATCTGCGTAAATCAGTGCTTAATGCATCTGTTCTGTTCATTTGCACTTTCCAATTCACAGTCTAATGCACTCCTCATTAATGAGAGCTACCTGGACCAGCATCCTCAGAACTGTGAACAGATGCAGCATGAAAACATGATTGAATTTATTCAGATCACACACACATCACAATTTGACCACTTTAATATGTTCTTAATACCCTGTTAAGTCAATGGAACATAAAGATCCAGTACAGATCACTTCATACTGCACAGTTTCACTTGTGTAATTGTTCCATTCTCCCTCTAAATACGAGCATACAGTGTTTTCTGTCAGTCAGACAAAGAACCATCTCACGACAATCAACATGTCTTTGGTAAAGGATGAGAGTGCCCGGCAGCCAGAGAGATTCATCACTCATCAGACACTGTTAGGGAAATTTAGGAGCTTAATTTTGTCGTTCCAGGCGGTTGATACAGCGAGTGATTCAACATTGTTATACCAGAGACTGATGTCTCCTCTATAACTGGTGTGCAGACGGGCAGCAATTCCTCAAGGAGAGAGATGGTCTCTCCTGCTGGAGTTAATGATGTCATGCTGGTGTTTGATCACACTGGGTTTTTTTTTTTTTGTACTATCTTTGTTTATATTACCAATGTAAAGCTGGTTTAGATGGTACAAAACAAAACAATTCTTAACAATTGTCATGGATTCATAGTTCATTGCCATTTATTTAGCAGAAGTGCAAAACATTTGCTGCTTCCTGCTTCTCAGAAGTGTGAATTTTCTGGTTTTCTCTCTTTTCTATCTGACTGTTTGGGGTTTTAGACTGTTAAACAGACAAAACAAGCAATTTGAAAATTTTGACTTAACCCTTAACCTGGGGAAGCTGAGATGAGAAGTTTGCACTTTATTTTGAAAATGTGTAGACCATGTGATTAATTGTTCTATCGAAAATGAAATAAACCTTAGTTGCACCGCTATTTAAGTCATTTGTAATGGAAAAATGCCACTAATGAAAAAATTAGTTGATTCATTGATTTACAGGACATAACATTTTTTAATTGATTGATTTGATTAATAGATTGTCATTTATCAAGCAAAATTGCCAAACATTTGCTCGTTTCAGCTAATAACTAAGAAGCTGAAACCTCATTCAGAAGCAGAATTTATGAAGGAGAAACTTGTTGCTGCTTTTGCACCAGACAAAGTAAAATTGTTCCAAAGTGTCCGTTTTGCTGGAATAATTCACAGAGAAATAATTCACAGAGAAAACCTGATGTGATAGCAAGAGTTTGTGTGATTTGGCCTTCATGGTTGATATAACCAAGAACCTCTCAGAGCTCAACGTCAAAGCTCCAGCCAGCTTCTCGGCTCTCTGCTTTCACATGTGAAATCATTTGAAGCCAAGTTGAAGCTGTGGCAAGTTCAACTGGAAAGAGGTAACACTGTGCAAGAACAGAAGCCTGCTGTGACATCTGGATATGCTGCTGAGAGGGAAAACTCCCTCAGACATTTGGTGAGAGGTTTCAGGACATGAGAAGAATACAAACGGAGTTTAACATATTGCAGCGCAGTTTGATGTAGAGCCAGCTGATGTGCCCGACACCCCACAACATGAAATCAGTGAGCTACAAAGCAATGACCTACTACTGTGAGTTCTGCTCAGGACAGACTGACCCAAACCTGGACAACCAGCTGCGTGTATCATCATCATCATCACCACCATCTGACATCAGAGCCCTCCCCAAAAAGATGCAGTTCCAGCCTTTCCAGTGGTTAGTGTGATATGTGTTCACTAATTTAGTATGGCCAGGTTCCCTACCTCTGCTCCATGGAGATGATCTGCTATTACAAGGCAACACTTAACTGTACGCTGAACTGTGTGTTCTCAGTCTGCATTAGAAAGCACAGCTGCAAGATACCATCAGGTATATTTTACTATAGCAGGGCAATGATCTGATTGGACAGTGTGACTGCAGTCTCCAGCTGAAAAGAAGAAAGCCCTACAAATCCATTTTGACATTGCCCAGGGCTTAAGATATGAGCGTGGTTGATCTTCATATTGCTGTTCTACTTGTACCTGGATCTCCATTTTAATAGGCTAATTACTGGGCAGCTGGCTTGGCGGCCTGCATGTGCCTCAGTCAGAGGCCTGGCTGTGAATGGGCTGCAGCCTCTGCCAGTAGGCTGGAGACAGCTGGCTGTGTCGTGTGCTTTCCAGAGATGTCAGAAGAATCCTCCTCTAATCCTCCGCTCCCCTGCTGGGAGCCTGTTGTTGGAGAGGCATCACACACAACATATGACACTGTTGATAAGAGGGACTTCATACGATTCAGTCAAATTAAAAAAGGATCACTTTGGGTTATTAGCTAACTGTTTGTCAGAATGTTATCGTCCTCAGTACGACACTTATTCAAAGATCGTTTTGATGGCGCTTAATGCATCTGGGGGTTTTCTCAAGAAGCAAGCGCAGCATTTCATGAAGTGGAGAGGATAGACAGCGCTAGGATTTAATAATTTATAGTCCTCATCCCAGTCTGGATGAAGTATATGTCATTCAGAGGTGTGAATGGAGTCGGATCTCAGGGGGATTGCTGTTGGATCTCTGCTGGTAGACCAAAAGAAAGAAAAGGCTTTCCATGTGACTTGCCATAAAGCAGATTCAGACAGCGCAGAAAAGCCCTCTGCTTCCACTGATTTGTATCATATGATCATACTGTGTGGTAGTGAAGGCTGGTGCCTGGCCATATATATTACAGATAATTGTGCAGTTTCTGTAAGAAATTGCCCTTTGGTGACCTTTTGTTTTGCGTTGATTTAAATCTGTTGGGTTATATTAGCAGTGGGATCAGATAAGCTTTATAGTGAAAACAGTCTGGGAGCGCTGTGCTAATTGCTCTGTGGCTAGATAAGAATCTTGGAAAAGCTCCAGATGTGAATTATGAGCAGACTATGATTTAACGACCTACACACTGATGCAACTTTGAACACATGGGGGTCGAACGTGGGAAATAACTGTTTTCTGTTTGGCTTAGCAGACTCCTGTCTACTGTATACAGAGCCACACACACAGAGACCTACACAAACACCAAGTGGGAGGTAGAATATGACTTTCACCTGGCGGGTAGCAGCATCAGTCTTTCTGGAAAAAGAAGAATGAGACCCATCAAGATGAGAGCGATGAGTTTAATTCACTGGTGGGCTTGTGGAAAAGGATATAACATGTTTGATATTCCCAATAATGATAAAAAATGCTATAAGCCTTTTATTCTGAAGTGCCAGGGGGGATAGAGGAAGCAGCTCGCTCTATAACTCATACAATATATGATAACAGAGGAAGTCCTCTGTATGTCTGGGTTAAGAGTGAGATATTCATAAAAGAGCGCTTTAATACCAGGTATAGGAATTACATCAGGGAAGAACCCATGTATTATTTTCACCTAAAATTGTCTCATCCAGTTTGAATTAAAATGTGAGATTTGAGTACATGTCTATTGCTCTTTGATGTATCCCCAGTGTTTAAGATGAGACAGTGTCAAAACAACAGAAAAGCTGCGAGTGTGTATAGGCGCGCACAGAGAGATGCAGATATCAGGAGAATAAAACGGCCTGTGTGTGTTCAGAGGGGGGCTCAGCAGAGTCTGATTGATTTGGCTGTAACAGTGACAACAGGCCTCCCCTGTGTTTCACTCCGCATAATTCTTTGATTAATGCCGCGCATCCCAAAATCGCTCCGCTGCAACACGAAATCAAATTAAATCACCTGGATACAATCTGTTATTGATTGGAAATGTCAGAGACTATGAGCAATATCATTAATAACTTGAAGGGTTTTTTTTATTTTTTTTTCCAAAAAGGTGGATTAAGTGATTTCTTTTCATGTTGTGTTTATTTGGCCCATAATGCATTTCTTCATGCCGCTCGGTGGTATCATGTCAAGACGTGAAGTATCAGTGGTGAATATCTTTCTTCTTCGAGAACCTATTTCACACTGACAGATGCCTGTGTCACTGCTCCCCACGGGCTGAATTAGATGAGATTAGATTCAACTTTATTGTCATTGTGCAGAGTACAGGTACAAAGCCAATGAAATTCAGTTAGCATCTAACCAGAAGTGCAAAGGAAGGACGTATTGTTTATAGATTGGCGCAGGTATAAATTAGTACAGCATTAGTTCACATGGATGTTTCATAGTTGTTGGCTGTTGTGTTATCAAATCAGAAGCCACAGTTCACTAAAGCATTAAATGAAAGCACTGTACTCCTCTATCCACTTCGCAGTGTATGACTTTGTTTCAAATCAATACTGTAAATTATTGAAGGCGTGGGGTGGGGATATGCCAAATGATATTCATTGAAGGGAATCATGTTCCCCTGGGCTGTCAATAAAGCAGTGCATGTTCTTTCACTGCACCTCTTGGCAAGCCTATTGTGGATAGGAAATTCCTACTTTGTCAGATTGCATTTTTCATGAATAACAATTACAGACTTTCATAATTCCTTTCATGCAAGGGTGTACTGCCTCAGTGATTGATCTTCTTAAATCTGCCTATTCCTACCTATCCCTGCGATAAGCTGACAATGCACAGTAACACATAATACATCAGGAGCCTAAAGATGTGTGTGTTTGTCCTATTTCAGGCTCTGTGGAATCCAGTAGTATTTTTAAAGGTTATTTAATATCTGTAACTGCAGTGGAGAGGGGGCGGGGGGTGACGGCAAAGACCAACCAAGGAGCAGAATGACATGAAAAATAACACGATCAGCCAGATGCAAATCTAAAATTCAATCGTGTGTAAAAAGGCTGTATTAAAAAAGCCAGAAGATATTTTGAATTGAAAGCTATAAATTGTCACAGAGCAAACTTCATCGAGCAGGAGTGGATAGGAGGGATATGCTAATGAGAGTAACGAGTGGTAGTTCAGTGTAGTTGTGTCATAAAACACAACTCAAAAAGTTAAAAACAAAAAAAAAAGCTACAACATAAGAAGTTAAATTTTGTACAGAGCCAGGAGTTTCCGGTCTTAATGCTAAGCTAAGCTAGCCACCATGAATAATCTCCAAGTGGTCTGACTGACCGACATTGCCATTTTATTTATTTTTTTTGCCGTATAGGCTGTGGATTTAACTGCAGCAGCAAAGGTTTCAGTAAACCGCTTCCTCCATGTCAGCCTGTAATCTGTTTCCTTTGCATCAGGATAGCTTCCACTGCAAAATCAGAGCTAATGTGTGCAAATGTGAAATCATTAGCATCTGTCACGACAGAGGCGCAGCGCATGTCACCTCCCTCTGAGCAGCTTTAGGTTTGATGAGTATCCCTCAAGCTGTGCTGACCCGCCATTTTTAAGAAAAGATGCAAAGTAAACAAGCGCAATACATCCTGGACTGTGAAGGTCCAGCAGCTCCTTCACTGATGTGTGACAGCCATTATTATTCTAGCTGTCAGTTTTACACACATAAGTGAGCAGATGATGCCGTATGAGTGGTAGTGTCCTGATAGAGCCATCAATACACACATCCTTGGCCTCATTCAGTCTGTCACACCTTGTTCCACCATGTGTGTGTGTGTGTGTGTGTGTGTGTGTTCTGGTGAGAGAGAAGTTTATGAATAAATCGACAGAGTGTGAGATCTTTGAGCGTTTTCTGCTGCAGTACCCCAATGCCCCATCTCACACCACCACACGACTCACACTGGTGTAGCCATCAAGAATGGACTTGCCACACATTATTAACCCTCAAGCATGGTTTGCAGTTGAATGCAGATTTGAAGAGAGTAATCAAAAGAGGCTGTTTTTTTTTTGTTTTTTTGTTTTTTTTTGTTTTTTTTTTAAAGTCTCAGTGAAAAGAACATTAAAAATGAGCATGGTGTAAAAAAATGTCTTCGGAGGACAATCTCTCCATGCACCGTTGCTTTAAAGAAACTGAGATGTGGGCTGATGGCAAGAGCAGTAACAAGCTATCATCTGTCTTTCTTCATTTTCTCGTGCTCCATTGTGTAATCATCGTCTCCTGCTGTGAGCTCCTGCAACTACACCCGTTATTTACTCTCAAGCATCTTTCCTCGTGCTCTTGCCTGCGTCGCTCCCTTTTTTCACTCTTTGTCCCCTTACATGTGCAGGAGGAGATAATTTCTTGGCTTTTTTCCTTGAGTAAATCCTGGCTGACAGTTTAATGGCCCGAAGACATGTGGGTATAGAGTCTATAGAGCGAGGCCCGATATCTATACCCAGCTGACCGATGGATGAGTGATGGGAAAGGGATTGAAAAGAATGGGTGATGTGTCTGAAATGTGTGAGGCGTGTCGCTCTCTGCTGCAAGCCTGCAGCCAAGTTCAGACTGGGACACAGCACATAGAAAAGAAATAAGGTAGACCAATGGAATGCCTACTGACATAGTGTGTGAAGGGTTGTCTACCAGCTTATGAGGACTGTCACGCTTATTAATTTGGCAGTTTGACATTTTAGGAAATGTGCTTATTTGGCCAAGAGTTAGATGAAAAGGTCATTTATCAAGGAAAAGGAAAATATTTGCTGGCTCCACCTTCTCAAATGTGTGACTTTTCTCTTTGTCTTTTCTCTTTTCTTTCATTGTGAATTGAATATTTTAGGGCTTTTGGACTGTCGGCCAAACAAAACAAGCAATTTGAAAGCTTTACATTGGACTCTGGAATCAGTAATGGACATTTTTACTGATTTTAGAGAGATTGACTAATTAATCAATTCATTCATTGAAACAAATAATTGAGGTGTTCATTAATGAACAAAATGATCATTAGTTTCAGGCCTGGTCTGTGTGGTAAATATGTGGCTGAAGCCAGCAGCAGGTTAGTTTAACTTTTGCTGCGCTCCATTTCCCTCAGAAGTCGGAGCTGGGAATGTGGTCACGCCCGAGTTCACCGCATTCCAGTACAATCATTCGGAAAACCAAGACGAACGGCTCGAGGAAAACAAGGATAACAACGCATTCCGACATGTTTTGAGCATCCAAACGCAGCAGCAGTATGTCCACAAATAGAAGTTGGACAGTAGTGTGTAAATGACTGATTTAATGAGATAGAAATACGTCAGAGCTAATGAACAGTATATTACTTCAGCTTTCACTTGTTCACTAGCCCGGCAGTACCCCCCTCCCCCTCCCACCATACCCACCAGCTGACCTTCCCTGCCCAGCTGCTCACCTGTTCCCCATTTCCCTCACCAGCGCTGCCGTATATGTACTGGCTCATTTCCAGTCATTCCCTGCCAGATTGTCTGTTGTGCTTAAACCTTAGCTTTCCAGCTTTTTGTTCCGCCTGCCTGACCGCTGGCCTGATGATTCCCTGCCTGGGCAGCGAGCCTGCCTCTGTCCAAAGCTATAGGCCAAGAAATAATCTGACAAATAACCTGTAAAATGGCGAATGAATGTTTTTACACTTGTCTTTTTGTACAAATTAAACAAATGAGATATAAAGTATCAGTGAGTGAGCTTTAGAACTGCTGAAGATTCTGTTACCTTTGGATAGAGCCACACTAGCTGTTTGCCCTTTTTCACAGTTTGTGCGAAGCAAAGATAGCATAAGCTGCTGGCGGTAGCTTCATATTTACTGTACAAACATGAGTGGTGTCAAATTTTTCATCTAACTGTCAGCAAGAAAACCAATAAGCATACAGTACAGTCTTCAAAGCCAATGTAACCAATGAGCAGACTAAAGAAAGACATTTCTTTCAGTAGTAATTTGGACTCTAATTCCATAAAGTGCAGCTACAAACCATCAATGAATAACATTATCATTGAAATCCAAATGTGATTTGACTACACAGCAACATCAGGGTTTTAGGGGGGATTTGCATAGTTTAAGATACTCACTCAGCATCTCACTTTTGCCTCACAAAAATATGCTGAATGACAGCTTTGGCCCAACATATGCATCTAATCTCAGTTATGCTGCATTAGCACATCACTGCAAGATAAGGAGTGCGTACTCCACCAAATCAGAGACGACTGGTTTGATGGTGCCCGACAAATATTTGGATCCAGCGTCCAGTCCTGCTATCAATGTTTCATCCACATGCTTGCACGTGGTTACTTTTCCATGTGGACATGTTTGTGTGAGTCGGCAACACAAAAGGAAAAAAAGCATAATCCTCTGTAGTGTGTGTGGGTGTGTGAGGGGTGTGAGCTGCAGCAAATCTGTAACAAATTTGAAAGCATATTCTTCCACAAACACGAAAGGAGGCCCATATTGTTTACATTAAGAATTCCTTTTGATGTTTATTAGCTTCTTAACTGGCTTTCATCCAACATGGGAGAAAGTACAGTCAGCTTTATTATAAAGGCAAACTACCAGAGCTACTTTCCCCATATCTATGGTTTATAAGCTGCCTTGCTTAAGAGTTTGCATTTTCTTCTTTTTGTTTTACAAAAAAAAAAAAGGAGTCTACCTGTGAGACATTTCTCATCTCTTTTTTTTTTTTGTTAATCTCTTTAGAGATCATGTCTAGGCCAGTCAGCTGCTTCGTATTGCTTAAATATATGTTTTACCCTCTTGGCAGGTTATTTTGTATTCTGAGATGATAATACGGTGTTTGTGTAGGATAAAATCCAGTGAGAGATCCAGGATTGGTCCATCAAGCATTGAGCTCCAGCTCTCTGTCTGTCTGTCTGTCTGTGTGCCTGTGAAGACGCAGTTAATCTGCAGCCGTGTCAGAGACATCATGCAATTTAGCTGAAGTGCGCAGGCATACAAAGGTTGTCTGCGTGCTTCTAATCTTTCGGGATGCTGTCCAAGACAAGAATGAACTATAGTAGAGATTGGCAGTCAATTCTTTTCACTTCTGTTAAGAAGCTGCAGTGTTGCATACATAATTAAACTCAATGCTACAGCAAATGAAAGAACACAGTGATTCCAATAATCATTAACTTTATAATTCAGTCCTCTTTAAGAAACTTGAAGTTTGACGGAAAGGTCTTACCCCTAACCCTTTATATAATTTAATATAATCAATTAAACGTTTAATTGCAAGGGAGAATCCTAAAGTAGGTCGACAAGGCATTGATTTTCGTATATCTTCACATATCACATATATAGATCTGTAATTATTTGAGTGAATAATTACGGCGTTTAAGTATTGGCATCAACAGTTGGCTCATGCACAGATATGCAGCAACGTGACACCACCGCTGTGTTCTTTGGTCTTAATGTCAGACAGGACATTCTTGGCCCCAGCTCAGACCCCCTGCTGATTTCACGCCGTAAAGTCATAAGATTCAATTTGGTTTTGTAAATGATGCACTGGTACCGTGGCTCCCATTCAAGGCAGCCTGGTTTTTAATTACCGTTAATTACAATTTGCATAAAGCTTTTTAGCAAATGGCTCCTGAAGCGCCTGTAATAATTATACATGTAAATGAATGGTAAGCTGATAAAGGCTTGTAAGTGTGCGGGTGCTCAAAAAAAGGGTCTTCTTTTAAAAAGCCATCTGATAAGAGAGAGTCAAATGGAAAAGAGCAAAATGAATGTGCCGTTGTTCGGGAAAGTGTCGTAACAATAAAAGAATGTCTGTTTGCTCAGATGTTGTTTGCAAAGAGGAAAAGGGGTCGTGTTACTCACATTTCATGAAACCCAAATATATGTATTTTGCAAATGGCAACATCAAGAAAAGTGGTAGAAGGCAAGTGTGTATGTCAGTCAGTGGCAGAGATGGTGAACAGAGAGTGGGGCATATTTTGATTGTTTAGATTGGTTGTTTTTATGTTTGATTTTCCTTTTATGTCCAATATTAAATGCTGTCAACAGTCTGCATTAGACATCTGAACTCGACATGTGGCGTTGGCTCATTAAATTCTCCTTTATTTGACAGTTAAACTCTGATTAACCCAGTATAAATATTGCCTCATTATGATGGACTGAAAAAAATAACAATCTATCTGAGACCACATATTTTCTCCACTTTCATTTAAAGTCGACTTCCTCGACCACATTTAAACTTCACAATCAACCAAACCCAAATTCTCATCTTTTTTGTCACACTGTGTCTAGACTCTCACCTTCTCTATTTATCACCACCTCCTACGACAAATGGCACCATTAAGGCTTCATATTGTAAATTGGAAACAAACATGAGATGTCTCCATCACTAGCTAATCAGCACGGCTAATAGGAGATAGCCTTCACTCATGTTTTCCTTGGCCATGTGTCTATGCCAAACGCTGTAGTTAAAAGGTGACACCAAATAAATTGGGTTCCACTGAGATAACCACGGCTGAAAACTGAAATCACATTTGATGGCAGTCATTAGCTTTGCTCACTGGCCAAATACATCATTCTGTCACAATTTTGGCCCACGGAAACTATTAAATGTCATTAGCGGGGGGGAGCATTTGAAGGCCACAAATTACCCAAGTGCTAACCAGGTTTCTGCATCAGAACAGCATTTTCAAAATGTTTGCTTTGGCATGGACTGTGAACTATGAGCACTGTATATATTTAGCTTTTGGCATCCACTCACTTAAGTTAGGACTGTGCTGCGTGTGTGTGTGCTCCAAATGCTTTCTAATAAACCAATTTAACTGTGTCCTTCCAAGCAGAGAGTAGACTTAGAATCACAAGGGACACCTGTTATTTTGAAGGGAAGAAGGAGAGCATTACTGCCTTACTTTGAATACAGTGCTCACGGCCGGTGCATGCCAATGAAGTGACATTTAAAATGCATCTCAATTTCTGAATCTTAACAACAATGTCTGACATTCATAACAACCTCAGAGACTCGTGGAGGTCATTCCCTTATCATCCGCCAGTAGGTTAGTGCTTGAACCTCTCTGACATGGCTGATAAACAAGACAGCTCAGACAGAGAGGAACCTCTGTGGGTCTGATGTCGCCCTGTGACCCTCTTTGGCCCCTCGTCCCATGCCACTGTTTGTGATGCCACGGTGACAGCCACTGTGACGGGAGGAGCCTGCGACCTTTGCTTAACTAATGGATCCTTTATCATCCCCCGTGCCATGAGCATGAGCCCTGTGTTTATTGCTCTTTATTTTAAATTAAATCCACAGCAGTGCCCATCCATCATGGTCACCCATGACCTTTACTGGAGGTGATGACTTGGCCGTGGAGAAGGCAGTGTGCAGGTTTTAAGCAGCCCACCACACCAGAAGAGACAGTTTCTTCGATCTGCAGAGTAGATTGTCACAAAACTCACTCTGTAGTTGAAGACATTCTCTGCAGCTTTGGAAAAATATTCTCTGCCTTAGTGGCTTGTCAGTTTGCTCTTGTCTTTGTTGACATTGCCAGTAAAGTTCATTCAAATCAGAACCAACTAGAAGATGCTCCTGTCATGTCATGTATGTATTTTCATGCACTGAAATGAAGCCCAAGTCCAGTTGTATCATAATTTGTCGGCTGGCACATTGTCCAGGTTTGGAGATATTAAAAGAAGAATATCTTCCACAACATTTCTCCCATCTTTGCTCCGGACGTCTTCCCTGCAGACAGCAAAAACATTAAGGAAGTTATGAAATAAAGGGTACAATGTCACAACTGTTACTGCTTAGGTTTTATTATTGCACACAAGGACAGTTGGGATCACCTGCAGTAGATGCACTCTTGAAATAAGCACGTCAACCTCAACAGTATGTTTTCGCCCTTGAGTGATGTCCTGAATCGTTGGGAATGCTGATCACTGCTGTACTTCAGTTTTGCTGCTGAATACAAGAGTGCCTCAGTACCATGTGGAGGTTATTCTCCCCCATTCCCCTGGCTCCACTGTGATAAAACAACATCAGCTATGAGGGAAGAGTTCCCCAGTGGCTAATAGGATCTGATATGATCTTTCCCAGGAAAATTGAGATGCTCGAAAAGTGTGTTTCCTTACTTCCTTTGCTGCACTTCCCTTCAGTGTGACCTTAGTAATTTTCTGCTATCCATCAGCACCTTTAATAGTATGTCATGTTGCATGTAACGATCTGAAGATCAGCTTGGGGTACTTAGTTTCCTTGAATCAAAAGAAACATTAAGGAGTATCTGTCAAAGTGATGTAATTGCCTGTAATTGTGAGCAGTGCATTTTATTTCAGAGGGAACATCTAAAGGGCTCTGCATGATGTTTTTGACTTTTCATTACTTCAAAAGTGCTAACTTTTTTCATCCGTGGATAAGCATCCATTTCCCCTTTTGCAACTTCCTAGAATTGTAATCTTGTGCATTTTTGTGTACTGAAGGGATTTTTTATTTTTCAGCCTTTACAGATACACATTGTAAAAACCCGGCATTCTGTGAGGCAGAGTGCTTTTTATGGCACTCTTTTGTGAAATGGAACTCAAAGAAAAAGCTCAAATTACATTTTGCATTTTGAGTGGTTTAATGTCAGATTAGAGCATGCAATTATACCTGTGTGGTGCAGAGATTTCATCCATAAAGCCCACTTTACAGTGCTTTTGGGGGTAGTGAGATGTCGTTATCTCTGTAAATGGAGTATGTACAGTGGGATGCAAGATAATGATTGACAGAAAAAATGTGCATTTATCCCAATCACCAGCTTGGATGTGGAGAATTCTGTGTTTTTAATAAAATCCCCTCCGGCTCTATTGAATGCTGCTGCTGTTCTAGCCGGCCAGCGCTTTGAAAAAGCAGTGTTACACAAATGGGAGCTGCCTGCTTTGCCTTCTTATGAATTAGCAGCATGGCAATACAGAGAAATTCTCTTTAGTGCAAAAGCAACTGGAGGAAGTAAAGATTTTAATAATGCTTTCTGACATGTGGAACAGTGGCTGGCTGTGTGTATAGTTGTGGGTGTTCACTGGACCATGACTTTTGAAGAAAGGAGCTGCTGGGTTTTCTTCAAAGTCTGGAAGCTTCTGTCAGTCACATTTTATAGAGCCAGCCGAACAATGAGGAAACAAATCAATAGCATATCATCTGCACCATCAGGAGCTCAAGTTGTCACACCCGCTCTCTAAAGCCATTCCAGTCTGACTGACTGTAAACCACAAGGACAATAGAAAGTCCTCAGAAAAGTTTACATTCACTGTTATGAATGAAAATGAATGAGAGGAAATAATGCCACAAAACGTGATGGCATGGTGGCAGCTGAACTGTGCAGGATGTTCTTTTCACTTGATTCTTCAAGATGCTCTGATATCCTTTACTTCATTTCTTTGAAAGATCAGGAAAATGCTTTATGTACACTGGGGTTAAACGTGTCCACATGCATTATAGTGTGTATTTTGACTGACTTACACTGGCCTCTGTGCTGCAAAAACATGAACAGCATGCAAGCATTGGAAAGAGTCTGCTTTCTTTCACTCATGTTATATATAATAAAAGTCAGCATCCACAAGCTCGTTTGCCTGTGTTTTCCTACATGAATCATATTCATTCAACTCTTTGTAACCCCCCCCCCCCCCCCCCCCCAGTTTATGCCCCTTCAAGCCTGACCCCCAGTTTGAGAACCACTGCATCAGATATACAGTAGATTGAGAGGCTGGGAAAACCCTGCAAACATAAACATTAGTGACCCACAGGTCAACAACAATGTAGTGCACCTTTAATACATTATAATTGTATAGTGACACCTTCAATATAATTCAGTCAAACACGACACCCCCACTAACCACAATTTCAGAAATGACCATGCAGTACTTTACAAAGACCACCTCTGTGACCACGAGTAAAAAAAAATGGAGCATGGTGAGCTTTACAAAAACAGGGCTTATCGCACTGGATTACATTAAATTACTCAAGTGCAGCTAATATACTGATTGCTGTAAGTGTGAGCATAAGTGGTGTTGTTTTAGTTCACTGCAGAAGTAATTTTCCATTTTCAGTAATATACCACATAAAACCTGTTTGTGAGTTCGTTGTTGTTTTCCTTTGCATTTGATATGTGGTTCTATCAGTTGCTGACTTTCTCTTGATGACGCAGAGCTCCACAAAATGTACGAGAAGTCCTTGTACCTAATAGCCCCGCTAAAGGCTAAATATTCAGTGGGTATTTTTCATTACCTTATGTGACGTTTTACTGCTAATTTGCTCTTCATTTTAAGAGCATGTTCGAAATTGCTTTATGTTTACAAGCCCATAGGTCACTGGCTCCAAGGTCAGATTTATTGTTGAAAATTGAAACTAATGAATATGCGAAACAGAGTAAAAAGCTTCTGCACTATATGGCCTTTTATGAGCTCCAGCAACCCGGGAGTTAATGAGGGAGAATACAAGGCTTTAATTCAGTATTTAAAATGGACAGATATCTGCTTTATTCAGCTTTTTGAAGGCATAAAGTGTATTCAGATAATAGGTTTCTCTGTGTTTTGAGTGCATATATTTTGGCTTTATATTGAGAGCTTTAAAGATTTAATTATGGTAGATTCATTTTTTTAAACCTGTCAAATGAGAATAGTCTTTACTAGGCATCATCTTTAAATAAACTGTCACACCAGTTGTCAGTTATGGTTGCAAGCTGGATAGCATGTCTTTGTCCTTATTTGAAATTAGCTGCTGTTGGTGAGCAAGAGCTTAAAATACAAATGCTTAAAAATATGATTCTCCAAGTGTCCTTTGTCATTGTAGATGCATTGGTAAAGAGACATCAGAGCAGGTCTGATAAGCCAGGCACTGTCACAAAGATCCCCAAAGCCTAGAGATAGGGTTGTCCCCCTCTCCTTTGGCGTAATCTCTCCCGCCGTGGAGCTGGCATGTCTGTGTGGATGAAATTGAGCGATAGCTGTCTGCTCTTATCTGACAGGATTTGGTCCGCTGGGAGAGATTCGGCTGGTTTTGGAAATGGAAGCAGCACACTGGAGCTGACCATAACTCTCCGTATGGTATATTCTGATGACCCGGTGGCTCAGTCAAGGCAGTACAATCACAGGAACACGCACACACATACAGGCAGATAGATATACTGTACACAAACACGACACACAATAACAAAGATAGTTGTACTGGACCGTAAAGCCAGGTGGCCATGTATGTTCTTTGTCCTCTGAGCTATATCTCTCCCCTATCAGCACTTTTTGCTGTCTTACCATAATGGACTCGCCGGGGATTTAAACGTCAGGTCAACACCCCGTTCCCAGACTCATCAGGATACAGGATATTGAAACAGATAAATGAAAAGGAGCGAAAGGATAGAGAGCTGTGTAGGCTGTAGATTGTCTTAGGAAGACATACAATATTGCGGCAGGACACATGGAGATATATTGTCCTTTGACTGATTGAGATGCTTTGCTTTGAGGCACAGAATGGCCGATCTTATCTGGTACATTGGCTCTGTTCTGTATTGCAGTCTCATCAGAATCGGAAAGAGAGATTTCAAGTTGTCTGTTTGTGCTGCAAAATAATGTAATACGAGTAATGTTTGACAGTTTCATCACAGAAAAATTTATAGTGTCGATAGATTTGGAGGAAAAGCATTTTGCCAGAGGGATTATAAGGGATCTATTTATTTTGTCAGCCAGTTGTAAACATAAGTAAGCTGCACAGTAAACTTGTCCTTACATGAAGACTTTGTTCTGCATTATAGCAAAGTTATTATTTTTCTCCACAATGGACCAAATGAGAAAGCAAAATTTTGTACTTGTGAAAATGCACATGGCATTAGACTTAAAGCTGCAGTAGGTAACTTGTATAAAAGTAATTTTTTGTCATAAACTGTCCCTATGCCCAGACCGCAGTAAATGAGACATGTCATCTGTGAAAAAAACAGCTCCATTGGTCCCACCTACTACTCCTACTGCGATTTGCAAGAATCCACCGCGCCCGTCACAAAACAACCAATCAGAGCCAGAAGAGCGTCTGAGGGAGTATCTGACATCTGTCAATCACTACTCACACACGCTGCGAACCACGCCCTCCCTCCGCTCATGCTGCTGTCTGCTGCCCAGTCAAACAGCTCTGTGAGCGGTGTCAGGAGGCTAGTGAAAGCTATGGTGGAGCAACAGCCACCCTCAAAGGAGAAACTGCCCATACTGCTGCTGACAACAACAGCATATACAGCTAACACAACAAATAATCATAAAGCTAATATGGTGATTGTTATAGTAACACTCCGCAGCGCATACGGTATGTTAGCGACTATGATGTAGCAGCTGGGCAGAGTTAGCTTGCTTCCAATGCTAAGGCTAATGTTACTGGTTGTCACGGCAGCTGTGCAGACACTGCAGGGAGGAGGGGCTTGGAGGCAGGGCATGAGTGCAGCGGAGAGGAAAGGGGAGTGACGGACACTTGTGTTTTTTCAAATCTTCAGACTAGTCTGCTCTCTTCTCCATCTTACCTACTGCAGCTTTAATATCTAGTTTCTAGAAACCACAGACTTCAGTAGTACATTTTTATAAATTTTAGTGATTTATATTTACTGCCCTGTTTTTTGTCATCTTTGTCTGGCTTTACAACCCCCTATCAGGAACAGAAGCAGAGATGTGTTTAATGACACACTATTTCATTGGTCACAGGTAATGAAAGCAAAAAGGTCAATGGGAAAGGGAATTCAGTAACAGTGTGTACAACACACCTTCTTAGGCAAATACACAGCAACTGAGCGTATGAAAGGATCCAAGCACACGTGCACTGTGTCATTGTTTGTGTCTGATGGTAATGAGTTGATCATATAAACCTCACAGTAACACCTTAATGACTTTTTCCCCAGGATATGCTGTACATAATTGCTGTTTTCCAAGAGTAATATGAATTAAGATGTCAAATGGTACTGCGTGCAGGAAAGGCACTTTGCGGAGCTGTTGTTTACATGACAGCAGGCAAGCCGGTCCTTTTGTTCTTGGCCCATGTTGGTTTGCAAGAATGTGCTTCTACTCACGCTTTATTATTATTACCCATGCCCCACAGCTCAGGGGCTGGGTTGGTAGGGGTACAAGGGTGTTGAATAATTTGTACGTTGAGCGTGTCTTCAGGTGAAGCATAAGAAACGGTCAAACACATCTGATCTGGCGCAGAGCCAGAACCTGAAGCAGCCTGAGGAGAGAGGGAATCTGCATGTTCCCGTCTTGGTACCTAGGACAACCTGTTGCTATTCTTTTACAATGAAGGGGATAAATACTCACATATGGATGGCTATACCGTGTCACAGACCCCCTGACCTAACCTCAGTTATATCTGCAATGAGTGCCTACCCCTCCTTTGACCTTGCTGCTGAGTTGATGCTGTAATGAAATATCTTGGAGAATCATCATGTGATATCTCCTTCCTCTCCTCTCCTCTCCTCTCCTCTCCTCTCCTCTCCTCTCCTCTCCTCTCCTCTCCTCTCCTCTCCTCGTGCAGCCAGCTGAACCTGTGGAGTGTATAAAGTGTTTACTCTGTGGATCACAGCACTCAAATATCTTTCCCTGCTGAGTCTTTAAAGTCTGAACAACATTCTGCTGCTGCAGGCTTGTGCACATAGGTGGAGTATGACTGTAAATAACCACAGCATTTACTCAGTTACCTGTTACCTTCATTGTTCATATATAAACATGTTTGTGTAGGCTGACATCTGGGAAATATTTGTATGTGCTGGATAAAAGTATGAGAGCAATACATGTGTAAAAGCAGCCTTATGTACTCTGATGTTTTTATTTCAAACTACAGTCTGTACACAAATGTGGCTCAGATCTATGTGCAGCGAACGTGCAAACTCCAGGTGGAACATACAGTTGTCTACCAGAGATTTAGAGAGGGATTCCATGTGGTCAGATGAAGTGATTGCCAATGGGCTGACCTGTCCATAGATCTCATCAAGCAGGTGCTGATGAGATGAGAGCGTGTGGTGGACTTACGAGAGGGCAATTTTCTCATCACTGACATCTCCTGACTCTCGTTTACCTGTTAGGGCAACAGCTTCAACAGCTTGAGCGTCTGAATTCTCAGGATGAAATTCATCATGTAAAAACACTGCATGATCAAAGTAGTGTCAATGGCACATACAGTGCTTTCTGCCAACAATCCCACAATTCAAGGTGTCACAATTTATAGATGCCTTTTTCACACCTCAGACATTTTGGCTTTTCATAGTAGGAAAAGTACAGGTGTTACCAATAACATGAACAAAGTGTTTGTTCCAATAAGCCATGACAGTGTGACAGTGAGCCAGTATAAAGGAACCCTGGAACTGAAGCAGCGAAACAGAATTCAGCCATTATTTATTTTATTATTTACACCTGTGCTGTTCTTACTGTGATATATCAACATGGCCTATTAGAGCCCAACACTGCACCTGTCAGTGGTGACACTTAAGAAATTGCAATTTGCTTATCACTATGAAGTCAACTATAAAATGTTTATTATACAGGTGGTAGCAAATAAGTGAAGGAGGAAGTGGTTTTGGACACATGATTAACATCCTTTTGACTTTAATTCTCTTCATCATTTAGTACTTGGAGTCCCAGCATGGTTCTTTCTGTCTTCAACCTGAGCAGAGGTCTAGTTAGCCAGAATATCTCAGACCACCTGTTGGGATGTGTAGGGCCTTAAGCAACTCATTTTCTTAATTTTGCATTAGAATTTGCTCAGAGTCATTGACCAGAAAACTGGATCAACCGTAACATAGAATTCTATTATCGCTGTATACAGTAATTCCACTGAAAGGTGATGCGATACTGCTGGTGATATTATTGAGCTCTACCTACTGCAGTGTTCTCTTGAAATGAGGCCCTCTTAAATGTGGACAGTTTTTCCTCATATCAATCCTCATCTTTGATAAAGCTTGACACTTTAAATATCTTTTTGCACTTTCAAAAGTCTGCATGAGGAACAGACTGTCAGCTGTTGCCTCCTGCTAAACCGTAGGCTAACACTAGTATTAACCAGGCTGTGGGGATTACATGCTGCCACCATAGCAGTGGCTGTAATAATTGGGCAGGGACTTCTTCCTCCCAGTCTGGGGCATAAGGGTTGCTATTTATGCTAATAATGCGTGCAATTAGCTTCTGCAAATGCAACTAAAACGACCTTGTCTGCATTAGCCCATCAGACACCCCACCAGCGGGCATGAACTCACAAACAGCCAGCTGACCCCTTAAGAAGCTCAGTATTTAGAGTTCTTTAAAGGCCTGAGGTGTGTCTGTAAGATGTAGGAGATTTTATCGCTTGTTGCCTCAGATTCTGCAGTCACATCTGCAGTAGCCTCATATCTGACCGGCAACCAGACCGGAGATCCCCCCCATTGATCCTCTCTCGCGATTGGCTCCTGCCGTGTCCTGGGGGTCTAATTAGGAGACGGGTCAGAAGAGGTCCAGCGATGCCTGTTGCACTAGTGAGACACAAATGACCCATCATCTGCCGTGGTAATAATGACATGTGTGCTGCTGGAGCGGTGATGACAAGCAGCCAGCAGCCAGCAGCCATCAGCATCATCATCATCAGCACCACACAAGAAGAATACAGGCCTGCTGTCACAAACAGGTCTTTAATCTCCAAGTCGTTCCAACACCGAAATCTGCAGATAAACATTTATAAAGTAGAGGTTTTTTAATTCTTTTGCATCTACTGACATCTCTACTCTTGAGTTCCATCTTTTTTCATTCACTAATTGTAGCATGATGAGATGTTTCCATTGTTTGATATATTTGTGAATTCTGTGTGTGTGTGTGTGTGTGATCAAACCCCAGTGGGGATTGAAGGCTTGACAAAGCATGTGTGACACCCCCACCCCCCCCAGCTGCTGCTTGCATAGAGCGTAATTGGAAAGTGTTTATGCGCAGTTGACATTTAGATATTTGAACAGGCTTTCCCATAATCCTAGAGGGGAAGTGGTGAAGCGCCTTCATTGCCTTGTGACATTTATGCACAGTGTGCCATACTACTAGGTGCTATGTGGTTAAATGTTATAAGGATATATTAGTATGTGTAGTGTTAATTCTGTGCTGATTGCTGTTACTGCTGTGCTGATTGCCGTGAGCCCAGCCTGTCTCTTGTTTTGAAGGAAGCAGAAATACTTTTCGCCGAATGATCTGCAGTGTCTGCTGACAGTTTTCACATTGTGAAGATCATCTTTAACTTCGTGTCAGGGTTTATGCATAACTTATAATGTAGTTTAGAGAGTTTCAAAAACATGAACTGCTTCTGCTGTTTTTGCTCCATGGGTCTAAGATTTCCTCAGATTCAGGGGTGAGAGGAAGACGCAGCAGGATCAAGAGTGCAAATGTCAGAGAAAGAGCATGTTAGACCTCTATCCTGCTCCAGTAAGCTCTTTGTTTGCCGCTGGTCACATTTTATGGTCTTTAGATGAACTTTCCATCTGCACAGTGACAGACTGATGTTGGTATTTTAGGAATGATAATCTACATAAAATGAGGCAAACAATATTTTGTTTGCTGGTTGTTTGTCTCTTTCTCCGTAAACAGTATTATGGAGAAACGACTGGCTCAGTTTTCATTAAACTTGGTGGAAGGGTGCAGCATGGGCCAAAGAAGAACCTGTTTAATTTTGGAGCTGGTCCACCCTGTCTATATCACATTTTCCACCAACTAAGTGTGAAAACAACACCTCATTCTGCAGTCAAGTTATGAAATGTCTGGTTACACTTTCAAAGTAAAGTTTGCTGGAAAACAGTTCAGGCGACATTCGCAGTTTGGTTGGGTTTTGACACAAAAACTACTTGGTTAGGTTTAGGAAAAGATCATGTTTTGGCTTCAAATAAGGGTTAGGGTTAGTGGATTCGTTGGTTCTTTAACACACTTTGGCATCAGACTGGGTCTCTCCCTCTGTACACTTTCAGCTCTCTAAAGTCAAAGGCAGCCTATGTCTGTTGGTACTGTTTTCCTCTAATCTACAACGAAATAGCCATAAAACTTGTGTTTATATTCCCCCTTAGCTCTTACCAGAGATGTGACTTTCTGCAGTATTATGCTGCATTGTTCCCCCCTTTGATTGCAGCATTAGAAAGAGGAGGCTGAAGTCCTTCACAGTCCTCTGTTCCTGTTGTTTTACATTTTCTGGTTTTCCTGTCTTTGTTTCTTGGTCTTTAAACAGTATACTTTTTCTGTACATGGATACAAGAGGCAAAACTTACAGTGCTTACAGGCTTTCAGGTCAGTCTACTGCAATGTGTCTGATGTTTTCCTTGATGTAGCATCAAACAAAGGCAGCCTGAAAAAAAATTAGCAGAGCAGCTGTGTCACTGTTACACTTCGTGATCGCAGAGTTCCTTCCAGAGAAATGACCTAGATATTCAAATGACTTTTTGTCATCGTTATAATGACCTGACCATTTATCAATCATCGCGCCTTCAGTCGGCCAATCATAAGGGGGAAAACACAAGGAAAATTGTTGCAGGCGGTTTTGGAAAAGACACTTGCCAAGTTGTAAATCATAGTGCAAGTAAATAAAAGCAGCTTCTCTGTTTCGTTATAAGTGCATGCCCTCTAATGAATCCGCTGCAGGAAAATAGTTGTATGTGCACCCAGTGACTTCGTAAAGGTTTTTTTTTTCTCCCTCTCGTGATGATGATCAAATTTTTTGGCACACAGACCTCAACAAGAAATTCCCTTTTTTCCATTTTTAATCAGAGCTCTGTTTTATTCAGTTATTTTGCTCAGTTCCCGCTCTGATTTCTGGGTCACCTGTGCTTTTCCTGTTTGATGTTCAAAGAAGCTTCCTAAAAGCAACAACTCATTTGTGACTCTATTATGTTCCACTGCTTGAAAATGGGCTCTGTAACCCTTCAAGTGCAGATGGAGGGTTTTTTCCAGCTCATCCAAGACTTTGATATACAATTAACTTCTTGTATTTTTTTTTTTTTCAAGCTGACTGTGGTCCACGTCTGAACTGGCAGCCTCATCTCGCTGCAACCCCCACCTTGTCACACCACAGCAGCCAAGTCGTAGCACATAACAAAGAGCGATGATTACATAGCGATTACCCAAGAGGTGGAAAACATGAGCCATTCCACGAAGCAGCAGCCCTTCACTTCACCACCACCACCACCAACATCCTCGCATTCCCTGGCTGCCGGGGCTGTTCTTCCCAGAAACACTGACCACTAATGATAGTGGAGCAACACCTGAGCATCCTGACTGACAGCGTGCACCAGGCACTCCTGGGAAGGACACTTCCATAATATGATTCAGATGAATGGGTTGGCAGCATTGCTTCCCTGAATCTCAAACCGCAGTATCCTCCTCAGGCAGCTGTCATGCAGCGTTTGGGCTTGTAGCCAAACGACGACATCCACATACCTGAGAGGGGCTTTTAATATTCCATAGGGCATAGACAGATCAATACACTGTGTCAAGAGGGTTAAAATTGATGTGTATGGTAATACAGTAAATATATCATTTTAGCAAAGTGTATTGACACTCCTGTAAATTTGTGATCGCTGGCACTGTTGTTGTATGATGACTCATGGGCAATTGGTCGGAAATCACATCGATTAGACGTTGGGTCCAATTAAGGAGCTAGCCTCCACATAACAAATAGTTTGTAATGGATAGAAGCAAATAGTTTTATTGTTTGGAAACGTCCATAGTTTAGCTGTAAATTATCCGCAATTATTGGCAGATTATTCTGCTTGTTTTCTCCCTGCTGATTTCCCTCGAGAATGAAACAAGCTGCACAGAAACAAGTAATGCGACGCAGCCGCTTGTGTTTCAGTTCAAATGTATTCCGTTTGGCTGTGATGTGTATAATCAGATGGTAAGCAATACATGACTGAATGCAAATCCAGGCTAATTCAACCAAACAATTCAATTAATCATCAGAGTAAGATAGATCAAAACCATTTATGTGATTCAGTAACTAATATAAAAGTAAATAATTAATTTACCCTGTTATTTGTCAACCACAACAGCACTTTATTTTACAGATTTGTGATTTCATGATAGCCTTTTCGGACGATTACTTGAAAGAAAAATGTAATTTGTTTGTCATTCCAGGGCAATTGAATACAAAACTGTGAGTTTGTTTTTTAACTTTACTCAGTTGTCTTCAGCAGCTGTTTATCAGAGAAATCTTATTGAAATTGAAATTGAAATTAATTATGGAAGTTATTTCCATTATTTCCTTTGCTCTTCATAAATATTTAATTGGCCTGACCTGCTGCGTGATAACTGAAAGTCTCTCTGGGTTACACTAGATATTCATTTGAATTCATTCATTAAATTTTTATTTAATTAGCAGCAGATTCATTCATTCTTCTTAAAAGTGCCCAGCGGAGTTTTCGTCTAAACAATCAAACAGTTATGTTTACGTTGAGTGTTACTCACCAAAACAAATTGTGTGTATCCTTGAGGTCTAACAGTCATGTTGAAATCATGTCCTTCCTCATAAAATATATATTTTTTAATATTTTAAATCCTGCATTGTTTCCATGCCTCTGGCACATTGCTGCATTTCTTGGTGCATCTCTATAGATAAGTGGAATAGAAATCATTATCAGTAGTGCTCGTGTGGACGCAAGACCGACATAATGAGGACCCACTCCTGAATACCTGTAGCACTACTACAGGTCTAAAACTCCACAGGGTACCTTTAATTTGAAGTGATTTGGAAAGCATGGACTTGCAAACATTATCTCAACCCTTTTTGATCTTAATGCAGTAATTGATCATCGTTGAAAACTTTGTTTTTTTATTCTTGCATAACTTTTAAGTAGTAAAACTGCAATGATGCATTTTCAAGTAGAAAATTGGCGCTTTCAGTTTGTTTCAGTGCATATTATCCCGACAACATGAGCTCACAGGATCTGTAGACACTCATGCCAGGATGCTCTGTTGTCTGGAAATTCAATTCTGCAGCCATGATGTCAGATGACAACGATTTACAGACGTTCAAGGGTCTTGGGAGCTGGAAATGGCTTCAACTACTGAATAATGTCAGGTAAATGAGAAATGGAGAGGACTGGCTGTGCTCCAAGAGGAGGCTGCACCCTGTGGAAAATTAGAAGCATCGGAGACTAAATTGCCTCCAGCTGGTCACCTACATCGGATACTGAGACTGGAAGGGACGAGGAGTGTACCTGTTGTAGCACTGATTGACACACGTGAATACAATTTGTGTGTTTGAAACGGCATTCATTAGGATTCATGAGTGGACAACATGGTACCCCTGTGACCTGCTGCGGCTCCAAGATCCATAATGGGCAGGTTGAGAATTTGAGTATCTAATTACATGCACATACTGTATTTACTCAGAGACAGTTATTTATGTTCCCAGACGTTGGACAGGTGCATCATCTGCAGTATACAGCTCCTGCAGTGCTTATCTATTTCCTATTTCCTGCACCTGGACTGAGGAAACATGCACAGGCAGGAAATCATTTAGGAAACAGACTTATGGTATCATTACTTCACATTTAGAACATGGCATTGCCTGCATAAGTTAATATCTATATATTACGCTTTGTCTACATTATTAATCATTCTGTTTGTTTCATCTATTAAGTTCAGCTGGAATTCATTGCATGATAGCTGAGAAATTCAGCATACTTTGTTCTGCTTGTTTGAATCCTAATTCTCTCAGGTGATACACACTACAAGGAATTAAATTAAACTTGCAGACAGGCAATGATTATGCAGGGCAAGATTCTAGTACATGGCTTGGAGCAAGTGTAAACATTGCCATATTGTAGCTCAGTGAGAGTCTCTGTACGTTGCATTCTATGTTTATCGGCTCCTCTGAGCTGCAGCGCTTGGCATCTTCGAGACACCCGTCGCTGTCACTTGGTGGGATCAGCTGAGCCCAGATTAATCTAGGAAACACGGTGTGCATCTCTTCATGCTTCTTTGCTCTGTTGAAAAGTTGATAAGAAATTCACAATCCCTCCAATCATCATTTAGAACCACAGAGGAATACTACAGTAATGAGTTTCTTCCAAGGCCGTTTGATTGCCGTTTTCCAGGTGGAAGATGGATATGGCAAGGATGTGGTCCCTCAAGGCCCCCGGGCTATAGTCACACCACAGTCTGATTTAAAAGGAGGCTTCTGCAGACTGGAAAGCAGGCAGAGTGGCTAATGGGAAGCACCCGTGGAGACTTAAGGCTGAGATAAAGAGAGAGGAGGAAGAGAAAACGAAGACGGCAAAAAAGAGGGACGAGCAGGGAAAGTGCTTCCAGTTCCCTCGTGATGCACAGAATGAGCATCGATCAGGAGAAGTGTCTGTTAGCGTCCGCTACTTCCGAGCAGAGAGTCTCACTAGTGAATAGTGTGAACATCAGCCAGCCAAAATGCACCATGTGGGACTGCTCTCATAACAGGTGGCAAGAAGTCTGCTCCCTGCCGTCCGACGATACCTTGGCTTCTGATACTAGACTGAAACTAGTCTGATCCCTATGTTCTGCCTCCAAGTCAAAATATTTTCTCAGTTATTGATAACATCATGAGAGGATTTTCCATCACTGCACTGATTAGGTAAGGTGTTGCTGTTGCGGAAAGCCATCCATCACTGAGGCTTCCTTCAGCTGTCACTCACAGGGGGTTGTGTCTGTTCTTGTAAGGAAGATGCTGGGAACAGGCCCTCAGAGGCCCATGGGTAAATCTGTCCATGCTCCTCATTCACTGGGCCATAAACATTGTGGGGACTTTGTGATTACAGGGCCTCGGTTTCAGCTATCTGGGTTTGATTTGAGTGCAGGTCGGGAGGGAAACGCCAGCGTGCTGTGAAAAGATCCTCTCATAGAGGACAGGTACCAACACCGCTGATGGTGGAGGGAGAGGCGCTGCATGATAGAACAGGATCTGAGGTTACAAGCTGCACAGGCAATGACAACTTAACAAGATGGCACATTTGTAATTATCTTTCATGACTATCATTATCTATTGCATGAGCTGGCTTTTCATCCAGACCATCACACTATTTTTCTGTAAGGCAGCAGGTATTTTTATATGGCATACTTTGACAAAGGGTAAAGTCTTCCTGCAGGGCATGAAGGGGAAACTATACTGCTGATATTCCTGCAAGTGAACCCTGTGACATGTAATTGTACCGAAAGCAAACTAAAGTGGACGTGAGCGAAGAAGTGCACTCAGCATTCACTCTATGCAATCGAGGTGTTTAATTTGGATTAATAAATCTATCAGGGGATTTATTATTGTCATCATATTGTTATTTTGTTCATATTAAAAACAGCTTTAAAAATGAACTTTGACACACAACAGTTAGAAAAGTAAATTACACCAATTTTACACATGTAAAAACTAAAGTTTTACAAGATCCACTTATATCTGCTTTATTAAGTTGTCCATCTGGGACCATGGAAGAAGCATATGCTTATAAATTGTGAATGAGTGTTTACCAGTAAGTGAATGTGAGTGCCTTTGAGTTTTTAAGTGATTTTCAGCACTTAATACTCGTCTCTTTGACATGATGGCACTTGCTGACACATTGCTGTGTTGCTACTTTCTATTTACCTCTACACTCTGATCTACTCTCTCTGTATTATTTACTCTTTGAATCTCTAACTAAAACTAAAAGCACTTCATAATGGAAATATATAGTATGTTAATAGCTACTTTGCTCTTTAAGGTTGTGTTTTCCATCAACAAATGATGGTGAAACTTTCAAACACGACAAACTGTACTAATCCATGTAAATAGTTGTGCATAAATGCCTCAGGTGATCTGCATAAATGCTAATTCAGATTTTAACAGGTGATTATTCACCTGTTAAACAGCTTTTATTCATTTTCACCCTCAATTGCACTCTTGTCGTCTGCATCATAATACTGTGCCATTGTACAGGGCTGCATATTGTGAGTTACCATGTGCATCCCAGCATAGTACTTGGCATTGTGGAATGATCATACTGCTAAACATGTGAAAGTGAAGTAGAAAAGGCAATCAGTAACCGCTTCATATAGTGTTTGTGTGAGGTCATCATACAGAAAGGTTTACAAATTGAAAATCAATTTGAGGTTTATGGCCCTTGAGCCAGGGAATATGCTGTCTCCAGGGGTCGCCATATTCTTCTGTTGGTCATGATCACACCCAGTAAACACAATGATGACTGTACATGCTTTTGTCTGACTGAACACTTCAAAGCAATATGTGTCACCGCCATGTGTTGCCTAGACAAAGGTAATTGCACAAAAGAACTCGCTTTAATCGGTCATACAAGCAGAGACTTGAATAGTAAAAATGGGAAAAAAAATGTAATAGTTTCTTTACATACGTCTCATCTATAGGCATTTTTGATTGTCAATTGATACTATTACTACAACAGCTGAAGTGCCAAATGATAGCAACACAATAAATTCTTCCCGCCTCCTTCACAGTGACAGCTTCCTCTCTCCAAATGGTCATTTTGACACCATGCAGCAGTACGTCGTGTGCCAGAACACACTGAATCCTCTGTGGAGTGTCTTTCTGTTGTAGGGGTTTGCCATCTCTCCTTGCTTGGATTGTTTGTATTGGATAGATGTAGCAGCATTTTGCTGGATGGCAGCTGAACCCTGCAATTGTCCTTGACAGAGTGAGAGAGAGCTGCTTTGAGTGGTGGAGATCAGCATTGTGCTGGCCATGTCAATCAAATGGCCCAACCCAGCCGGGCTGAGATAGATCAGCCAGTGACACGGTCAGAATAAAGTGACTCTTCTGTAATGGCCTGTCGCCATACCATTTTTTAGGTGACAGTACACATTTCCAAGACCAGCAAAAGCTCAACTGTTGACGTTTAGGTAATTGTTTGTGGCAGTGACAAAAAAATATATTTATGCTCTATTTTGCACAACAAATTGTTTTTTTTTTTAGAATCCAGGGCTCAAAACACTTATCATTAGGGGTTGTTTTGATCATTTTTACCCATGCTCGAGGCATAGGGCTTCTAGGGATGGCATGTTCTGTCCATCACTTTGATCCACACTGAAATGTCTCAGTGTCTGAACGATGGATTGTCATGAAATCTGGAGCAGGCATTTCTGATCCCTAGAGGATGAATCCTAATGACTTAGATCATCCCTTGACCTTTTATCTAGCACCACCAGCAGGTCAAAATGTTCACCTATCCAGCAAAATGTCTAACAACCATTGGACGGATTGCCATCTGCAAATGTGGAAATCTGGTACAGACATTCATGCTCTCCTCATGTTGAATAGTAAGTTTGGTGATCCCTTAACTTTTCCTCTAGTGCCATCATCAGGTCAAAATATTCCTTTCTCCACTACTTTGACTTATGAACACCTGCTAATTTAATGATATTCCCATCATCCTCAGCTTCAGAATAATTAGCCAATTAGCAAATTGTGAGTATGTTAGCCTTTTGCTGTTAGCATTTAGCTCAAAGCACAGTTGTGCCTCAGTACATTCTTGCAGAGTTGCTATCTTGTCTGTAGACTCGTGTCTTGTTACAGTATCTCTTCCTGTGACATATATTAGGTCAGCTCCTCAAATAATTTAATTTTGCTCCGAGTGTTTAGTGTCAGCAATGACATCACAAGGCAGCAGAGGTAAACAGGTTGTTGGAACGATGATTGAATCATAAAAAAATCACATGGAAGAATTCCATAACTCCATTTTCTCTGTCCTTTGTTTTACTGCCATAATCCTATTTTCCCAGTGTACCATCTATCACATGCCTGCATTGCGCCTAAATAATGTGTTTTTACAGCACTGTAGATATAGCAGTTCAAGTCTTGGATATGTTGGCTTTATCTTCTTTATGTGCCCATTTCTCTCTTTAGGATGTCATTACTGCTGCAGAGGGACAGGGAGGCATCGGTACGTGGGTGTAGGTGACCTCCTCTCTGCCTGGTGTGATTGTTTGTTGACAAGCCCTGTTTGAGGGTGGAGTGGGCAGTGATAAGAGTCAGTGAGAGTGCACAGGCATTGCAGATAGAATGACCTACCGCTGAGAAACCAGGGGAGGGGTGAGAAATCCTTCATCGAGATACACTTCCTTTTTAATAATGTTTATAGAGGGAAGCAAGGAGATGTTTTCATTCAACTAAAAACCACCAACAGAGACACTCAACCCTGAATACCGACATTCACTCCGCTATTACTGTCTTATCTTGAGCCAATGAAGGCGCGATATGGGGAAATTACGTACTGATACGTGTGTGGGTAGAGACAAAGGTTGCTTGTGTGCTGTTGCCTACCACAGGTTAGAGGATTTGGTTACAGTCAGGCTCTTGCAGCCATGGCAAAGGAGGACACATGCATCACTCTGTGGCACTGTCTCCTTTGGCAGTCGGTGGAGTGAGAGATCACAACATAATTTCCAGGCAGGAAGGAACATGCTGGTGGAACATGCGCGAGGCAGAAGGCCACTGAACAGGCGTGAACATTAACACAAACACTGCCAGTCAAAATGACTGATTACCTCAGAGGGCGTGCTGTGAAAAGTCAATTCAGCGCTCAAACCCCCTCTGTCCCCCCAGCTTTAAATGCTGGCCCACAAGCCGTCATGCACCTCTCCCTGGGGTGTTCAAAATGTATAATCATTAAAATACTACCAGTGGTTGGCCTTTATTGTAATTTCTAAGTTGTGTGCTTTGGAACTCCCTTTACCAAAGCTGTTGCTATTAGTCTTCCACAGCCACATCTACAAGGTGAATGCGTGTTCTTAAATGCTCCTGAATCTATTCTGGTGCACCACTGTGATTCTGAATTGACAATTCTGTCCTTCTTTAAAGCTAGAGAAGATGGCCTGCAAACAGAGCTCTAGGTACAATATAGCATCAGTAGCAATTCTAAATAATATAAAAGTTACAGGATATGACATCATACTCTGTGTACTTCCTAAGCGCTTAGATGGATGTAGACAAAGGTAACAAACAATAAAGCATTTTTTGTCCTCAGTTCTTCCCCTCAGCACAGTGTCTCTGCTACTGTAAGTGCTCACATGCTAGTTGAGTGTCACTCCCAGTGGACATAGCTTCTGTTTGCTCTCTCCCTTTGTATTTGCAGCCTGTTTTCTGCCAGAGGAGGACTAGCTGTCCTCAAACTGCCCTTCACATCTGCAGAAACACCAGCCTGTCCCACAGTGCCGCCACACAGTCGGACCCTGATGTATCACGTTCTCTTTTGTGAACTCCATGACACCTGGAGCGTCTCAGAAATCTTACAAGAATAAGCAGCACGGCACCCTTTTGAATAATGAGGGATTAGGGGAAATCGCAGAGCAGTCTGGGCCAGTGCTGCCATTTTTGGAGGATAGTGCACTAGCTGTCATTATCTGTCCCTGTCATCGGTCAAATAGCATATAAAGAAAAGCTCTTGACAGGCAAGGAGTGATATACCTGTGTGTTTGACTGTATACAACGACATTTTATCATTTGAATCTCATTCAATTTGTGGCTTGTTTCGTGTTAGTTGAGCAGTTCTACAGTAAACAGCAAGCAGATGGCACTTTTACCCTTGTAGACAGCATTACAGTAATGCCAGGATCCTGTCATTTTAAGGAGCCTCTCACTGTGTAACACCTAAGACGTTATAGCCTACATAACTAGTAAAATTTCCATGACCAGCTTATCTTTGCTTTCCTGCTCATGTTTGATGTATTGACACATGCCCTCAAAGAACTGACAGCTTATTTGGATTTAAATTTAATTTCCATCATGTTCCTCATTGTCCCATATTGTAACTGTGTAAAACAGCTCTTTAAGTCCATGTCCATATGGCTTCTCTTAGTGGTGGCTTGCCTAGAGCCCTTTCCCAGTGACCGTGTCAAACTGCCTTCTGCGGATCATGGGAGTTTGACAGGAGAATAGATTGCATGTATTTATATTTCACAGAAAAAATCAGCACTCTATTGCCTGAGGGTTTGGTTGCCTATCAACGTCCTTCACGATTGTTGGAGAGGGAATACGTCACACTTTCATCTGTCAACATGGACAAGAAAAATGTTGTTTCAGGTTTCACATTGGAAGCATACAGTAAATAAAATCTGCAGGCCAGGGCTGCTGTTTTAGTTACCCTATCCATCTCTCCACTGCCTTCACATATTGGATATTTGATAAGCAGAATACTGCTGTACTGCCTTAGATTTATGTGAATTATAGTCGTAACTAGAATCAGAAAACTATTGCTTTACCCTCATTCTGAGGAGCTCCTCATAGAAGAAAGCAGCTTTTATCTATAAGATGTCCCTCTGCATCTCCTCCCCCATGCATCCTCTCTCTTACAACCTGACAGTGTAATCATGGACCAGGACAGCGTTTTATGGGGGCTTCTTTAATAACCACCAGCACCGCTTGACCTCTGCGAGTCCCCCAAGGCACCACCTCTTCCAGCCATCCCCCACCTCAGCCTCAGGACCAGGTTGACTGTCCCCTCACATCACCCGCCCTCCATTCTCACCAAATATACCCCAAGCCTCCATCCTCCTTTCCTGACATGCTCAGATGCTTCAGTAATGTCTTGTAGGTCTAAAGGTCATGCCTGAGCTGTCATGGTGGATTGGGCCTCAGACATAACAGCGCTCTTTGGGGACCACACTGAGGCGTGCCTGTCTCCCTGCCACTCATTTCTCACCTCTAAAAGATTGAGTAACCACATGTCATACGTAGAGTTTAGACTTGTCACTGTTTTGCATTTGGCACTTGAAACTGATCCATCTAAACTAATTAAACTTTAGGGGAAAAAATGCAATAAGTTTAGAAGATGGACATTTCCTCACAGAGAGATGATTTGAGATTGATTTCTTTGAGAAATCTAAAGGGATTTTAGCAGGACAGACATCCAGTGGGTGATGGAAGCTTGCTGCATGAAAAAGAAAAGGATCAATTAGAGTTTAGAGACATGCTGTGGTGTTGTTCTGTGCTGTGCTGTCGTTGGAAATGAAGTGGAGATCAAAGTTAAGGAGGCAGGGATCTCTTTCTGTTGCTTGTTAACATCCCTCTGGTTGACTGTACTGTACGAACATACATATAGACAACCTTTGTTTCACAATAATATCTCCTTGCAGAGTATCAGACAAACGCTTGTTTCCTCTCCACAGGAAAAGCTGTATGTTCAGCAGGCTCATTCATTATTGCTTGTCATAGTTTGTCTAATGATTGCGCAAGAAGTGGTAGCGCCTTGGCACAAAGGCCCAAGATGCCCCTGTGGAGAGCTGTGCAAGACTGAGCTTCTGTTAGTCAATAGAATGGATACTGAGCCGGGTCCTGGCAGAAAGCTGCGGGCTTGAGAAACTCAGTAGGTGCAGCTGATGCACACAGGATGCACGCCTGAATGTATGCGTTCTCTTTGGGTGTGCTGTATGTCTCCATTTGTGTTTCTTTGTATGTGTGTGTATGTAAGCGTCATGGGTGATGGATAGGGATGTTTCTATTTCCTCTGGACCCTCCTGACAGATCATCCATCCTTAAACAATTTGGCAGTGCTTTCAGAGCCTGAGAAGGCTGAGAGAAAATGTTGTATGGGCCACACAACTGACAGTAGCCTTAATGAAAGACTCATCGGAGTCTCCAAGCTAGCAGGAGGCGAGTGGTTTCACTGTCTGGGGTGGATGGAAGAATAACATGCTGTCAGGTACGACTGGCCATTGAAGCAGGAGGACATTATGAGATTCTGTAGGCAACAAGTTTAATGGTGGTGGAGCTCTGGTCAAGTGAGGCCGCTTTGGAAATGACACGCAGATTACTGAGTGTCATTCAAGACAAAGAGTGACATAAGAAGTGATTGCAGGGCACACAGCTGATTAATGTACTGTCAGGGCAGGTTTGACATAGAAAATAGAGTCGTTATTGTATAATCGAAGATATAATTTAGTTAAATAAGCTGAGTCGGGATTCAGTCTTTTACCTAGTTTCAGTGAGATATGTATTACACTACATATTGGATGGTGTGGCTGGTACCGCACTGGTTAGTTTGTATACATACCAAGTGAAACCAGTGAGAAAAGCTTTGGGCTCCTGTCAGGAATGGAGATTTATATGCCGCAGCTGCACAGAGTTGTCTTTGGTCTCTGTGTCAGCCCTGTAACTGCAACCTAACCTCTTAGCACTGGCTCGCTCTGTGATGGATGGATGTGTTTAAGTCAGGTTAAAAGTCCACTTCCAGTCACTCACCGGGGCAACCAGACTTTAATCTTGAGCCCTGCAAGGCTGCCTGTAAAATAGCTATTCCTGTGCCTGATGAACAAAGTGAGGAGACTTGCTCCACTGAGTCAAGGCTGGATGGATGAAACCCTGGCTCCTATCCCATTCTTCAGATTACCCACCTGCTCTGATCACAGCCAGTGTGCACAATTACATTAGTTGTCCCTGGCCGCTAATATGGCTTGCAAATGCATGTGAACGAAGGAGCAGAGTCGCCACAACAGAATCCCAAATTTGTTTTGACTCTCCGTGCAGTCATCTCCTTGATGTAAGCGATCGCTTTCGTTTTAACCTGAGAGCTGGCTGTGTGTTTCCTGGTGGGAGCAGGCCAAAGACAAAGCCAGGTAATAAAGACAGCATTAGCAAGGTAATTAGGCTACAGACCTGCTTTGGCAGAGCAAATCATTTCATCACATCTTCCACAATAGGGCATCACGGCTCTTCTGAGTAGCAGTATTTCATAGCCAATTTCCTGCGCCTCGGCTGTATTCACCAACTTTTGTCAATAAATCTCCTCTCATATCCATATTTATTGAGCTGAGAGTTGGGGGCCAGGAGTGCCGGGCCCTGATAATGAAGACAGTGTTTCAGCGTGGATTCACATCCCTCTGTGAGGTTTAACGCATCCCACTGATACTCTTGTAGCCTGATGCATAAACATACAGGCCTTGTAAAGCTGACTTGATGTCAGCTCCATGTCTTGGCTGTCAGATAGGCAATGAATTACTTCGACTTACGTGCGTGTGCATGTTTTGTTCTTTCTCGTGGCTTGATTCAGTAAAGAACATTGTCCAGTGCTCTGTATCCAGTGAGGAATGCATGCTGCATACCTTTGTCTATGTGCGTCTGTGCTGGTGCATTTGCTAGTGTCAAATAATGATCGTCTTGATGAAAACCAACACACACACACACACACACACACACACGTGTCATTACACATGAGAACTGCTATGTGAATGTTTTTGTAGGAGTGTGAGATCTGCAATTCTGCTCTGATTGAATCTGGCAGAATCCGATCCTTCAGTATCCTTGAGTGGAGATAGCAGGTATGGTTCTGCAGTCAGTGCATGCCCTCAGCATCCACATCCATGCATGGATAGGCCTGCTCTCACTATAAGAGAGTGGGATTATGTGTCTTAGCCTTTCGCAGTCTTTTTCTCCTCCCTGCCTCTGCTTTTTCCCTCTCTCTCTCCGTGGAAGGTCACCTGAAGGAGGTAATCCCTATTCCTCTCTGTTTTCTCTCGCTTTTATCTGAGGGGCTTTGTGGCCAGCGAAGGAGCCCATCCACTGATCGGCAAAGCAAGAGCCAGCACAAAAAAACTGTGAAGCAGAAGGGGGAACAGCTCGATGCATGAGATTGCTGCCTTTTATCCCCCTGGTGTGAATAGCAAAATAAGTGCCTCACTATAAAGCGATGCTGAGATTTAAAATATGTATGAGCTCTGGTTTTCTAATACATTGTGCAAACTTACTTATAGGATGTGACCAGCAGGTCCCCCCCTGATTCAAAGCAAGTGTGTGTGCATGTGCGTGCTGAGGGACACTGTCTGTGTGTTCTTGCTGTATTTTGAGAAGGCACCCAAGGGATCAGAAGCTGTATTTACATTCAGCTGTTTTCTGGTAGATTTATGCCTGGGCATGATTTGTTTACATCTATTTTTACAGTACATGTAGAAATACATGGACACAGGATACAGCTGGAAAACTCCCCAGGGAAAGACCGCCTGCTGGGATGTATAGCTGTTGTGTGTGGTGGGATGTAGCTGTTTGAGAGAGGAGAGAGCTTCCTTGTGCACTTCAACTCTAACCAACATTGAAACCTCTCAACATGCGAGCATTTAGCTAACTCCAAGGCAATAATGTAATCACCGCCAGAAAGACATGGGTTGTTTTTGCCCCTTTGATGTCAGAGCCATTTGGTGGTGACAACTAGCGTCTCCACTCAGCGCGATGACTGATGGGATATTAAAAAAATGAATCACCTCCATGTGGGAGGAAGGGTTAGCCATCAGAGTTATGCTAGTGAGGAACATTACCCTCCTCTGTATATAATGAGACATATTTAAAGCAGCAATCATCCCCTCCTTTTGAACTCTGGGTCACAGTGCAGAATCAATCCTTCAGGTGATTGAAAAGAAAGGCCATATGTGTGTGAGACTGAGCATATTAACCAAGGTCACACACACACGCTGCACACGCGGTCTGCATGTGCGATGGATGTTCTCTTAGAATTGCTGAGCACGATTAAATCTACGGCTTAGAATCACATTCAGACTCTAAATCATCGGTCAGGTCATTAAGTGCGCTGCAGGGTCTTCCCTGAGCTGTTTCTCTCAATTGAATTAGGGTATTATTCTGGATAATTTGGTTTGGAGATTAGCTTTTCATACTGGCCACAGTGTCCATAATTGCTTTAGGATGAACAAGGACGAAAGACACCGGAAAGAGACTTTTCAGTGGGTAATTTCTAAACATCTGCAGAGGATTAGCTAAATAATCATTATTTTTGAGATATTTTCGGCTTACCTCCTTTTACAAGGTTGCATTTAATGATTTAGATTCAGCGTGCGTCAAGGTTATTAATCAGAGCCAATGATAAAATATTGCAGTCACAGGAGTCAACCTGTTTTCAGTTTGAGCTGATATGTCAGTTGTGGTTTGACACTGAAGCAAAGATGTTTGCTCAGTAAACTTTGGTGGGAATTCATAAATACTTCAATGTATCGCTGCTTCCCCATTCTTAATGAGTTTTACAGCCCTCAGTGATTCAGCTGGTCAGTTTTAGAGGTGTTGCCTTCCATTATGGAAACACAACTCAATCAATCACTATCACTGATGTCAGCCCAGGGAACTCTTTCAGTGCATCAGTGAACCTTGAGACAGGTCACTGAGGAAATGTCGCTTTGATCAGTGTTTCATGTGAAGTTCAGATTTTTTTTTTTTTTATGTATATGTTTTTTTGTGTGTGCATGGTGTGAATATCAGTAGTTGGATTTTGAGTTTTGGCCCAAATGTTTGCTCTTCTTTATATCTTTTAACACAGAAACACACAGATGTTACAAGCACCAAGCACTCCATCATCAGTATGGACCAGATCCAGTTATGTTTGGGTCGAGAATCAAGTTGGAAATCCAGCAACAGACCTGCTTTAAACTGAGACTTTACGAGTCAATAGTATCCTCAGTCAATTATGTGACAAATTAGACAATTTTGAATTAGATTTTAATGCTTTCTCCTTACACCTCATTCACGTTCTGTTATCTCGCCGATTAAAGCTTACTGTCTGCAGATAGTATAGAGTCAAGTAGCATTATATAGTCTCTGAGTCTCCGCTCAAAGGAAAAGTCACTTTCACGCTATCTTGGTAGTGCATATATGCCCGCTATTTGATGCTAATGAGAATTGAGAAAGATATTAAGCCCCTGCAGCGTCTGATAACAAGACAATAACGATGCAAGCATATTTATAGTCTTGTAAAGGTGTGACCACACAGATAGCTAATTAAGCAAGAGGAAGATAAGACACACTTCTTTCAGTAAAGGTCAGCAGCGGAGGCTACTGGAATAGACAGCGTGTAAGCATTGTGAGGAAGAGGACAGAAAACCTTGCTTCATCAAATGCAGCTAGTTCTGCTGTCACTACTGTAGTCATTTAAATTCAAACAAAACACCGAGGCCATCCGTGGTTAAAGCTGATCAGTGTGAATAATTTCCCTGCTTAGCATAAGCTGATGATTGAAACAGCATTGTGTCTTAGCTCTCTGTCGGACAGGAAAGGCGCAGTGACATAGACATATCCACAGCGCTGGAGATAAATCCTGACAGAGCGAGCAGACATCATGAAAACAGAAAGCTATACTGCTGTGATGATGAACTGACAAGACCTGCTCTGCTACTGCACTGCCATAAACCCCAACGGCAATTTATGAGTGCTGAGTGACCAGAACACCTCCCCCTTCCACAGATAACTACCACAGCCTTGCAGATCACGGCTGTCGTGACAGCTCACGTGAGATGAGAAAGCCTGTTGAAAACGTGTTGTGTGACAGCCGGGAGCGCGGACGTATGTGGACTGACCGAAGTTCACATTTGACCAAGTTGGCTTTGTCATCTGTTGACTGTGCTGTTGGGGCATCCTCACTGGAGCCCCTCGTGACATTTTAAAAGTCTTAAAGGACTGCCAGAGAGGCAGCATGTAAAATATGTGATATATAAAATGATGTAATATTGAACATTCAGTTAGATGAACTTATAGCCTGAGGACAGTGATTTCAATTATTCAGGGGAATGTAATTACAATCCTCACCATCCAGTGTTGTGCAGCAGTGCAGTTTTGCCACAAGCAAAGATCATCCAGGGTCTGTTTTTATTGATATTCTCATTTCTGCCCCAGTCAGGGATTTCAGCAATTCTACGCCACAGATCTGCTGAACACAATTACGGCAGTGCCTCCCAGGAGGAGATGGCCACATAGAGGGCCGGGATAACAAGGCAGTACTGAATTAGTAATATAAAATACTAGTAGGATGGAAATCCCAATATGCCAAGCCCTGGAGTCACAGAAAGGCAGGTTTGGAGGATCTGTGGGGTCCAACAAACATGTTGTGAATGTTATTGATCCATGATTGCCTAGGTAACAGAGGGACTGCTGGTATTACAGACTCTCCTGACCTCTGTGTTTTCTGTTGTTTGTGTTTGTGTTTGATACGTGAGCTTTCGGGTTTCTCAGCAATTACCTGTTTTGGAATTTCTCGGTGGAATGATCTTGGAATCTTGCATCTGTCTCACTATGAAATATTTAGATGCAATGGAATATTGTACATAATTAAAGGAATAGTTTGACATTTTCAGAAATATGCTGCCTCACTTTCTTTTCGAAGGTTAGATGTGAAGATCAATACCACTCTTCCAAACAGCTAGTCCGGCTGCGTACAAAGGTTAAAGTGGAGCTAACAGTATATCCATTGCTCACTACTGAATGCATTTGTTTGGTTAATTTGTACTAAAATGTGAAAATGTCCGGGTTATCGAGGGTTGTGTATTAAACTTCTTCTGGTGCAGTAAAGCAGAGGTGAGTTTCTTGCACTTGGACATAGCCAGGCCAGCACTTTCCCCCTATCTCCAGGCTTTGTGCTAAGCTAAGCTAACCACCTCCTGACTGCAGTTTCATATTTACCATACCCGAATAACAGTGGTGTCAATCTTCTAATCTAACACCCAGAAGAAAGGAAATAGTATCTATAACATTTATAATATTTATTAAACCTTGTTTTTTGTAGTCTTTGCAGTGTCAATGAACAATGGGTGGACTGCCACATCTGAAAGAAAGGCCGAGCTGAATTTTGAACCTTTAGCCTTAGAGCGCTGATTCGTTCTCAGAAATAACACATCCAGCTGTATGAGGGTGATTACACAGAAGGTCTTAAATCTCTAAATTGCCTTTGCCGCTGTTGATTCCCTGTTCTTATCGTTATTTAAAAGTAGCAATTGAGCTGGATACAAAGGAATGAGGTGAAGCAATGAGTGGCCATTATTGTCAGCAGTTTTTCGCCTGCAGTGCACCGGGCACATTTTTCTGTGAAGTAGAGGACACCCTCGCTCTATTTATAAGTTGCTTTTTCCCTTGTACTCCCTCCATTAATACATATAAAATGACACTGCACAGCCTTGCATGAAAATGCGTTCTTCCTTTTATACCATCAGTGAATGCTTTGGTTGATTCAGGACGTCATCAGCATACATGTTATCCAGGTAATTTGGGTGATAGACCTTGAGAGCCCCAGTACCGTAGAAAGTATCAGGCCTGTGTTTTAAAGGCAATAAAATCACTCCAATATGCAGCTTATGTCTGCACTCACCTTTCAGACGCCTATGCTTCTCTCTCCACTTCGCTTGCAGTGGCGGTGGAGATGAAATACTGGCCCCCAGAAAGCCATTTGGCACCTAATTGAGCAATCCTATTACTTTTCTCTCCCTTTAGACTGTGACTTTCATTGCTTCAAAGCGATGGTTGGAAGCAAGTGTAAATGATTGTGTTGCAGCAGGTGTGAGTGTATGTGTATTTAAGTAACTTTGTTGTGACAGCATGTGTGTGTGAGCGTGTGTATCTGTCCATCTGTGTGCACTCTCATCGCCTCTCCTCACCTGAGTTCCCTCAAATATTAAATGTTGATTGGGTTCAGAGATGGACCACATTCGCCAGAAAAGACTTGATCTTAACTGTTCAAGTGGTGACTGAGGGAGGACCAGTTCACAATTTATGACCGACGTGTGAAGACGGACAGAAAACCAGCTTCGCTTTGCTTTTCTCCGTATTTAGAGGTGAGATCTCACATCACAGTGTTGAAATGGAACTTGCAGGGGTTATTCAGTGGTTTCCTCAGGTTATGTATACAACGTTTTTGGGAATTATGTTCATGTCTTTTGCTGCTTTAGTTTCATTATGAATAGTTCAATGACATTGGCTTGGAATGATTATTGCCAGGAATCTTTTTCTAAACAGGTTATGTAGTGTTGCACTTTGATAAATTTGGAACACTTGCAAAAAGTGGTGCATCACGGCCACATCCTCTGGGCATTTAGTATGGGTTAACTCGAGAAGATCTCAAATATGCTCACTTGTCTTCAACCACAAGCTCAGACAGCACTGAGCAACATCACTTGAGTCATTTTCTCAGACGTGAAGGTCCCTCCAAATGCACAGAATTTCTATATATTATATACATTTTTCACAGGTTGAGCCCAACTCTCCTTGACCAGTAAACTGATGCATGTGCATGATGTACATTGTTTACAGTATCACCTGTTGTAAAACCTCAGCAGTTGAAGCCCACGTAGGAAGGGACAATCTGGAGACCTTACTTAACGTTCCATAAAAGGTCTCTAAAGGTGGTGATGGAACCAAACCATTACAGAACATCTGGGACGTACATAAAACTTCCACTTTTGGTTCTGTAAGTTCTGCTGTTCAGGGTTCTCTATATGACTTTAGGAGAACGTACTCAAATGGTCACGTAGAAATGCCACAAAGAGGACGTAATGAGAGTGTTCCCAGATGATCCCCTATTGGTCAGATGAGAGCGTTTCATTGATGTTACAAGTCGACATCCTTTCCACCACCAGCATTCTGTGAATGTACAATTTCTAGTTGGGAGATTTCTTTGTCAGCAGTGCAGTAAAACAAACTTGAATTTTGAAGTTTTAAAAGCCGTTTTTCAAACAAACTCTGCCAGAATTTATATGCATGCACCTGCTGTAAAATGTTGTTCAAAAGCTGTCTCTGAACTTGTAGAAAATGCGTGTCTTCATTCGTATTTGTTACACGACTCTGCGTATCTGGACTTGTGCTGTGCTGCAGACTTGGAAAAAGAAGGACAAAAAAGGACAAAAATTGTGTTTGATTGCAGAAACACGGCGACAAAATGCAAAAAATGGGGAGAAATTTGCAGCTCAGATTGCTTAAGTGGTTTTTACAATTTGGACAGAGCATATTAGAGCTGCCTCAGGTCTCAAACAAACAAAACCATTAGCATAGAGCAGCTAACACCTGCTCATTTAGTCATCATCAAATTCTGGATTCTTCTCCATAGCAAAGATGCCCCAGAGTTTGAGATTCACGCCTACAGACAGGCTTAGATGTTGAGCCCATCCTTTGTCATCTTTTAAAATGCTCCTCACTACCTGTGGAAAAACATATAGGCTTTGATACGTGACGGTTAATAAATTCCTAATACTGTTCCAGTTGAATCAAGTGGATGTAACTTGTAATTTCCTTTGAAGATGTAAATGACAAGTGATTAGTTCAATATTTCTTCTCTGGATTTCCATAATTAGACTCCCTGACCAGAATCTTATTTTAATCGTCTTTGGTCTAAGATATGCACAGACATTCTCTTGGAGATGATTAAATAATCTTCAATCAGCGTTTAACCAGCAGGGCTGTAATCTGGGAATTGGAAATGGAATCTCTTGGGGAGATGTCTTTCCTTTGTAGGATGATGTACACATTGGCTTTGTGCGTGTGCATACTTGTGTGAATGTACTCCTGGCTGTCTACATGTATGTGTCTCGTTCTCCTTTTGATCACTTGTTAGCTTCTCTACTTTTTTGGACATGCTGGTGGGAGTAGATGAAACGTAAGTGTGCAGTGTGCTGCGGTCATGTGGGTAGTGCACCTCAGTTTTATATATTAGCCTTTCAAAGGGAAAACACCACTTCAAGCCGTGTTTTTTCAAAGAGAAGCTGCAAAACTATTCCAGCTGCATGTTGTGCATCAAATACACAAACTGCTGAAGAGAGAGCAATAAAAAACAGTAACATGCTTTATTGAAATTTGGGTGAATGAGCGTGACACAATAATCTGCTGTGGTGCCTCATGCATTGACACAGTGCGCTGCAGAACTATGCTCCTTCAGGCAAAGAGATTGTGTCTATTTAATACTGCTGCAAGCTGGTGACCACATTACTAATGTTGCATTCTGATGCATGCTCTGGTTTTATCTCTGTCTCCATAGGGGACCATCAGAGCTCTAGATATGTGTCTGCCATACAGCAGCTGCCCATGCCCGCTCCTCCTTTGTCCTCCGTTTTATATAATCAAATAAATCACAGAGAATGGAAAAATTGCCCTGTCTTTTTTCCTGTAGAAATCCCTGGTCATGTCAAGCGCACAGCACACAGTACTGCATAATTCAACAGGCTTGATTAGTTTTAAATTTCCCAGGTTTATTTATCCTATTTAAATGTGCTGTGAAATCTGAGTAATTGTGGACTGCTCTGAATAGAAATGCAGGTCCTGTGCTCATTTGACTGTGCGCATTCAGAACATTGCAGAGCCGCACTGTGGACGACTGCTTTCAGCTTCAATTTGTTTGAACAATATAAATGATTTTGACTCAGCTCATTTCCTTTGCCTGTGGCTGCTAATGTCTTGATCCATCTAAAGATAGCCTAGAACCTCTAATTACTCACTGAGCTATTGATGTATTAGCTCACATTCTGTGATAGAGAAAAGACCGGGTTCCTAAATTGAATCGTCACCTCTCCTCTCCCTGAAACATTAATGCTGTTGCCACAGTAAAAATATCCCTCAGTCTTTTCTGAGCGAACTCACTTCATTAAAACCAGTCCGCCCCAGGATTGATGCCTGTGATTTATGGGTGACAGTTTCCTGTTCATTTGTAGAAAAGCTGTAGCGAAGTGTTGAGCGTGTCCGTCTGTGCACCCCACAGTCTTCTTTGTGTTTTGACTGCAGGTCAGGGCTATTGAGGGCCAGCTCTGGCTCTGGGGTACCCAACAGATTTGGGTCTTATCAGCTCAAGCAGCCCTCTTCATGGGCCACAGAGCGACTGTGGGCCTGGAGCCTCCCACATCCTGGGACTACTGCTTGGGCCTGCTGGGTCTGGTGCACTGTCTGCCTGCCTAAAACCCCAAGCAAAACATCCCAGAGGCTGGTTATATAAATACTAAACACTGAGAAGTTTACTTTTACTGGGAAAACTTCCCTCATTATTGCCCAGTAACATACTGTAGACACATAGATTATCACACACTTATTTAAACGCACATGCAAAAAACTTAGATAAATGGATCTGCGCGCGCACACACACACACACACACACACACACACACACACACACAGCCGACCATCATGGATGAAATCCTAAATAGAACAAACCATTAGAGGGAAGAAGGGGAATATGCCCAGTGGTCAATCCATCGCTAGTTATCATGTAGGTGGAAACCCAATTTGCAGTTTGGTCCAGTGGCTCTGAGAGCATTTTTCGGGGCGTCAATTACTTCAGCCACTTGCTCATGGGCTGTAATTGCAGCGGAACAGGGGACAATGTTTATTCATGCGGTCATGCATTGACAGCCTTTCACCTATGTGCATGTCTGCTGAATATTTATCTCTGCACATCCCCCAACTCCATCGATTTCCAGATACACAGAAAACCTCGGCTGAGACCCCCTGCTTGACTGAATCCATACATGCAATCCCTCCAGACCTTCATCTTCACTCTCACTTTATCACTAACGCCATGACTCCATATCAGTGAAGGCATATGATCTGATCGAAAGGAGGAGCACCATCAAACAGAGACACTCTGTAACAATGGTGTTTGAATCCATTTTCACTAACCACAGGAAATTCTAGATACCCAGATTTCAGAAATCATACTATTTTATAACTAAAAATAAGATTATTTTCTTCTGATGATGAGGAAGAGCAGGAAGACACAAGCAGAGAAAGGAAAGACTGAGCTTTTGAACAGATAAATACGCCTGGAGTCTCCCCCACCCTGTCTTGCCTGCATGTTGCCCCATGCTGGGAGTGATAATAGCTGGACATGGCCCTCTCTCTGGCAGACAGCTGCTCTTTGTACTGAGCCAGGGAAATGGAGGGAGCCAGGGGACCGAGGCAGGGCGTGTTGCTGTGTGGACAGCGGTCAATGGGATGGTGTTGACAGCTGAGCTGGTCGCTGTCCAGGAACAAAACCCTTGGTGACCAGTTATGGTTTACCTTTTGTAACCTGACCTATAAGTCACTAGGATATCAAATGAGTCTCCATTTGGGGGAGAGAGGACTTTTGGATTGAAGCAATTGACCATCTCCAAAACAGCTATTGTCCAATCATAGCTTGGCAACTGGAACTAGGCATGGCAGGTCTGTCAAGCTTGGGATTGCTCTCTCCAAAACCCCAAATACAACAGCGGAAGTGTAAGGAATGGATTAAACAGTGTGTCTGTCACAGTGTGTCAGTGTTGATCTGCCCTAATGTAAACTGCAAACATCACCATGCCTGGCCAACTATAGCTTTTTATTTACAGAAGTATCCTAACCCACTGTTACTTCCCAGCAGCATGTCACACTTCCATTATTTTGTGGGGTTACAGGCTATGTAAAGGTCCCATTCAAAATAGTATTTCCTCACTGTTTGGGAGCTGCTCCTGGATCAGAGTCCAGGCTAACATTACACAGGTGAGTCTGACTGACCTCCACACAGCAGTACAGACACCAAAGTAGAACTTGTAGTCCCTCTGAGAGAGTTACTGTATGGTAACCTGTGTTGTAGCTGGGCGACTGTGTGTGTTTCTGTGGAGGCGTATCAGTACATAGCCATAGCCGTGCTGCCTGTGAAGATTCTCCTCGTCATGGTTATCCCAGGCGATTTGAATCTATGACAACTGGGCTTGGCTGTAGATGATTGAAAGCCTCTTTCAGCCATGTGGCTTATCGTGTTTAACATTACAGTTTGTCGCCCTGGATTGTCTTTTTAAGCTCTGAATTCAGCACCGTTACCAGCTGGCCCACTGCGTTTACTGCCACTGCAGAGGAATAAATCTTGCGCTACGTCGTTTTTTCCGCTGGTGCTTACCTGGTTGCTCGCGCAGCTAGCAGCCGTGAGGGAGAAGCACAAACTGGGGCTGCAGTTATGCAGCGTTCTGCTTTTTATAGCAACCGCTGGGAGGGTTTACATTTTGGAAGGGCCCAGAAAATTTAGCTGAACCAAACTTTCAAATTCAAGCAGACATGTACAAGCTCAGTTTGAACAGAAAAAGCTCTTTGTAGACAAAATGAATGTTGTTGAAAAAATCACCTCTATTAACATCATATGCCGACAAGAATCTACTTGATTATGTGGGGAAAAAAAGATGGAGTTCATCTTTGACTACGAAATGTAAGCATGCCAGGCTGTGCCACTTTTTTTTCCCTCCTGTGTCAACCACGACTCACATCTGTTGCTGGTATTTGAAGGGAGGCGGTGTCTGGCCAACTGTTTATTTTCCTCCAGTTCTTTTTTCCTAGGAGCATGTGATGTGCAATTCCTGGGAGAGGCCAAACTGGTTAAGGATCACTGCCGGGGGACTTGCTTTGCTCAGGTTGCCAGAAAACAGCCGTTTCATCTCTTGCACAGCGAAGCAGCGAGGGTTAGCATGGAAAGCAGATCAAAAGCTCTGCAACAGCAAAGGTGACAATGACAGAGGCTCGCCCGTATCAACACCGACACACAAACCTCTAGGAAGTTAAACTGAGGGCGGTATGCAGAGTATCTTCAACACGCAAAAGGAAGACACATGACAGATAATCAATGATTCTCTGTGTGGTTTTGGAAATGGAGACAGATAGAGAAATTAAAAGGAAGGGTACACAGAGAGTATTAGGGAAATCTGAGAGAGGGCCAAATTTAAGACGGGATGAGGGAGCTCCCACCAGATGTGAGAGCATTAATTACTCCTAATCAAGGACTGTGCCAGCCTGGTGACAGCGGCAGGCATGCAGGAGACACTCAAGGTCATTAGTGGCACACACACTCATGGAGCCATGAAAGCCAACACACACACACACACACACACACGCGCGCACACACACACACACACACACACATGTTGTGTCTGAGGCTCCATCCCACAAGTCTGTGAGAGAGCTTTGTGAAGATACTGTTTCACACCATGAAATTAGCTCCAAATTTAGAGCAAACAGGTCCTAAAAAATTCATCATCCTCTCTTATGTCACACTGTTGGAGCTTGAAATATTCCTCATTGTCCCCAGATTCTGATTCCTATTGATCCAGTTTCCACAAAACAAAAAACAAAAAAAACTAAATGAAGTGACAGTGAAATAAGTAGTGTATTAAACTGTGTCAGAGTTCTTGTCTCACTCTGTTAATGGCGATATGGGTCCATGGAGCCAGTGTTTTTCGACAGCTCTAAGAGGATTACAGGTTGTTTGTTACGGCTGGTGTCTGGGTAATGGCGATAAGGCAGAGAGAGTGTGTTGCAGGTGTACCAGACACTGCCAGGCAAGGTGAGATGGCTTCTAGGACACAGCAATCAGGGATGAGCACGAGTGACATATGGTGCCACAGGTTGTTTTCCATCGATAATGTCAAAAAAACTAATTAGCTTTTTTTAAGTTGCATGTCCTGGGTGTTTTGTTTGTGTTTTTGAGGGATTTTTATACAAAATTAGACAAAGGAAACAAGTGTTCACTGACAAAACTGTGACTGGTGGGACCTGCAGTAAACTTTTTGGCCACTCAGGGGTATGAGAAACTAGAGTGCGACCCATTAATCGGTTTAGCCGACAGGACGTTGTACATCACCGTTTCACAGAAAGCAGACGTTCACTGTGAGAGTCTCCGTTACTCACATGCCGTCCTTTGTTGTCTTAATGATTAAATGTTTAACAGAGTCCATTTTATTCCACCTGTACACTGACTGAGTCACCACCTTAGCATTAGCTTGTAGCAGGAGCAGTTGAGGAGAGAGCAGTTAGCTTGTTAATCCCTGGCAAAATTTTAAGCTCTGCAAAAATCTTTATTACCATATTATCATTGTCACCTGTTTGATGTGGTTGACATATTTTCACTGTAGTTCTGTTTTTGGTCCCCAGTGAGTCCCGGCTCATCAGCATCTAAATGCTCCACTGTGTTTATTAGCTAGCTGCTAAGCTTGTCTGTCTGCTGTTTTGTTTGCTGTTTCTTTTTTTTTTTTTTTTTTTTGGGGGGGGCATTTTCTCCAAATGCCCCTGGAAAAGAGATAAAGCCATTAAATTGAATGGAAACAGTAAAGTTGATCTCATAAAGTCTATGAGCTGAAAACTGCTACAATGCCCAGTAGAGGTATGCAAGCAGCTCCTTTACATTACACAGTAGTTGTTTGATCCATTTGTATTATAAAATAGAAATATAGCCACATTAAAGTGATGATTTTAACTTGTCAGTTCATATTCAAGTCAGTTATATGCTCTATGGTCTATTATAAATGTGATGCCACCTGTTAATAGTAACATATGTTACTGGCTCATAGTTTGCTTTGATATGAGACTCACATGACATAAATCATGTGATATCTAGCATAGCGCAGTTGAAATAAAGTATGGACATGCAAATTCTGTTTGATTGGTGTCTTGCATTTACCAGCTCAGTTGAGCAGAAGCACCGATAGATGGAGAGTGGTGGTGACTGTCATCATTACAGCCTCTCCTTTCGCCTGCTCCCTGGGGGCCGCCGTATCATTGGGCTCACTCCAGTGCTAATAGCCCTGTCTAAGAGCTAGCAAGGCACCTTTTGGAGGTAATGCTCCCTGCTGCAATTTAGCTTGCCATTCAAGTGTGGCATGTCCCGAGCGTTGCAGGAAATTACCACAGAGTGCTGATGTGGGGAATTTCTCCCCCCCCCCCAATAATATATCTTTTGCAGACGGTCAGAATTATGAATGATATGCATAGAACAAGTCACTCAGTCAAGCATATGCCATGAAATAAGTATGTGTATGTGTTTGCATGCAACACGCGTATGTGCACCCAGTGTGGCCCCAAGTGTTTTCTGCTGAGCACACAACAAATGCCAACTAATCAAAATTCCACCAGCGTCCTACTGCAACCTTTCCTCCATGTATGTCCCTGAAATCTGACATTGTGCTTTACATGTGTGTGAATTTTAACCAGTTTACAGACCTTGTGAATGCTCTGGTCTATTTTCACCTCTCATTGACCCTGCAGACAGAGCAGGCAGCGCTGTAAAATCCCCTCAGCCACCTCAGTTAGGCTTGGCTGAGTAAAGAAGGAGAGCTCTCTTTGACTGCTCAGCCTGTGGATTACTCCTCAATATGGGATTACGCTCCAATGAATGAGTGCAGACACAATAGCGGCAGCTCAGCTCTGAACTATACAACAGAGATTTGGCTGTAGAGCTGCAATGGAATATCTGCTGATCTACTATCAGTTGGCATAGACCTGCACTGCTTACTGTCATTCACACTTTTCTATTTTGCCTTAATCGAGGTCTCTCAAGATACCTTCTTAATGAGATGCCATGTTGCCCAGATTGATAATCCTGACTGACAGTTTTTTTCATAGTCTCACCCCCTGGTGTAATTGTGTGTCGGTGTGTGCTTGAAATATCTGTCACAATCACAGTGAAAAGGAAGACTGACCTTAATAATGGAGAATCTTGTTTCGTGAATCTCTGTATCTCTGCTCTCCTGAAGTGTTCGGACCGGAGTGAATCCCACGCAACACCAGGGTTTTGTGGTGTTTTGTATTTCACCCAATTTGCACTCTGATTGCTTTGTTGAGGGCGGCAATGAAATGGAGGATTTAATTACAACGAATCAGTCAATAAACCATCAACATTATCACTGTGTCTAGGTTGGGTAAGCTATTAGCCATTACTCTCTTTGAGTTAAAGATGTGATAATACAAATCTCCACTGACGTATAACGCTAAATGATATCATGTATCTTCAGCTATTTTCTAACATTCAAATGGTGTAGACATTTATGTTCGGCCCCATCCCTTCATTCATTAACTGAAAATCACAATTCAAGGCCGTCATGAGTGGTGCTAGAAAACTGACTTTTATTGCAATTCATGGTCACCTAAAGACTGTGGATGCCATAAAATAATTAAAAGAGCAATCCATCAATAAAGAGCAGTACTGTTTTATTATTAGCAGAATCTATGCCGCAGAACCACAGATATTGTACTTTTTATTCCATGCATTCTTCCTCCTGGCAAAACCTGGCCATTACCCATAATGCAAATCAATCACCAGCAGTTTGAATGGAGAGTCAGCTCTCTTATGCCAGTAGCAACAAATATAGCCCCAAGCTGCCAGCCTCAAGCAGAGTCCTCATCTGCAGGCTGCAGAGGTCTGCTAAGCTCACGTCTTCATAACTCCAGACTTTTTATTTTCAAACTTTCAGCCCCAACCGATGTTCAAATGAGGCAATTTACCAAACTTTGGGCAGCTCCCTCTGGGTCCTCAAAATACCTTTTATAACATGCAGTAGTTCTCTCCTGTAAACATTGTGAAGGTATGTACACTTATTTTGGATTAAGCAGAAATAAACCAGTTACTCAAAGCTACAATAGATACTACATTCACATGTACTGTGTGCTGCGTCTGTGGATGAATCTTGGTTTCATGTTTGGATCATCACCCTGAATTAGAAGACCCAGTGTAACCAAATATGTTGGGCATATTGGAATTTGACAGGGTCTTCCCGTCCGTCTGTGTGGCTGCCATGGCGTTCACCACCCAGTGCTCTTAATTACAATTCTGTGTGTTCATGCTGCGTGCATTGCCACAGTCGTCCAGAGATGAACGACTTTGCCAATATGAGATTGGTGTCTAACAACCATGCATAAAACATATGTTGTTCTCAAGGGATGATGTGTCAAGTCTACATATTAACAATTCTCTTTTACAAGATGGACAGTGTTTTTACTATTTATAATTAATCAGTTCTTGGAGTTGAGTTTAGATGTTTGAGATTTGTTTGTGATTCAGAGTCAGTCATTTGTTTTTATAAATTCCTTGAGAAAGCAGACATTAACCTTGTTCTGAGACCAGTAACCCCACCAAGGGGTTTACTTTATTTACAATGAGGCTTGACAACATACACAGCTGTATGCTGTGTGGTTTATACAGCTTGAAAACTATGTAAACTGTGCTTAATACAAACAGTTCTCTGTTGCCAGCCCTCAAACTCAGTTAAACTCAATTTCTGGTGTAATCCCTGTGACAGTATTTTAAATCACATTTGATAAAAAGCTGAAATGTCAGAATTTCTGCAGGATGGTTTCATATTTCATCTAGAAGAGTGTAAAAGCTACAGTATGATGAGTACTGTACAGTACACTGAAGCTAATCTAGAAGGGCCTACTACATACAGTGTACAGTACAACATGACATGATTTCTTATGGTATTTGTTTGAGCGTTTTGTCTGATGTACTGGATGCTGGGTTTACACTTGCTGAATAAGCTACTGTAACTTTGACAGATAAGCAAATGGAAAAGCTTCAAGAGTCAGAGCTGCATCACTACCTTCCTAAAAAGTGAGACAAGATAAATTTTTCCAAATATTCGCTGTTTTATCCAATAGCACTACTGTGCTTATGGTTTTCAACTCCAATCTGTCCATGATGTTAGTATTTTTCATAAATAAAGAAGGATTTTCCCACATTTATTGAATAATGATCAGCACAGAAACAGCAGATGTCCAGTGATACCTGAAAACCCTCCTTTCCCTACCTCCAGTTTTTCTGCTAAGCTAGGCTAAACACGTCCCAGCCCTCTCTTAGTACTGAATGCAATTAAATTGATATTGATCCTCCCATCTAACACTGGGTACAACAAACATGTGCATTTCACAAATTGTCAGAGCGTTCCTTTAAAGTGAATTGCTGAATATTATACCTCTCCTGCACAGACGCAGTGACCAAATTTGCTGTCAGTGTGGCTTTATGTGTGTAAACATGGCCTTTAGGATTATTATACTGATAACTACTTGAGTACTATGCACTTGTAAATATGTCATATAAATATATCATCTACCATATATAAATAACCCTGTGGATTTATTAGACTTGTAGAAACTACAGTTGCAGACCAGGTCTGGTGTAACTGAGGCTGACCAGGGATTAACAGGTATGAGTGGGTCAAGCATGGTTTGAACGGTCACCAGCGCACATCAAACACAGGATTTGTGGTCAAAAGTAGTATCAGAGTACATCTCAAGAGACAAAAACTCCCATCAGAGAGCCTCCCTCTTTCTTCCTCTGTCCTTTGATGTCTCTATTTCGTACCCCAGCTCTCCTCATCTCACATCCAAATTTAGTTCTCTGCACAGTTTATGACCCAGCCTCCCCGTGCTCCTTCATCCCTCAAACCACTTCGGCAGGTTTCAAAACCATTTTGCATCCGGAGTTTATCACTCGTGAGATGCCCTTTAAGAAGAAAGGAGAAAAAAGACCCTCCATTAATTGTGCGTATAAAGAATAATGAAGAGGTGCTGAGTTATCCTTGGAAGGTGGCGCAGGCCCTCCCTTTTTGTCATACAGTGGAGCCATCTCGAAAGCAAAAGCTGAAGCCTTTGTTGTGCAAATGATACGGCTTCTAAGAAAACTAGCCAGTTGGCTTTTTTGACATTTAATTTACTTCTTAGTCCAGTACTACAAATAATCCAAGTCTGTACACCACGAAATGTGCACTATGACAATGTAATTTCACAAAAAGCACACACACGGCATGTATTTTGTGTGTGGCCCAGGAAGAGCCTTGCAATGCAAAGCCTATTATGTTTCAGCATCTCTGCATTGTGCCGTAGTACTTCTGCTGCTTTTGGAGATCTTCCTCCTCTGCATGAGCCACATTAATTCCTCTTGCATCATCACATATGAATGAGTCTAATTCCTCATTATCACATAATTGATACGTAATTTAGATGAAGTCATGGGAAGCTAATTGCCTGTCATCCTGTTTGCGTAACACTCCTCCGTTTTGAATCAACTGAGGCACGGAAAGCTAATGAAAATGTCGCATAATGAGATTAAATATCACCTGGCCAGTGCACATCACGGGAGCGTAATATCAAACATTTCACACCTACTCCTACCCTCATCAGGCCTCCATTCTTGAAGACTTTGAACAGACGGGTTTTATCTACTTTGACTTTCTTTTTTCCCTTTTCAGCTTTAATTTAAGAATATCTTTCCAAAGCCACAAATGCTTATTATAGCATATGCTCTTATTGCTCTTTGATATTTTTTAATTGTTTTCAGTCCTCCTGTGTCCTCTTGGCTGATATATTGTTTCTGTTTATTGCTGAGACACTGAGCAGATTATCTTGGTGAAATAAAGTCAAATTGAATTGCAGTGGAATTGAATTGAGTCTATGGGAGAAGCAGAGAATTTTAAAATAACAGTCTAAAGCACAGATTCCCCATTTGTTGCTGCCTGTCCATTTAATTTCCGAGCACCGGATTCGAAAATGGTATTCATATCTGTGGAATTGCATCTCAGGTGTCTCGGAAAACTTCATGTGACATCTGGTTCTCTCTCCATATTTTTCAGCAAAGATGTAGGCGGACAGCATACCAAATCAATTTGTACACTACTGCTGCAAATAGAAGAGACAGATTGTTGTTTGGCATCCCTTCCTTCTGGCAGTCAAAGAAAATCTGCCTCTGTACCCCATTAAACCATTACACCTTAATGACACATGTATGCTGTTAGACCAGCATCTGCAGCTCAGACTAAATTCAGCGCCGACAGAAGAAGCAGAGTTTAACCTCATAATCCGGTTGTAGATATTAATGAGTGGAGGATGAGTTCATCTGTCATTCCCCATTTTGTGCATGTCAGCCCTCATCCATAAAACAATCAGTCAGGTGGACTCGCAGGGCCGTTGGCTTTGTCCACAGAGTGGCTGCGTTCTTCATGGCCGCTCATTATTCACTCGCTCAGATTAACACGCAATTCCCCACACTGACCCACTACCCCATTTATTTTAGATTAATACCGAAAAATGCTACAGGTCAGCCTAATGTGTGGACTCATGCTGTGAAGCACTGAGCACAGGGACCGTTTTACTCATAGGACAGCTGTCTCCACCCAGTGGCCATCTTGGAAATTGAATGGAAACTCCACACAAAGATATATTGGAGATTTTCCTGAAAGGAGAATTTGTTTCCATAGTGTTGCATAATATTGCTCATCTTACCCTTCAATAACATATCTTATTTTCTCTGTCTTTCTTTCTCTGTAACCCTCTCTTGATGGCCCTAAGTCCTTTCCCTTAAACACACTCGGGTGTGCCTAATGACTGGCATTCATCAAAGTCCCATCCCTTTGATCAGAGTAAATCCACTATGCTATGCCTCGCTCCCTACTCCCCACTCTACTGTAACTGTGGACACTCCCTTCAAGCAACCACACTCATAAGTCTTCATGTTCAAACAAAGCAAGGGCTCGCTACACACAAGTCATTAGAAGACTGCCCTCTGCTTGTAACGTTGCTTCTCCAGTGTGCTGCTTGTTACTGGGTGATGGACTGCGTCACCATGCCGCTGGCTGTTGTCAGAAGTGAGGCAACATGCATCAAATTGCCACAGCAAGGGTATTTTCTTACCCATTTTTGAGCCACAGATAATGACACCTGCAGGGTCAGAGAGCCACCACCAACACCCTCTCCAAGCGGCCGTGGAGCTCCTCTCCTCCATCTTGTTGCTCTCCGAGCAAATGAGACCAGAGGAGAATGGAGAGAGGAGTGTGACAAATTGTCAAGTGGTCCAGGGGATCAGGACAGGTGCAGGGGGAGGAGACAGAAGTGGTCCCTTTTGGAAGGATAAATCTATTAACTAGTTTAACAGTTACCCTTCGTTGCACACTAACCCCCACCCTAAGCACCACCACCATTATCCGGCCCCACTCCAGCTTACACGCTCTGCATCCACCATTAGCATTCATCAAGCTATAAAGAGGAAGTGACGGGGATCTGCAGCTGGGGGTGGTGTCATCTCTGGCAAGGAGAATCATCACTTGTCCAGCCGAACCCCCTAACAAGGTTGGAGATACACCACATCATATTAAGCATTGATTAGGCAATCCCAAGTAGGAACCACTTGGAATCTGTGCCAGCATGCTGGTGAAACTTTTGATGAATAGTGCCGACAGCTTTTAATACTGTCAATACTGTGATTATGACCAGTTTTAGAGTGAACCTTGAACACACCATAGCTCATCTGTCTTTATCAGCAGTTTTAATGTCTTTAGCCACATGGCATTGCGTTTTTCCCAGTAAAACAGAGACACAGCAGAACCAGCGAGCCAGGCTCTTTGTCTGTCCAGCAAGTCTGACCGTGACCTTCTGTGCTTTGTAATATTAGCTAGTCGCTAGTCTACTAGCTGAAGTGCAGCTAGTTTATGGGTGCAGGGTCATAACATGCGGTGAGACAGAGAGCATGCATTTTATGTACTGTCAAAGAGAAAAGTACCTGCATCAAGACTGCACACATTGCAGCCGTCCTCGTGGGTCAGCTTCAGCTCTGGCCGTGGTGTTTGCTATGCTGGAATTATGCTTCTCCACAGACACATTTAATCATCTCCACAGACTCGAACAGAGGAGGGCGTCATGGATATTTGTAGGCTGCAGAGGCTCGCACTGGAGCCTACACTGAGCTGCTACTGTTCAGTTTCCTAGGTTTGATTAAATTCACTATATTTTACTGATCGTCTTTACTGAACTGATCGTCACATCCCTATTTGAGAGATCTCAGAGAGCAAGAAAGTCATGAGAGGTTGCCTATTGAAGCAGGTTACAAATCGAGTGCATGTAAATGACACGTTCTGTGTTCTGGCTGAGGAGTGACATGGAACATGCAGCATTTAACACAGCTCTTACATGAACATGATGTCTGTGTGTGCGTACTTGAAGGACAGGGACATCTAGATCTGTTTAATGACTCCATTTTCTTGTAAACCAGTATCCAAAGGGTAAAAACATAAATCCCGCTTTTTTATTAGAGCCCATCCTAACCACATTGAAGCTGACAATATATCCAATACAAACCTGCGGCTAGTCCCGCTAACAGCCCCGGCTTGTACTGGGATAGGACAAGCCATTAAAATCATAAATAGAAAGGTTCTAATGAAATATCAATTAGGCCATAAGAGAAGGCCGGTGCTACGTTTATGAGGCCAGAGCTCATTAAGAGGACTACTGGCAACGCTGTGAGATCATTTTGTAATTCTCCACTGATAATCCAATTAGTCCACAATGGATTTCTCCTGGTTGAGAAATCTTTGTTATTGGAGTAAAGTTTCACTGCACAGGGGATGTATAAATCTCAGAAGCTCCTTAAAGATCAATTATGCTGTGCTAATGGAGACCGTAATCATGATTATTACTTAATAATCCTAGATTTTTAGTGAGTAATATCAGCCAGTCCAGTCATGTGTGTTATTCTAATGGACTGTCTGAAGCTGATTTCAGCCTCTTGTTACAATCCTGTAGCTCATATTTTGCCCATGTTTATTCTTTCATTGGGGATGATTTAGTGTCAGACTGTGGCAACAATCATCTCCGCAATTTTGGATATTTCAGCACTCACCGTGGCGGACAATAAGAAAACATCTATTCTTAATCGGGCACGTTTTTTTCCCCTCGCTCACTGACCTTCAGCCCGTGAAAATTCAACTCAATAATTCAGTACGCTCTGCATTTCCCACCCCCTCCGGTGCACACACACGCATATACTGTATGGGCAGAGATGCGCACACACACACACACGCAGACATGATGGGCTCACAGCAGTATGATATATGGATTGTGATTGTTGCTTGTGGGGAATGTGTTTTCCTAGTGACAGCTGACTTGTATCTTTGTCTGCATTTTGTTTTTTCGATTACATTTATTTTCCTCTCTGTGTTTCTCTCCTCCTTATCTCCTTCAGCCGTGGTGCCGGCTACCAGTGGCTATAAGCACATAAATCCCATTTTCCCATTTCTTCTTTCATTCTCCAAAGCAGAGATCAGAGAGTTGCTCTCATTGACTTGAACTTGGGAACATATTTTCTATCTGTGTTTTGTCTTCATAGCCACGTTTATGCTATAAACCTCGGCCACTGGATCACATCCTTCACTTTGTAATTCACTGATTCATCATATTCGCTTGCATTTGACGCGCTGCACACTTGAAATGTTTTCATCAATTATACATGCAGCAGGGCCGATCCATTTTCGCATTGCGCAGTCCATGTCTGTTTCCTGTTTAATTTCACACCTGACCATCCCAGACCTGAACACAAGTGCTGCAGTCCACCTCCGCTTTCTATTAATCTATCACAGACAGCACTGTAATCACCACCATCTCACAGTGACATCTCACACTGTCAATCCAGTCTGACTCATCCCTGACCTACTGTAACGGTACACATGTCTGCAACCGCTGGGACGACCACGTCTCTGAGGTTTCATCTGAGAAGAGGAGAGGATGTTGTGAGGATTGGCGCTTTTGCTCTCTCACTGCGCTGACATACGATCTTCTCTTTACTTTGTAATAATGAACTCAAGTAGAGCAGAAATGTGCAGTATTTGTGAGAAATGGCTGTGGATTTAAAACCTTTGGTTTGAAGCAGTAATTTGAGGGGTTTTTTTTTTTTTTTTTTTACACACATTACAGCGACACCCTTGAACAAAAGATCTGATTCATCACCTCACCATTGTCTTCTACAACCTTGATTGAAAACGTATGAATAAGGACTTCACCTCGCTGTGGTACAGACAGGCCTGTGTTGGAGAACAAAGAGGAAAAAAAGCTCATTAGTGACATACTTTATTGTGCTGCCACTGTTAGACAAAGTGCATGGTGACAGCTGCTAAATTCAAATGAAGGTCAGTACTTTTGAGTTTGCAAAAAGAACTTTTTATTGTCGCTAAGTTTGTTCCTCTGAGGTGAAAGCTGCTCCTGTGTCTCTGCTCTTATGTTTGCAGTTGTAGCAAGCTTATTAAGTTTATCAGTCCCGAGTTTGTTTTGCTCATTTGCATATTGAGAAATCTTCGCATAGAATATGTACATATATTAGATTGAATTAAATAAAAAATGCACAGTATTTACATTTCCCAAAGTCACCGTTTATTGCAATGTAAAATCGACCAAACGGGAACGATGCTGGTCTTTATGCTGAAATAGATGTCTCTGTAATGATATTCAAGAGTTACACAAGCACATTCGCACGCCCACCACCGCTCACTTGGAGCAAATTCCGGTGTTTGGAGACGGTATCAGGAGGCCAACTTCACTGCATAATTGATGATGTAGGATGAGCTTCCTGTTAATGTGGAGGAGATCCTTGTTCCATCAACTAAAATTGCACTAGATTGAAAGAAAATGCAAAACTGAGATTTCAGTGTGATTGAATTAAACTCAGATTCAATTTAAAACTGTTAATTGTATTAATTAGAACAATGAAATTATATACAATTTAATTACATTTTTTTAATTAATGAAAAAACATCAAATTGCATTAAGAAAAATGAAATCTTGTGAAATGCACCGTATGTTTGAGGTTATACACTGTAGAAATGACCAAATAGAGATGATTATCATATAGCGTGATGCATGCTGAAACAGATGAGCTGAATAATACTGTTCACAAAGAGTTACACAAACACGTTCACACGCCCACCTGCAGCTCACCTGGAGCAAATTCCGGTGTTTGAAGATGGTATCAGGAGGCGGCTTTGTTGCATATTTGATGGTGGAGGATGAGCTTCCTGTTGATGTGGAGGAGATCCCTGTTTCATGTCATTAAGAGACAGAAACCTACACTTACTGTTCTCAGAGATGCTCCATCAGCACTCACTGTGACGGGCACTTCAAGAGCTGCACCGTCAGAGGTCGACGCTGATTTTAGAAACACTTCACAAAGTGTCATATCTTTGCCATTAAAAGTCATCTTAAATGGCATTGGTTTGCCAGCTAGTCCTACTTAATCACATTTTTACAATCTTCTCTTGTCAAATAAGAATGTGGGAAGACATCCTGAACCCTATGACTTGGTGAGACTTGAATACCTGCCTCCTGTGGTGTAACAGGCCTTTTAAAGGTCTATGAATATAAATTGTAGCTTAGAAGAAATTTACGATGCAGGTCATGATTCTGAAACTTATAGGTCACTGCGCATGAAAAGCACGCCAATATATTGCCTTCCTGCATGCTGCACATTATTTTAAGATGAAGATTAGCAGCTTCTTAATCAAACAGCAGCTTATTTTAATTGAATGTACAGCCCTTATGTGTCACTGCTGAATGTGTCAGCTCTGTGCTACCATCTGTGGTTGATGTATCGAGCTGTTTTTGGAGTGTTCTTCGTATGTTTTCATCTCATTTAGAGAGCCATTGGTCACATAGTCGAGGATACATCCAGGTCCTTTCTGCAACTTCCCCACAGACCTGCATAAAATCTCCCTCTCCAGAGACAAACAGTGACGCACAAGCAGACAGTTGTGGCACTGAGAGGAAATTTGATTGTTCGTGCTCCACAGAGGATGACTGGAAATAGATTCGGCATGCTGGGATTGTGACACCTCTTGATGGTGTGCCCCTGTTTCCCCTCATCTGCAGACTCAATCAATACAAACTTAGATATGATCAATAAATCACGCTTGGCTTATGATTTTGTTTCATTAGGTCCGCTGCTAATGGAGTTAGATTTCTGCAGTTGCTCAAGTCATCTAATCCATACAACCTAACCATTTATTTAGTCAAAATTCAGTTAGGAAGTAACTTTTCACCGTCCAGATGAACCCTGCAGAATGCAGGAAGACACTGAGGTAACATTGCATGAACGGGGACTTTTTATTTCTCTTCTGTGGCAGCAAACACAAAACACAGCCTCAGAGTCATTATTATGCTGCATGCAAACTGAGCTTATGCAGGCACTTAATGCCTAATTAAAGTAACTTTAGTGCCCAGAATAGCACTTTTCTGTGTTTGTGACAACATGCTGGTAATACTCACATAACGGGTTTAGACTCCCTTGCCATAGCAAACGAGCTAGACTACATCACTGCATCCACAGTTTTCCTCATCGACCTGAAAACTTTAACCCCCATTTTTCTTCTTGACCTTTCTTGTTGTCGCTGCTCTGTCTCGGAAAGCCAGAACAGACAGCTGCTTTGAATGCAGTACTACTGCTATGTACTTACATAGAAATACAGAAAGGAGAGGTTGTTTACAAATGAGAATGTGTAGTAAATGTGTATTCATTTATTTAAATAAGGGGCGATGCACATGAATAATACAACGTGGGTTTTACACCAGCCAGAAACGAACCCAGAGGAAATAATTGCTGAGCTCTGGTGATCTTCCTTCAGGAGGTTAGCCAGTCTGACAATGTGAAACCCCTCTTTCATCTGGCACATTATTTTCATTGCAATACACATCTACAGTAAGCAAGCTGCTGAATGTAACGGTGCGGACAATGTTATCTGAAATTGAACTCAGGTTTGGTGCATGAGAGTTCCTGCTATCATCAGGTAGAGATGGGATTGACCCTGAGAGATAAATGGAGCGGTGTAATTATGTGTCTTTATCAGGTCCAGGCAGCCCCGGTGCTGGAAGAAGTCATCCGGGCTGTGTCCTTGTCATCTCCTCATGAATGGCACGCTGGCCAGGAAGCACGATGCCAGCGTGGCCCCATGGCACTGCAGCAGGGACGGTGCCTTTTCGGGCAGTTACTCTTTTTATAGAGCATCAAAACACTGATGCATGCGGAATGGCACAGTTTAATGTTACTACAGGTTAAACTGGCTGTCTTCCCTTCAATAAGCCACATCTCATAGCATGTTTGACTCTTATTCCACACAAAGAAAAGGAAATATTTCTGCCCAGGATGAAGGAGGCCTTTCCAAACAGTTGTGGGAGCACATGTGAGCTGCGTTCAAGCACTCCCATGTAAACATAGACATCTCACTGTTAGACCTGTGCTTCTCAATGGAGCCCCTGTCTGCCCAAACTGGTATTTCAGCTGATTTAACCCATTAGCGCCCGCTTCTTGTGCGCTGTCACACACACACATACACACACACACACACACACACACACACACACACACACACACACACACACACACACACACAGAGGAAGCAGCCGTCATGTTTGATGCATGTGATGTGAACTGACAGCAAAACACTTAGTGTTCGCAGGAATATTCAGGCCAGTGAGCCGCTCTGGCTGTCAGCAGGGCCGAGGCACAGCGGCAACAGGATGCTCCTTCCACGCTGTGTTAGAGCACTGTCCTGGAAGAAAAAAAAAGGATGTGGGAAATGCAGTTCGCTCCTTGACTGAAGCAGGTTGTGTTGTGAATGACATCATCGGGATCCTTGTGTGGACGGACCGACACACATACACACTTTTACAAAGATTAAATCAATAATAGATAAGAACAGCAAATTATGTGGAAGAGAACCTGCAGTAAAGACTAGACTTTCTGCGTTCAAGTCGAATTTAGCTGAGAGATCTGCTTCACACTATACTGTGTGCTGCATTGCATTGTAGTGAATCACGCTTGTTTTTGTTCACCTCTAATCTGTTGTGCTGGATATATTTTTGTCTCCGTCCTCCTTACTATCTGCCTTATCTGTTCCTGAGTAAAGGTGACAGGCTGTTTTTCCTGCAGCCGAAGCCATTTATACGATGAAGTATGAATCGAGCTTCCGAAAAAACACACTGGCTGTGTGAGGATACTGTGTGAAGATGAAAAACGTTTGAGGAGCAGGGAGAAAACAAAGGCCTATTAAGACCACACTCGCTTTCCATCACATGCCTCAAACCACATGGGTTTTCTCTTCTGCAAAGTAGCACTTCTCAAATTACCAATAGATTTGGAAAAAACATAACCATTCTCTTGAATAGATTAGCTGTGTAATAACCCCGCTTTATCCCAGAGTATCAGCTGAGTGCAAAGACACCGTCGAGATCAACATAAGCATGATTAGGCTATGAGCAGCTAGTCTTTTTCATAACTCGTTTGAGGGCCTCATTCCACTCCAGCTTGTCTTTGAGATAATGTCCTATTTAATTAGAAATTGGAGATATCACATTGTTTTTTAATGAGAGGAGCACTTTACCAGAGCATATGAGGCATCAGAGAATCATACACAAGAAGGATAATGGCTGCACGCGAGGGCTTGGGGGATTCAGACAAGATGCATTTTCACTCAGCTGCTCTTTATTCCCTATTCTCTATTCTCAGAATGCTTTCCTCTAATATACCTTAACATGGAGAGAGGGAGCACTTCAGGTGTAATTCTGTACAATGGATGTGTAAAAGTCCCAGATTCTCTGATTGCTGTTTTTCCTTTTGTTTTAACTGTACACACACGTGCGCGCACACACACACACACACGTGATAATACTGTATTTCACCCTCGTATAATCTCTTTTGTTCTGTGATTTCCGTCTAGGGCACATCAGCAGGGTGGAATGCAAATGTGCACGCTTGCTTGGGGAGAACATGGGAAGAGAGCGCTGAGCCATGAAAGCTGGTGATGCAGGTTTTCAGCAGGTCTCTAATTCCTCTGCCAGCTCTGTGGCACGCTCACAGGCTTTGACCTTTTACTGTGTCACTGTCATGGAGGGATGGGATGCAGAAATATACGCCTCTCTTAGACCAGGGGTCACTGAAAAGTGCCAAAAATCCCCCAACTATTTTCATTTGGTATGCGTCCAGCCCCTGAAACAGACCCTTGAAGCACTGAAGTTATATTGAGGTATAAAGGTTGGTAAATGCACCTCTGACTGCAGATGCATCTCAGCTAACAAGGCCAGTTAATGACTTGTCAGCTGGCAAAGGTTAATGTGTGATGTATCAGTGAAGCAAAGGGTAATTTATAATAGATATACCTTCTTAGGGGAAAAGCGCGCACGTTTAGATTTCATATTCGATTAGCAGCATCAGCCAAGTGGAAATCATTCCGGGAGCTTATAGTTTCAGGATATAGCCAGGATTTTGAACCACTGAGGCTCATCTTGAGATGTTCAGTGCGCACAGGTCACAGGAACAATTAAAAGTTTACTGTCATCCTTGTTCCCACCACTCGTCTTCTCTCTCTGTTTCCTCATCCAGAATCACTGTTATCTCGGACACTCAGCTGCATGTATCATGACTGTCTCTCCAGCTTGTCTGGGAAAAGTGTCCTGTTTCCCCCCGTCAATCTTTATGCTAAGATAAGCGTTTAAAAATACAGCCAGTTCAGTCCAAAACATTGCTGTTAGCCTTTAAAAACATACAGTGTGCAGCTGTTTTACTGTCAACTTTACTTCTGTTTGCTAAAATCCCCAAATTCTCAGAGACATAACAGGGAACATGATGACGTCTGTGTCCTCAATTGTTCTTTCCTCAAAGTGCCAAATGTGAAGTGGATTTTGAGAATTGAGGCTGTGCAGGTGACAGTCGTTGCTGTATTCGCGCTGAGATGTGGGAGGTCCCTCACTTATGATTTGTACTTGGAGGTGTGAGATATTGATGCTGTCGACATAATGATAAGAACTCTGTCAGCATGTCAGAATGCTTGCTGCTAATAGGAACTGTGCTTTCATCACCGCAGCACCCCGCAGGCTCTAAAATGTCAATGACAGCATTGTGACTTGAATAAGAAATGTCCCTGTGAGGAGAGTGGCCCGAGCCATCAAACTGTGATCACTTGTGGTCGCAGGCAGAGGATGGATAAACCAGGGCTGCAGCCCCTGACAAGGTGCTGACAGATACCCGGCTTCGCTCCCCACCACATTCCTGTGATTTATCACCTCGCTGACACCATTGTGTCTCCGCTTCATGGGGGAATAAAACATGATTGGCACATGTCCTGGACAGAGACACCAAAAGAAATAGAAAAGAGTTGCTTTCTGCTTTAAGTGTTGAATTCAGCAGAGCTTCTGCACATATTGAACTGTCTGTGATAACCTCAGCTAAGGATTCATTACAGAAGAATCAACAGTTAGCAGTAGTTAGAGATTAGACTTAAAATCATTCTTTTCTTCAAACACATTTTTTCAGCCGTGTGTGCTGAGCTAAGTCCACTTTTTCCTGGTTTCACTTTTTCATTGTCGTTTTACTTGTTTAAGGAATTTCTTGGAAATGAGTCCAACAAATCTGAACGACACATTAATTCAGTAGAAACTGTAAATTCTTAATTTGTTTGCATTGTACCACTATTTGAAATGTTGCATTTGCATTGAAAACAACCAAAACAAGTTGTTATTTTTTGCATTTAAAAACAGAAGATTTTCTGAACTCGTGTTTTTAGTTTTTAACGAGGTAAAGAAATAGTTTCACATATCGGGGAAACAAGAAGATTTCCTCTCTTGCCAAGAATTAAATGAGAAGATAGATACCACCCTCGTGTGTGTTTGTCAGATATGAAGTTACAGCTAGCAGTAGTTAGCTTAGCTTAGCTTTTAAACTGGTGAAACATGTATATGTGCCTGATTATTCTTTGCTGGGAATAAACAAATGAGATATAATAAATGTTGATTAGTGAGCCTGAGACAATTTTCCAGGCTAGCTGTTTACCAGTCTTAATGCTAAGCTAAGTATCTGCTAGCTACAACGTTAGCTTCACATTTACCTTACAGACATGAGAATGGCGCCTATCTTCTCGTCTCATTCTCGGCATGAACTGAAAGCGTATTTCCCAGGATATCAAACAATTCCTTTAGTGGTTGTGTTTTGTTCTTTCGTGCTCTCTTAAGTAGCCTGAGTTTCAGGCATCGTCCCCTCTGGCCCTGCCTCCGCTCAGTGAAGCCCTTCTGGCTGACTGGCTGACGCTGCTGGCTCTGTTAAGATTAGATTTGAATTTATGAAGATTGCCTCACCTGGCGCACCGCTGTAATCTATGCTGCTGTAGTAATTCACGTTTAGGCCCTCATTTCCAATGCGGTCAAGAAGACCCATATTTCACCATGACAATGTAATCACAGTTCCACATTAAAAAGTCATTATTGTTTAAAATCGGGGCCCTGACTGAGAAAACACTGACTATACTATAGCTGTCTTTGGCATTCACACGGATGTTTACCCAAGAACAGAGGGCAGCGTGATTTAAACACACGCTTACAACCTTATTGATCACATGGGGGTTTGAACACACACACACACACGCACAGTAATATCATTGTCTGTTGGATCCACTTGTGGTTTTTGTGCTGATTAGCAGGTAATCTCGGTAACAAGCTTTGATCCCTGCAGATTAGCAGAGGGATAAGTACACAACATGTTTGTTCTGATAGCTTAGACATGCTATAATCCGTCTTCGCTCCATTGCCCAGTGGTCTTAGATGTGAAGTTTTTCATGTATTTTTCTCTGTTTAGCTGTAATAAAAGCCAGCTTTGCCTAATGCCAGAGGTCAGGCTGTGTGCTTTATAAAGTAATGGAGCCGATTAGGTGTTTTATATCCTGAAAACCAAAACACGGTGCTTATTAGAACAGGCTTTTAGAAGAATTTATTCCACTGTTTTTCCAGCAAGTTGAGACACCTGAACCTTAATACTCCCTGTCTTCCAGTTAGTTACTCACACCAGATATTTCCTCCTGAATCTCATTTCAGAACATTTTGAGGTGTTTCATCTTGATTTCATTGAACGATAGAAGGAAGTCTTCACTGTGAGTCTGGATAAGTCCTCAGGCGTAGTGTTTTACAGCTGACTGCTCGGCGCACCAGCATAGCTTTGATTCTGACCCCGGAGGTCCTCGTCCTCGATTCTCTTTCAGCAACAAGGTAAAATTAGAGAACAAAGAAATGATCAGCTCATTTCATGTGATCTGGATATCATCTGTCATGTTTTGAAATTATGTCTTGAGGGGAATAACCTCTGTTTTTTGTACATGTTTCACTAACTGGTGCAGTTGACAAGCAAATCAGATCAAATCAGTCGTTGTGGTTCCTTTTCTTCATTTTCTCTCGTACCTCACCCTGACCTTATCAGGATGCATTCATTGGTGAACCATTATTGACCTCCCTCTTCGCCCAGACTTTAATCAGCATGATTTCAGTAAGGATCAATAACTTCTTTTCATGTCTCACACTTTTCACAATTTTTTTTTCTTCCGCAAATCAATACGGTGCGTGATGTGTTGTTCTTCAACCGCCTCGCCATCCACACGCCAATGTGAGACGAACATCGGCTCCATTCAGCTTTTACTTGTTCCTGTCAAAATGTCGGTTACACGTGGTAACATCTCCTCTTTCTTTATGGCTCTTGTAATGGTTTTCTACCACAGTAAACATATTAAACACAGGCCGAGGAGATTAAGATTGCATAAAGAACATTAAAACTGAAATTGCTCTTAATCCATATTCTTGTACAAGAGCATTTCTTTAATGAAAAGGCTCCTGTATGAAGTCATCCCTCACAGAGTCTTTGATCCATTTAAATCGATTCAAACATAAAACCAAGTCTTCTGTATTACAGATGTATCATGCCTGCAACAGAAGGGCAATGTGGTTTCTGTGAAATGCATATCCAACCCCAGATCAGTGGGGATTGCAGAGCCTTTGTTAGTGCTGAAGCTTTGTTTTCCTCTAGATTTATGATCGTTGCAGGGAGTTGGCAGGAGCTTGTGTGATTACTGCTTACACACTGATTTATACCTCACTTTTAATTATCTGAGGGGGTCTGCAGCTTGCTGATGCCAATACATCCCTTCTTTTGGGACCAGGAGGGGGAAAAGGAGCCCTCTCTGGTTTCCACCCCACCCATTCTCTCTCTGTCTGGGATACTGGACTTAAACAGTGATCCACTGCGCTTCTGGCAGGGTCCCAGTCCTCCCCAGAGCCGAGCAGACGGATGTCTCTGACATTCATACCCAGTGTGGGATCTGAAAGGAGGCTTTATGGAAATATGAAGCTGCTGTCCACTGGACATGTAACTCTAACTAACACTCCCCGACGGCCTATAAATTATATGGTCGTGAGAGCCACACAAATCACTTCCCCAAGCCCATCTTCTCTATAGTTAGTCTCTACTTTTTCTTTTTTATGGAGTCCTCTGCTGTGAAATTACAATGGGCAAGTCTCATTTCAGCAACAAGCTATTTCCCAACTCATTTAGTATTCAGTTTTCATACTTGGTGTGTAGGATTTGAAAAATCTATTAGTGCCCCTACTCTGCTCTTAATTCTGAAAGTTAATTGGATAAGAACGCAACAAGTGACAGGTTAAGTCATTTCAAGCATCATTCCCATGATTCACTGCTAATGTAATCTCAACACATTTTGTTTATTACAGTGGAAAGACACAAGGGCCTTTAAATCTTCCTTAATGAGATGAGCATTATGAAATTAGAATAAGAAAATCTATACTGGTCAAGGATCTCTCTCCCCTTTTAAATACCTTCCTGAGTAAATCCACCTGGAAAATAATAAGTAGGCAAAATATTGTTGAACTTGTTTTAGTGAGACCCTAAAGAAAACTAAAGCCTCATTATCTCAGTGATTTAAGTTGAATAATGAATACAGGATCTATCCAGGGTTAAAATGGTTAATGTGCATCTTGTCTTGGTCTTAAATCCAATCACAGTTTCTCCTCACAGTTTCGCCTTGGCCCCGTATTTTGGCTTAAAGGCAGAGGAATTATAAAACTAACATGGGCTGCAAAGAAACTTTCCTGATGTCAGTTTAAGTCTAAGAGAAAATGGAAGACCTTATGAAATCACATCTTCTACTTTAACTGAAATTAATACGGATTAGTAAACACCACAACATGAAACAGTTTTACCAATGTTTGACGTATCTGTTGATAATCCTGACTGAACGGCCTGAACGCTGCGTGCAGAGGGACATGTCTTGGATTTAAGGAGGGTTCATTTCATGCAGGACTCTTTTGTGTTTCCTAATTATTTTTAATGTCTGTCATTAAACTGTCCCCTGAGGGAGGAACCCAGTCCTCTGTCTGTTTGGACCTCGTATCAGCAGCCAAAGCAGCCTCCCTATTAATCCTCCTTTTGTCCCACAGACCTGCTATGTGTCTTCCTCAGCAATCAACAACACAAGAGCAGCGGCAGTGAGAGGCCATTAACGAGCTGGAGTTGAAGAGATAAAACAGTGTAATGCTTATCATCGCTCTGTGTGCCACTATCCACACTTTAAACGTCTGTGGGTTTGCGCTTGATAAACTAAGTATCATAAGGTGATATAAGTGCTCACTCACACAAGAAAAAAGTACTGAATTTGAAGTCAAGAACCAAAACTGAAAACAGAAATTCACTCCACTTGTCAGGAATATATGACACCAGAATGGAATATAATGGTATTACCGCAATCCGTCAAGCCGATTTTGTCATTGGTTTTAAGAGAAAAAAGATTGTTAGACTGAGCATTAAATCAAAGGATTTGTAAAGACAAATAATTTTAGGATTTTCCATATCATTAAGTCACTCTTCAACACTGACTGCTGCTGCCTGAGCCCTGGGGATATGCAGATGACAGCAGACAGAGCGAGCCGTGGATGTTGAGTCGTCACACACATTATCCTCATTTCCTCGAACGCTGTCTCCATCTCTCTCTCTCATCGCTTCCTCTGTCTGTCTCCTCACCTCAATCCGCTTCAATCCCATTCAAAATTTCGTAGCTGAAAATCAGCGGCGGCTATTTCACCTGATTAGATCAGTGCGTGGGGCTCTGTTGTGTGAGCAGGTGTGGTGTGTGGAGGGGCTCCTCTGCAGCTCCTCCACATGGGGGGTTGTAATGAGATTAGTGGAGCCTGCAGGACCTAACACAGGAGATGTGGTGATCTGATTAGGGGCAAAGGACACTGTAACTTTTAGAGGCCTGTGACTGTGAACACTCCCAAGACCACCACTCAGAAGCTTTTCCCTGTCAGAAAACACAAGCTAAGCAGAAATTTTGGGCTCATTTTGACCCTCAGCTAACAAAAGATTTCCCATCCTGGTGTCCTGTTCCTCACTGTGGACACCCTCTAAGTGAGGCTAGGTGTGTGTGTGTGTGTGCAGAGGTGTGTGGTGAAGGTGGTGGGCATGGGGGGATTGGTGGTGTCACATTGATGGATTAGTCCGCTCATTGCTAGCTCCAGCGATTAGGTCAGCGGCCCAAGAGACAGCAACACGTCTTCTGAGAAATGCTGATGCTAGAGTTACTTACCGATTATAAGTCACCGCATCACCGCCAAGCGGAGCTGCACACACTCACCGAGCTGCAGTGAATAACACAGCAGTCCCCCTCAGAGAGAAGGGCGACAGACTTCAGAGAGTTAGAGGGGTTTATTCGGCCAGATCGGCCCTCTCGGAGGAAGGTCTGAAGCTGACATCGCCTCTGTGTTCAAAGCCCATATCCTCTAAACACATTCACGCCTTCTTTCTTTTTCTCTCTCTGGCAGTGAGAAAGTGCAGAGTGGCAACAAACACACACACACATTTAACTGCTCGGCTCTCGCGACGCCATCCTCTTTCACAATAATGCCATTCCCCTCTTCCCAGCAGCCCACTTTCATTTGTTCAGTAGTGAATTCTCTGGCTGTTAAACTGAAGGATTGACTGTGCTGCTTGTCAAGCTTTTATCTTTTGCCCTGATTCATTTTCATTTCCACTATGAAAGGGAGGACAGAGCGGCATCCAGAGCCATTATTTTGTCTGAGACAAGCCGATCTCGCTACAGAATCCAAAGACATATCATCTTGTGCGAGTCATGCCATTGTTCCTCAAAGACATTGCAACATTACTGTACTAAGAGAGATGATTGCAGTCGAGTTTTATGGACTATTACAGTGAGAGCGATGGAGCTGGTGACCACAAAGTAATGGCATCCATCTGCACCACACCACTGGGTTTAACATGCATAAATGTGATTACAGTGGAAAAACTGTTTATTTCTGTCTTATTACCTTACTAGAAATTGCACCATATTGTCTTCCATGATAATCTCATTTCCCATAAAAAGACCATTTTGTAAAATATCCAGCTTGTCTCTTTCACTTTACAGGACACTCTCTTTCTGGTGGTCAGTTTCTGTTTTTGCTGTTTCCAGCATCCAGAGATGTCCTGTTGCCTCATTAAGCCCTTTATCATCTCGAAATCTCTTGCTTATGAGCAGTAAAGCCTTGCAGTCCATTGCTCCCATTGCATATGAAGGCTCCAACCTTCACCATAAAAATGTGCCCTCTTCTATTTCCAAAGCATGAACGTGATGATGGATCAAACCTTAGATCAGACTTCATCGTATCGGTCATTCTAACATAATTACGTGAAGAGGATTTGTTTCTCTGCATATTCTTAAGTAAAGCTTCACATCCCCATATTGATGAGTCCATAAACGGTAACTGCGCAGTGGCTGGCATTAACTCTCCTGGACAGAAAACAAAAGGATGTGAATGAGGGGGGAACTCCCGCTGTAGTAAAAGCCTCAGCCACAGGAAGCGCCACTGCCGCAGCATCATAAAGATAAGAAGACAGGTGTTTTCTCTGCTCTCCAGCCATGTGCCACTGTGTTGGCTTTTGTCTGAACACACACGCACTCCTTTGGATGGATGCTTTTTATGGCACACGTCACAGAGAAATACACTTCTATTTCCCCTGATTGCTGTTGTCTCGTGTGCAGTTATCGTGCTATTGTCACTGTTATATTGGTGGAACTAATGGATCTGATAGGACTGTGTTTGCCAAGCCCCATACATTCTAATAATATGCTGTTTTATATATAAATAGCTTTATGTGGATGTGGTGTTGCATTTGCAGAGTTTTCACAATGATTTCTAATAAATTCTCGTCATTGTAATGAAAAAATCTAATTGGTCCTCCATAATGAGATGAAATGCCTTGAATGACATTAGCAGATTATATTACAGTTGTATGAATCTTGTACAAATTAAGAAATGCCTGTAGTTGCATTTAGGGAAAGCACATTGTGGATGTGATAAAGACTGCCACCCTCCGTGTTTAAAAGAAGACGTGTCTGCCCTCTTCAGGCCTGGAAAATAATTTGGAAATGTGAAACTGCCAGCGTACTATACAGCAGATGATCTGATTCTCAATGTCAGAAAATCCAATTAACCCAACAGGTGTGGCAGATGCAGCATTGGGTGTATCTCAGCAGGTGTGCCCCCCCCCCCCCCCATCTTATTTTTTTCCCTTCTTCAGAGGCCCTGAAGGGGAATATCTAACTGAACTCACCAGGTAACTTATTTGCAATTAGATTTGTTTTATTTGCCCCATTTCTCCCCAACAGCATCTGTAGCTGCTGCTGGAGCTGGAGCCAATTACTCCTTCAGTAAAAACGAAGAAGTGCAGAACTCTCTCTCCTTCTCTCTCTCCCTGTGTGTGCGTGCACGTGCGTGTGTGCGCTTGCAGAAGTGCATCTACAATTTGTGACAATTCCCATCCAGAGACTGGAATTCTCTGGGGGACTTCCAGGAAATTACACCTTGCTCTCATATCATTCCATCTTCTCTGAGCCTGTTGAGCTGCCCACTTCCTCACCAACTCCCCCCGCTGCAACTGACACAGTTACTCCACCTCTATATGGCAACAAAATGTTACAGCAGCCCAGTTTTTCAAAAGCCATTTCATTTTTCACTCTTGTCTGGGACTTGCAGTAATGGGCTCCTCTCACTCCACAAGGTTCCATCAGTAAAACACATTCAGCCCAATACTCGCTGGCCTTCTGCGACCTCAGACAGCGGATGCAATTATGACAGGCCTAATGCCCTACTGGACTGCACTGCCAGACTGCTTTTAGCCAGGCAGGGCTCGGCGCTGTGCTGCACACACACCGTGGAGTTTTCCCTTTCCAATCCCGTCAGGATTGACATCAAAGTGACATCATTGTAAGCCAGAAGGCAAAAATGGAAACTTAACAGCCACCAAATGAGAAATACAGCCCCACTCATAGAAACCATGCAATACCTCCATTATTTCTTACAAGGAGAACAAAAATGAAAATGTCACTTCCTTCACCGACAGGCCTACACACACAATCCGAGGAGCATTTCTTCAGGATTATACACAGAACCTCAGTCTTTACACCTGGACCATCTAAGGTCTGACAGTAAGCTGCACAGAGATCTTCACGTACATTATGTCTGGATGGTTTCAGGAGAATAGAAGCTGAGGATCAGGGCTTGTACGCTAGATTGATCTCCACTGAGAGCTACAGGAGGTGCAGGTTGTGCTGAGGTTTCCTTCCTGTTGGGTTCATTCTCCTCTGACCATCAGGCAACAAGCATGCTAAACCCACATGTACTGGCTGGTGAGCAGGAAGAGACTTGAATGATGAATGTTTGGCTTTTAGTGGCTCCCCCCTGTGCTGCACCAACATCACCAGACAAAGAATAAATTAAGGGAGAGCCACTGAAAATTGTGTTTCCATGCCAAGACGTTTTGAGTGGCCTCTGGAAGCTGTTGAAGGGGGTTTGCCATTAGAGGCTGCATCCTACATACTAAAATAAAATTAGCTTCTTCATCCGAGGACAAACTCCTGATTTTTAGCTATAGCTGCGAAGCTCTGTGGATGTCAGTGTCACTCCGTCATGCAGCTAGTTAGTCCACCACTTTGGACTCGATCGATCTGACTGACTTTGGTGATCTTCTGGCTTTTACTTCGCCGCGAGGTTGACATTTGTGGTTTTTAGTGAGATGTCTCAACAGTTATTGGAGCTCCACAGTGCTTGTGTGCAGCCTCACAGAGCTGCTAGCATGGCAGCTTGTTTTTAATTCTAATGGAGAATTTGGGCATCACATACAGTACGTTTAGTTCAGTTTTCCAACATTTACATACAGCATGTACAGCATGTATTTGTAAAGGGAATTTAAAAGGAAATACATGTGTAAGCCTGCTTCAGAACAAGCTGTTTTCCTGTGCCTGAACAAGGTTAACCTACGACAGTGACTACAACAATACAACAATGAATAATTTTTTTGCTTCAGTGCAATGCCTGATTTACAGTGATGCAGTGATTGGGAAGTAGCAGGAAAGGAAAGAATGTCGTGCATTGTTAGACACATAATACATCATCTAAAATCACAATGACATTTGAAGTTAATGTTTACGTTTTGAATGTGAGTTCATGCCTGTCTGTACTGAACTGAACAATACCACACAGAGTCTGGACTGGTCTTTTGTTGGGTTTGTCTATTTGCTTCATGGTGTAATCCTCCCCTCATGATGTAGCAGTGAAGCATTGAAATTATACCAGAAAACAGCATGTGGTTAGGATACATCCTCCAGTAATAAAACCAATATTGTGAGATAATTATCATGGATTTTACAATATGCCTACTGCATTTCTCCTTGAGGGAAAACTGTCAAGCGTTTGCAGATGAATTTTGCTTTTATTAGCTCACAGTAAAACACTGCCTTACTATCTTAGTTGTAATATAAGAGCCTAGCTTTATAGTCAGGGGAACCTGTGATAAAAAAAAAAATAAATAAATAAGCGCATCAGTGGTTGCATACTAATGTAAATGTGCAGGATAATGCACGTCATATAGTATCATCACTTGGTTTAATGTTAGATATTTTGTGAGATATAACAAATGTCCAGATGGGCCCACAGTGTGGATGCTGACCCGCTGGGCCACAACATTAAAAAATTTGCCAATCTGTATTCTGTTGTTGCCAGAAGCTTATATGCAAAAGATACACTTGTTATTCCCAAAGCAACCACAGAAGGTTGCATATAAATAGTAAAATTAAACCGTGAAGTTGAATTCTGCCAATTTGCTCTTGAACTAATAAAATAACAAACTATATAAAATATTGAATCCAATTCAGTTGTTTTCTTAATGTAAATATCCCCCCTCAGTCTGCTTGAGAGCAGGAGAGCCACTTAACATACGGCACAGAATCCTTCCAACATGTATTTTTCTTCCTGAATTTCTGCACACAAAGTGGTTTCATCCTCCAAATACTCGTGTGTCTTGGTTTTTGATTGCCTGCAGAACCTAATAAAATACATGTAAGTCTTATTCTTGGAGAGGCTGGCATGTTTGTTTTATTGTTATGTGACTGCAGAGTGACAGCAATGATGTGAGCGAGGGAGGGATCAACACGTCAAGGTTTCTGAGCGGCATTAAAACCAAATTACTGCTATGCATCATGCCCAACTGAGCTAAGGGAATTGCTTACCTTTTATCGTGAAGAATGTCTCTAAAAATACATGTTAAACCAACTACTGGGCAGTTGTGGCTAATTATTCTAACCTTTATAGCAGACACAAATCCACCAGCAGCTGTTTCCGGCCAGCCGTGGGTTTTGCCTCAGTCTAATTTACTGCTTGGAAGGTAATTCTGCAGTTTTAGTACGTTTTACCTCAGTGTTGTATAACAGAAAAGCAGCAGTACACACTGACACTCACTGGAGCAGCAGGTTAGTTTCTCTGACTGCCTCTTTGCAGCCTGTCAGAATGAGCCATGGCTGAGCAGGTGGGACTGTCCCACCGCAGAGATGTATGCATCAGGAAGCTGTAAATTCTCCACCGCCTTCCATTTGTTTACGCCTCCTGTTTCCCGCCAAACAAACTACTAGATTTCCCAGGAGAGCTCCCCGGCCCCCACACGGCGTCCTCAGTGGACATGCTTTACGGCATCACAGCCAGATGAAAACAGTTAAAACACCATTTTTAAAAAGGTGTGTTTGTGCGGAGGGCAGAGCAAGGCTTAGATTCGCCTCCATTATTAGCACAAAACCCGAGCATGCACTATAAATCGGCATGCGATCACGCCTGTCATTCTTTTGAATAAATGCTCTGATTCATTTTGCAGACAAGCAATTACGCTCAGATTTTATTTTAATCCATCTCCTGATTCATGCAGCAAGACCTACAGCACAAGGGTGGAGGAGGAGCGGGACATGCTGTAGCGTGGAGAGGAAATTTTTCAAACGACTATCATGCTGATACATGTGCAGTACATGTCTAGTACCATGGTGCTCATCCAGTGGCACTGCTGGGACGGTATCATGTAGTGTGGATCAGCTGGATTGTCCTGTTTTTGTCTTTATACCACATTGATTACACTGTAAAAAAAAGATGGATCAAATGCATTTTACATTTGAGCTGTCAGTCTATTAGTTTCCTTTATGATCATCTTTCAGATTTTTTAATAAAACCTTCCCTCTGTTGTCAAGCTCAAGCTCATTATATACAGTATGCACACTCTGAGATTTCTGGCTCTTTCTCTCTTAAATGAAAATCCAAATTATGTCAAAGCCGCCATCCCAGATGGATTCTGTTAATTAGGCACACTGAAATGTCAGCAAGCTTCTCATTTGATTTTTTTCTACGCTGATTAGAGATGGTTAAGCTGGGCCTAAATCTAGTCTAAACCTTGTGCGGGTGAGTGTGAGTGTGCACCTTATATTTGAATTTTATGTCTCCGTGCCAGAATGTTTTATTAACGTGGTGCCTCACAGACGAGTTGACATATTTCACTGGTGAAGGACGTGACCCTGGCTGTTTATTCCCCATGATGAAATTGTCCGGAGGTTGATGACTCTGTAAATAAACAGTTCATGGAGCAGTAGCTCTTGGCTTCCGATGACCAACGTAATTATTATTGTGTAATCATCACGGAGCAGATGTGGATGTCCAGGTGGATTCCTACAATTCAAAGAGACGTAAGAACCACACCTGCATCCTATCGTCGGCCTATGGCACAGTACCTTTGGCTCAGGGTGTAATTTCTACTTGTAAAAATCCTATTTCTTTTAGAAGTGCGCCACCCTCCACCACTTCCAGTGTCACTAACATACTGGTGTCCTCAAACTGAAACAAAGCGAGCTTCCCTGCATGTTTTTTTTTTGTTTTTTTTTTTTGGTAGGTTTCGATTCTGAGGGGACAATTACAGTATATTATTTTCAATAAAGATTTTACAGCAATCAAAGCTGAGGCAACAAAGGAGAAGGTTCCTTTGGCGAGATTTGATTTTGGTGATGAAAAATGTATCTTAGCCCAACCTGCTTTAAGAAAGACGAATGTCTCCTCAAAAATCCAACAGCCTCCTCGCTGTGTAAGGGACGCATCATTGGGACCTCACAAACCCAATTACACCCGATGAGCAGACCCGGTCATACAGAATTGAATCTAATTTACTGACAATTAATGGACATCATGTGGCAGGAGCTGTCTGTTAACACCAGAGCAGCTGAAACCTGGACCGTGACACAGAAACAGGAAGTCTGGCAACTGCTGCAGTAGAGTTCATGAGTGATTTAAAAAATCAGTTGACCTCATCACGTCATTATCATTAGCTGAAAATGTCTTCATTAGTACGTCAAATAGTACAGTATAAGATTATTCACTTCCCGATGTGCACATTTTGTAAAATTATCAGTGTCTTACTGTATAGCAGCCCTGTTGTACCATCTTAATTGAGCTCTGCATGTTCTGTAAGTCATCAGGAGATGTAGTTTTCTACCTCAGCCACCTTACCATGCTTTGTCAGCACAATTTACTGCCTATAGATCCACTGTATGGACAATCTATAAAGCCCTCCCTCCTCACGCCCACACAGCTGTTTGAAACTGTGTTGCAGAGGGAGAAATTAAAGGACCAAGCAAACAGGGATCTATAAACATATTATGTGCTGTTGTTAATGGAAATGTCATCAGCAGAAATCTCACAGCTCTATTGAGCGATGAGCCAATTTCCCTGACTCTCTCTAAACCACTCGCATGTAAAATGGCTGGAAATTCCCGGGATTAAGTATGTACAGTAGCACCAGCTCACCACCAAAAACAAAACGACCAAATTTTCCAACCAATTAAATTTAAAAGCCTCTTATCCCGGTTTTGAATGGACCATAATAAAAAGGAATTTGCAAGTAGAAGTGGAGAGCTTCTCTTGGAGGATGAATAATGACACATAAACATTTACTGTGTGTGGCCAGTCCCTGCTAGTCACTGGCCCTCTCTGCCCTTCCATGAGAACACCCCTCCCCCTCCCCCTGACCCTATTGAGTTATCATAAAGTGAGGTGTGTGTCTCTGAAGCCTGTGTCAGTGGTTGATTGACCGTGACGCTGACCGTAGCTCCTCCTGAGGCAGCACCATCACACAGTCACGGTCACGGCTGTGGGTCACTGAGTGTGGAAAGAGGTGACGCTTAACCTTTAATGCTCTCATTGGCATTCCTTTAAACCTGTGAGATGCTGCTCCTGATGTGAAGTCATGCCAGAGGAACACATCGAAATACAGTTTCTCAGCTTTACATTAAAAAGCAGGAGTCGTTATCAGAGTGCTGTTTTGCCTGATAGTTGTGGTTGACTACACTCTGCTGCTCTGATCAACAGTAATATCCAACAAATTAGCATTTTATTAGCATTTAATGAAAGTGAAGGTGAAATGGGCTCTGCAAAGAGCTTCAGTTTATCAGATTAGGGACATGCAGTAGTCCCTGAGATGTCTTAGGAGAGCTCTCACAACAAAGACAAAAATAGGCTGTTGTTTTAGCTAAATGCCAGCAGCATCATGTTATCATGCTCACACTGTGCTAACGTTGATGTGTATCAGTATAGTGTTTACCATGTTCAGCCCTGGAGGAAAAAGCAGGGTGTCACCAAAGTCCATGGGAATCATCCTCATCCTCTATTAACAGTCTGTTGAGACTCTGGACCAAAGTGGTGGATGAGCCAACACACTGGCATTGCCATCTATAGAGCGACATGGCTAGCTTGGCTAAAAATAAAATGAATTAGCTTCAGTGAGCTAATGCATGTGTTTTAAAGGTTTGGTCTTGTGCTGCATACAAAGCAAAAAAGCGCTATTGTCAAAGCATTTTATTTTGATTTATTTGACAACTTGAATCTACATTTAATGACTGCGTGCCTGGATTTCCATCAGACACATTCTATGGTTTGTTGTAGCTGACTCCTAAAAAATGCATTTATTATCATTTAATGATTGTCATCCAAATTGTCTCCCTGTTTGCTCTTGTTTTGGAAAAAAAAAAATAAAATATTCTGAAGGGCATTCATTTTAATGTAGTATCCCACAGTAGCTCTGTTGTCACTGTGTCTGTGGTTCTTTGTGGCTCCGTTTAGTGGAAAAAGGTGAAAACAGTCAATGTGGCTGTTTTTTGTTCCTCTCACCTCAGATTCAGCCTCAGACATCATCTGTCCTGGAGTGCTCTGCTGACTGAAGCTATCTGTTTGTCTTTGGCTCAAATTGGGAAAAAAAAAAAAAAAAATCACTGCGCTTTGTTGTTGTCATGAAAGACTCTCTGATCTCATCATTATTGTTCCACTCAGACGCCCCTGAAGGGGAGCAAGCAGCCAAATGTGACCGCTTTGATGGAGTGGCCCACACCTGCATGATTATGCAGGAAGAGGTGGAACACGGAAGAATGGAAATGATGAAATGATGAGCAGCAACAAGGCCGGCGAGGCCACAGGTGCCTTGTTAACGCTTGAGCCTGATTGACAGGTAGCATGCCGTCCATGTTGAATTCATCACATACATTAACCCAGTGACCTATTCCACTACTGGAAAGATCCTTCGCTAGACTAACACCATGGCAACCTACCGTGAGTGGATGCTGTGTGGACAAGACATTTACAGCCTAAAATCTCATCAGTGTGTCATTTATTTATTGTTATTTAAATAGAGTTTCACTGAAATGCTGTAATATGATTTTCTGCTTGGTTTTCTTATGATCGGCCCCCCTCTTGCGGAGAAATAGCGAACCAAAGACCCAGGTGGTGCTCGTAATGACTGTGCGCAGTATGACCATGCAGCGTAAAGCAGTGTGAAATAGGGTTATGTCTGCAAGATCTGACAGAGATCCTGTGACTGTGAGCATCATGGTATCCCTGTGAGAATGAGTAAGCAGCTGGGAGCGTCACTGTTCATATCTTACACTCTGACAGCACGTCCCATAAGCATTTAAAAACACTGAGAAATAAAGCCCAAAAAGAGGAGAAGAATAGAAAGGGAGCCTCGTGGAGTAGCATGCAAATAAATGTGACAGATCAGGGAGTATCAGAGGACGAGTCGGGGTGGGTGACAGTATCAAACAGCCAGCAGTCAGATCTGAGTGGCTGTCACAAGTGACTTACAGGCATGTAATTGTCACTGACATATCAGTTTAACAGTAAGAAGTAAATTCTGTCTTCTGACACATGCTGTTGTCTCTCAGTTAACCTCCCACGCAGAGAAAAGCAGACAAGAATGAGCGAAGGGGGCCGTGAGACATGTGGGCCTGGAAGGATTTACAGCGTCTGTCACTCCTCATAGGTGCTTACTTTCGTTTCCTGTTTCACTCGCATTTTAACTGACCCGTATTCAGCTAGATTCTCGTGGAGTCCTGACGGAGGCTGTTGTCATGCATGAATAAAGGAACACTCATTTTGGCTTATATACAGTAGAAAGAAGAAAAATTAGTATATTTACTCAATTTTTATGTGTTTTAAGTGAGTATTTCCATTTTATGTTACTTTATACATACACTCCACTAGAGGGATTTTCCTCATCAGATTTAAACAGGTTCATTGGTAACAGGTGATAGTATCATGATTGAGTATGAAAGGGGCGTCCTGGAAAGGCTCAGTCGTTCACAAGTGAGGATGGAGGGAGGTTCACCACTTTGTGAGCACATGATTGTACAAAGGATTTTAATACATGGGCTCAGGAAAACTGTTAATTTGCAAATGATTGCTTTCTGTTTTTATTTATCTTTTACACAGTGTCCAAACTTGTTTCGAATTGCAGTTGTACTAACTCGAATGATAAAATTGTGAATTGTTCCACAACAAAACTAGGAGAGTCCTTGAAGTAATTAGCGATTTGAAGTTGTTGTGTGAATAAAAAAAGCTATCCACTTTCAGGACCTGAGGAATGCCATAATTTAACACCCTGCAAGGGACCATTTTGCGTACTTTTACTTTTGATATTTACATTTTTACTTACATTTTGCTGGTCATACCTACGTACTTTTACTTAGCAGTATACAGAGGACCTTTACATTGAACAAAGTATTTGTACATTGTAGTATTTTTACTTTTCCTTCAGTACAGGAGCTGAACTTGATTTGTCCACTAGGGGGTGCAAGAGTGGCACAAAAGATAATGAGCCCAGCAGAGGTGCTGCAAGAGGCATTTCCTTTAATCAACAGTTCTTAATGAATTGATAAACCCAGTTAAGTGGCTGTTTTCATTAAGCATTTTTAAATAAAGCACTTGCCTCACAGTGTTAGTCATGCTGAGTGTGAACTATATATTGTATGTGACTCTTCCACAATGAAACAGTAATGAGGATCCAAGTAATAACGCCCCCACAGCTGTAATTAAACAGGATCTATGATGAGTCGTACAAGAACCTCCGGCACGTAACTGAAGGACAGCGGTGACGTTTGAAGCACTGCAGGAATAAGAACTGACCAAAAAGAAATCTTAAAGAGTGTGGGAAGATGTATAGATGTGTCATAATCCTAGCTGGGGGATTTGCGTTGCTGTGTTTACCTGGACAGTGTTTGTCAGTAAAAGTCACTGGGTTAGATAATTGAGTAAAAAGAGACAGATGGTGGCAGCATTTACTGCTGATTACATGGAGGTCATAAACTGCCTTTCAGTAGCTGGGGGTGTCCGGTCCAAGGCTGTTAAACTGCCAGAGCCTGAATCTTAGAGGGATGCAGCTGCACAGGAGAGTGGAGGGGATGAAACAGTGAGCCAAGACGACAGACTTCAATATCCAGAGTACAGGCACACAATATGTACTCTATATCTGAACATATGGTATTTTTTTGCAACTTTTCCATCTGTGGACTCCTGCAGAATCTCTGTGGTGCCTTATTTCAGAAAGAGTAGACTCGATCTCCTCACATCACTGGAGTTGGCACGCTGTAGTGGGGGGCGTCGCGGCTGTCACTCACACAGAGTAAAATATTCCATACCAGAGGCCTCTAGGCTACAGCAAAATTGCATAGAGTGGCTGTATGTGCACAATGCAGGAAATATAAATAGTATATGCTGATGCAGGGCCATGCGCAGTGTCGTGAAATGACACGAGGACACAAGAGAAGCGATGTTCCTCCGCAAACCTGCTGGACAATGCAGAATGCGTAATTCTAACAAATGGTTTCTGAAATCATAGAAGATTTATGGCCTTATGGTAAATATCCACATAGTCAGACTCTGCAAAACCAGAGCCACGGAGATCTGCTGAAAAAGTTTTGTACTGACTTCATATCTGGTTATGTACTTATTGACGGGGTATGCCATGATATTTACGCTAGCTCAAAATGAGCTCGTGGAAGAACAGTATAAATATAGATTGCAGAAAGCATTAGCACTAATTGAACATATTGAGGTTTACTGCATTGCAATAACTTGCTGATGTTAGATTTATCTCTATGGATAAGTCACTCTTTCATTCCACTCTGCGTGCTGTTGCAGGGCCTGCTCACCATTCATTTACATTAGTCTGCAGTATTGGCTTCCCTGAGAACGGCTGCCGTGGAGAGTGTTTACTGATCATCTTGATGTATTTGTCCACCAACTCTGCGAGACAGACAATCAATATTCCAATTACAGGTAGATTTCCATTCTTGCACTGTAGAATAGTGAACATCAGTCAGTATCTTTGTCAAAATGCCAGCATATGTACAAAAAAGTGTTCGGAGCAGGATGCGAGCAAATGAATGCAGCTTTGTGGTGCCGCAAAGTCAGATTAGTCAATCGTCCAAGCGACAGTTTGACGTTCAAGTGTTAGAAAACGAGACAGCAGTTTAGCAAAATGTTAATCTTTCTGTATTTTCCAAACAACATTAAAACAGAGCATAACATGAGCTGTAAAATCGTGTTTTTACCTCCAAGTAGCTCAACAGCAAGCAAGACTCCTTTACATGTTACTCCCCACACAACCATTATATTATTATATTATATTATTAAGATATATGTTGCTTTAGTGTTATCACATTAATTGCTATAATGTGCCTCGTTACATGGCAATGACTTTTTTATCTTGAAAGGGTTCTGTTTGGGTGGGTTTCCTGTCACGTGGTTGTTGTCAGATGTTGTTAACATGAAGACAGGAAAATGCAGTGCCACCTCCTCACACCTGATGTGTGTCTGTTCAGCCTGACTGGCCGTTAATGAGGAGACGGAGCCCACTCTTTTTCAATTAGGACCGAACACTGAGAGTCAGCCAGTGGCTCTGCAGCTCTGTCACATCAGAAGCTTTGCTTACTTTCTCACTGTGTTCTAACTCAGCACTATTGACACCAGAGTAAGGTGAGCAGAATCACCTGTCTGCACTCCCCAGTTCTCTGTTTGGAAGGGATAAAGCGACCCTGCATCAGCATAGTCAAGTCCCACGCTCTGGATGCTGTTAGTCCAAAATGAGCACTGTTCACAGTTCCCTGAGTCTGACCTGCCAGTGCAAGTTTAATGCTCTCTTATCCCTCGTCCACTGGCATTCACAACCATTAAAATCCCATCTTGCTCAGCTAGGTGCATCGGACACTAATGGAGACTGACTCTGCCCATTTGCTTTGTGTTAGCCCATTCATTTTCTCCAGCCGCCTCGCTCGTGTCCAAATGGAGCGCAGGTTGTGAGGAGTGCTGCTCTCAAAGTCAAGACCCATTCATAATCCTCTGGATCATCCGTGGATCAAGCGCTGTGTCCGTATCTCTTCTTCTTCGCTGTCTCCTCAGGCAAAGATTGGCCCCACACTAATGCTGATTACCAGAGTGTGAAGGGAAGCGAGCAAACATCCAGAGGAGGCGCTCCTTGTGAATAAATATTTGCTGGGCTTGTTTGGATAGTCAGGAGTGCTTTCTCTCTGTCTCTCATACCGTACAGTGGCTGGTCCTAATGACCCTGTGTTTGCATCAGCTGTCTGCTTTGCTTTAGAGAAAGTACAAAAGCTGGGTCTCTCTTTAGTAATGTGAAATATGCACACACAGCACTTAGTCTAGTTTGCTTGTTGATTCTTATGCGCTCCTCATTTATAAGTCATAAGTGGGGCAGTAAGACTCACACACTGTATAAACATAATGCACTGCTCTCCGGATGTGCAGTAGATAGTAAATTAGGTCAAAATTGAAGTGATCTTGTACTACATTCAGAGATACATCATAGAACATGTGCACACCATATTTGGCTTTCATCATCAACACCTACAGCATTGCAATCCCCCTTTTCAAGGATTGGAGAGCGACCCAATGTGCTAAACACATGCTGGCGGAGCTACTGTGCATGAGCAGAGCAGGGATTGGTCAACAGCTCTGCCACTCAAACAGCAAATGCTCTCCCACTTCCTCTGTCCTCCTTACGTGGTGCAGCCAGGGAAGGGAGGGGAATGGATCTCTTCTGTGTGAGTCGCCGGAGCTCCCTCAGCCTGCTCCTTAGCACCTGTCCTTGACTTACTGTGCTCAGACGAGACTGAGAGGGAGCTGTGCTGCTCACTCCTCTCCTCTGGTGCCTCTTTGTCTGTGCTTATGTCAGCAGCTTCGCTTTCCTTCTTTTAAATCTTTCACTCTGTGGGGCTGTTTCTTTCTACCTGTGGTGCTTCAGTGGAGTGGGGAGAAGAGGAGCGTTCGTCCTCGGCCGGTGGAGCTCTGATGGGAGGCAGTGCTGGCTCTGGCTGGGACTGGGGATGCTGAACGGGGGGAGGGAGGGCCTGTTTGAGCTGGGACAGCAGCTCCAGCAGCAGGGGGAGTACCAGGCCGCCCTCCACTGCTTCCTCAGCTGCCTGTTGGGACTGACCCATGTGCAGAGCTTCACCTCTCTGCCCAACTGCCTCCACCAGGTGAGCCACATGCCTGAAGACTGGACACACACACACACACACACACACACACACACACACTCATAACACTTATGTGTCGCTCTCCCTTTCTTTTACTTACACACATGTAAACATGCATGTGCATATGCATTACATGCATGCACAAAATCTGCTGTATCATGGATTTACACAGCTGTACACACATTTACATCACTTGTGTTTTTGAACCTGATAAATTATCCCACACCGCAGCACACATTCAACCTTGATATCTCTAACACCAATGTCAAATCTAACAGTCTATCGTTTGTCCCCGTGTTGACACTGTAAGACCATCTCAGTCTCAGTAGGACTGACAGTGTGCATGCTGCTAAATGAGGTATCGGATGCAGCTCCAGCACACAGCAACAGTGTTATTAGACAGCTCACATGCTTAAAATTACTATAATATCCAGCTCATGTCTGCCTCATTGTGTGTAGGCTATGTTTTGGCTCTGTGTATCCAGGCCGAAGTCTTAGCAGATTAAATGCTGGTGTGCTTTACAAGATCCTCCTACAAAGGCAAGGCTACAAATTTAATTCTGTTTAGTAGTGCCTGAAAGAATGTCCCCGATGTCCAAACAAAACCGTTACTCCAGAACTTTGGAACGTGTGGCCTGATGTTGACCAGACCAATGCGAGGAGAGCAGAATTACTTGTTTTGACAGCTGGTGACATCATGTGCACGCACAACCGGGAATAATGCTGGGAGTGAATTATTTAACACTTAACCATGTCCCTTGGATGTTTTTTCTGTGCTTTACAGATCGCAGAACTCTTCATCACTGAAAAGAATTGTATCCTTTACAAACTCAGGGAAAAGTCTCACTCCTCATCTCACGCCTGACACTTTTACTTTCACCATCCCCGTCAGGAAGTGTTAGCAGGCAGGCTAACTATAAAACTAGCCTTCTATATCCGTGAACATACGAAGGATTGTCAGTGGTGGTAGCCATGGCAAATTCTGGCACAATGGAGGATGCAGACCCTGTATAGAAAGCAGTGTAAACTGAGGGGGATGAGTGGATGTCTTTGGGCGAGTTCATAATAACTCATTTGTCCCAGAATGCCATGCGTATTGTGTGTAGCTCAGGCTGTGTGTATGTCTCCTAAGAGGATTTGTAGGCTCTTATCTCTGCACAACAGAGTGGAAGAGCACTAATTAACCTGTATCTGCACTGACTAGTCTGTGCATTGCCACTTCACTGCTTCTATAAACTGTAGCAGTATAGGACTGAGAGATAATAGAGAGGTGTTGCATTTCAGGATATATTACCTCCATGGCTCTTCTCCCCGTTACTGAGACACTCCAACACTTAACTTGCCAGCTCAGGTTATCTACCTCAGCAAGCCTCTACCCCTCACGGCCTGTTTTCCAAAATAGGTCGATTTGCTGAGCTTCACTTCATCAATAGCCAGCGGTAGGCCCCTTCTCAGCATGAAAAGGCTTCTACTTAAGAGGGTCGTCTACAGTGACGGGGTTAAATCTTTTGACATACTGTACATTATTAAATAACGTCATCAATAGTAATGGTGTTGTGTTATGTCAAACTGTGGTATTTTATGTTTGGTAGGGTTACCATATTACATTGTTTTACATTTAGGGTAAGGTTACAGCCATGAAACTGTAACTACGTCATACATTGTTTAGCAGCAGAGAGGAGCAAGTCAGTAGTATCGTCGTGTGGAGAGATTCAAAGCATGTGGTCGTTCTCCATAAAATTTCCATTTCTTTCTCAGTCGTTCTCATGAGCACCAAAGGAGCTGAAGCTGTGATGTTGTGGTCTCTTCCGGTGCGGTCCTCTAGGGAGGGAGGTGAAGGGTCAGTGTGCTCAAATTAGGAGCGAATGTGGGAACTTTGGAGTTTCACACAAATGTTTATTACAACAGAATCTGCAGCGTTTCTTCACATGATGTCTGAAGCAAATCCACTAGCAGGAAAACAAAGCTGACTTTATGTATTCAAAGTGTCCTGATTTCATGCCAGATAGATATATTGTATTAGGTGCGGCTGATAGTGATGGTGGCAGCGCTGTGACCACTTAAGGCTGGATGTATTGTTATCAGAGCTGGCAGTTATCCACAAGTGACCTTTGTCCAAAGCCAAAAGCTCTTTTGGCTGCTGAGTGTTTACTGATACATGGTTCTTGGAAAGTATGCTGACCGAGACGATTTGACTTTAATGTCAAATAAAGGAGGATATCAGATAAAAGATCTGGGCATTTCCAATATTTACATTTTTAGAGTGAATATGCTGGAAAGTAAGACTAGTATTTCTATTTTCTACTACTGCTTAATGCTTCTACTACAGTACAATTCAGAGGCATTACTCCACTATATTTATCAGACAACTTTAGTCAGTAATTACACTGCAGATTTAGTTTAATAGTACAAATATGATCACAGTAAATGGTAATATAATATTATAGATTAATCTTTCTCTGAGGGAGACCATATAAGGTAGTTAAACCACCTTTAAACCCCCAGCTTCAACATGTAAGTGATACACACATGAATGCATCAGTAATTATAATACAATAATATAGATTCTGAGATATTCAAGTCTGCATAATGAGTACTTTTACATTTGGTACTTTAAGTATATTTTGATGCTACACTGTGGTAGAACTGCTTTTACACAAGAGTCCCTCTTCCACCTCTGGGCACAGGGAGCTTAAGAACAGAAGCTAATCAATATGTTACTATCAAATGTGGTCGTATTTGATCACATGACCTATAATTCCAGAGGAAATCCCTCATTCCTACTGGACAGAGTTGATAGCGTGCTCCACAAGTTTATTTCAGTGCAGTCTTAGCAGAGATGTGTGGCACGTGCGATCAGCTGTGCCTTTGAAGGTACCAGTGTTAATGCAAGTTCTTGTCGAGTTTTGGAGCGCAGAGTCCAATTTCCAGTTTAGGGGAGGCTGTGTGTGTGTTTGTGTGTGTATGTGTGTGTGTGTGAGTGTGTGAGAGAGAGTAAAGTGGAGCACACATTCCATGGAGAGGATTGTGTGAGGTTCCTGTTGTGGTGTTGTTGTGGTCCAGCCAGGATAAAAATAGCAGGCAGAAGTCGCGCTCTGACCCCTGAAGATGGCTGTTCCCCTAATCCTCCCTCCCTCATGGTCCACCTCATACTCACCTCATCCCCAGGTGACTCCCAGGAGCTGGCACTAGCATACCACATTAGCAGTGGTCCTGTAATGCATCTGAAGATGTGTTCATTAAAAAGAATTTCAGGACTTGCTTACTATGTCATCTCCTCCTGTACGGTACATTAAATTATTCAGATGTACATGCACTAATAGCTTTTCAACATCCGCCCCTCACCATCCATCATTTTTTCCGGTATCTTGTGGTGCTCATCAGGATGAAACGTTTTAAATTTTTAATCTTGCTCCTTGATAACTGTTCTTTTCTTTTGTCGAGGGCCACGTGTACAGTATTATTCTAAAGGCACCGTGTTGTTTTGATTGATTTTAAGGGTCAGATAATGAAGGACACTGGCTGTCCTTTAAAACTGGACACCAACTGCCCATCTTCAAACCTCAGTATGAAAGTAGAAGATATGTAGTTTTATGCGAGATGTGTTAAAGTACAAAAACAGTGTCACCACAGTGATGAAATACCTGGAATTGAATTTAGTGAGAGATGTGAGAGATGTGGTGTTAAGTAGGACATTTAGACCAGCAGGGCTGTGTTTATTTTAAGCATTCTCCATCCCATTGGTCTTTAAATTCACCTGACAAGCATCAGTGGTGTCATTTTACAGCAGGACGGACTCTCAGTCCGCAGATTGCTTTGACAAAGGCTCTATTTTTAGAGTGCTTTTTATAGTGAGTCTTTT